>NC_057719.1:65162778-65227719 GCF_004010195.1 Chiloscyllium plagiosum
GGGGTAGACCATTTAGGTCAGAGATGAGGAGAAACGTCTTCACTCAGAGAGTGGTGGCTGTGTGGAATGCTCTGCCCGAGTGGGCAGTGGAGGCCCAGTCTCTGGATTCATTTAAGAAAGAGTTGGATAGAGCTCTCAAGGATAGTGGAATCAAGGGTTATGGAGATAAGGCAGGAACAGGATACTGATTAAGGATGATCAGCCACGATCATATTGAATGGCGGTGCAGGCTCGAAGGGCAAAATAGCCTACTCCTGCACCTATTGTCTATTGTCTAAAGGAGAACCAAATGAGTTTCTCCGAAAATCAACAACAGTTTCGTGGTCATCATTAGACTCTTAACCCTAGATTTTGTTTTTAATTAAATACAAATTTGACCATCTGCCATAGCAGAATTCAAACCTGGGTTTCCAGAACATTACCAGGGTCTCAGGGTTAACACTGCAGCGATAATACCACAAGGCCCCTGCCTCCTCTACATCTCCTGACAGTGCAGCGAGAAATGTCAACATGTGTGAGGTGCTCAGGTACTAAAGTGGGTCTTGAACTCTTAACCGCTGTCTCAGGGAAAGTGTGCTACCACTGAGATAAAGGACAATTTCCTCCATGTTTAGGTCTTCCGCGGCGTTGGAAAGTTTGACTTTGAAAGATAAAAACCCATGACAATTCTGCAAATCCCTGCCTTTGATCAGTGTCATTAAATAATACAGCAGATGCCCACAGAACGTGATTTGAGACTGCGGTGTTATTCACTCCATTGTCACTGCTGTTTTCCAACAGCTCAAAGTCATTTAATAACTGAGTCATTTGTCTCAGTCAAATCCATCGAATTCAGCACCGCCTTCCTAACCTGAGATCTTCTTCCCGACCTCTCCGCCCCCACCCCAGTCTGACCTATCACCCTCACCTTGACCTCTTTCCACCTATCACATTTCCGATGCCCCTCCCCCAAGTCCCTCCTCCCTATCTTTTATCTTAGCCTGCTGGACAAACTTTCCTCATTCCTGAAGAAGGGCTTATGCCCGAAACATCGATTCTCCTGTTCCCTGGATGCTGCCTGACCTGCTGCGCTTTTCCAGCAACACATTTTCAGCAACACATGATCTCCAGCATCTGCAGTCCTCACTTTCTCCTCAAAGAAAGTTGAACATCTGACAACGTGGTTGAGAGCTTGAGGGAATGGATTGTTATTCACATTGCATGAGTTGATTAGAAAAGGACATCTTCACCAATATTGCATCTATTGCTTCTTTGAATGGCAGCATGAATTGCATAGCCCTTCTGAAAGCATTAATATGACACAAGCCCCAAATTATGAGAGCAAATCCATTGTGATAATTTGAAAATTAGTTTGTGTTGATTTAACTGAGATGTTCATGATGATTATGTGTAGTGATCAGATAGAATTATTATATTTCTGGTCGGTGTCTCGATCGTGTGGGCCCCAGCTGGATCAGCAGGTTGTCATGTGAAGAATAGAGAAATGTTGAAGCTTCTTCCACAGAGAGCTGTTGAGACTTTAGATCAAAAATATAGTATGGAAACAGGCAATTCAGCCCTACAGGTCCACACTGACCCTCTGAAGAATAACACACCCAGATCCATTCACCTACTATAATAGTCTACGTTTACCCCTAACTAATGTACCTAAGTTACACATTCCTGAACACCTATGGGAAATTTTAGCATGGCCAATTCACCTAACCAGCACATAAAGTCAGAGAGATGTACAGCATGGAAACAGACCCTTCGGTCCAACCCATCCATGCCAACCAGATATCCCAACCCAATCTAGTCCCACCTGCCAGCACTTGGCCCATATCCCTCCAAACCCTTCCTATTCATATATCCATCCAGATGCCTTTTAAATGTTGCAATTGTACCAGCCTCCACCACTTCCTCTGGCAGCTCATTCCATACACGTACCACCCTCCGTGTGAAAAAGTTACCCCATAGGTCTCTTTTATATCTTTCCCCTCTCACCCTAAACCTATGCCCTCTAGTTCTGGACTCCCCCACCCCAAGGTAAAGACTTTGCCTATTTACCCTATCCATGCCCCTCATAATTTTGTAAACCTCTATAAGTTCACCCCTCAGCCTCCGATGCTCCAGGGAAAACAGTCCCAACCTGTTCAGCCTCTCCCTTTTGCTCAAATCCTCCAACCCTGGCAACATCCTTGTAAATTTTTTCTGAACCCTTCCAAGTTTCACAATATCTTCCCGATAGGAAGGAGACCAGAATTGCACTCAATATTCCAACAGTGCAAGGAGCTATGAGCCTGCACTCCAAGGTCTCTTTATTCAGCAACACTCCCTAGTGTATAAGTCCTGCTGAGATTTGCTTTCCAAAATGCAGCACCTCGCATTTATCTGAATTAAACTCCATCTGCCACTTCTCAGCCCATTGGCCCATCTGGCCAAGATCCTGTTGTAATCTGAGGTAACCCTCTTCGCTGTCCACTCCACCTCCAATTTTGGTGTCATCTGCAAACTTACTAACTGTACCTCTTATGCTCGCATCCAAATAATTTATGTTAATGACAAAAAGTAGAGGACCCAGCACCGATCCTTGTGGCACTCCACTGGTCACAGGCCTCCTGACTGAATAACAACCCACCACCACCACCCCCTGTCTTCTACCTTTGAGCTAGTTCCGTATCCAAATGGCTAGTTCTCCCTGTATTCCATGAGATCTAACCTTACTAATCAGTCTCCCATGGGGAACCTTGTCGAACGCCTTACTGAAGTCCATATAGATCACATATACTGCTCTGCCCTCATTAATCCTCTTTGTTACTTCTTCAAAAACTCAACCAAGTTTGCGAGAAATGATTTCCCACACACAAAGCAATGTTGACTATCCCTAATCAGTCCTTGCCTTTTCTAATACATGTACATTCTGTCCCTCAGGATTCCCTCCAACAACCTGCCCACCACCAAGGTCAGACTCACTGGTCTATAGTTCCCTGGCTTGACCTTACCACCCTTCTTAAACAGTGGCACCATGTTAGCCAACCTTCAGTCTTCCGGCACCTCACCTGTGACTATCGATGATACAAATATCTCAGCAAGAGGTCTATCATCCACTTTTTTCTTTTCTTGTCAATTGGTGTATAATCCTCTGGCACAATTCCTGTTTCCAAAGAATCCTAGAAAGTTATGATTGGTGTGTTTTTTTCCTTTTTTTAATCATTGAACTTTCTTTGTATTGTGGTGTATAGCTATCGGAGCTTATACATTTTTATCTTCTATTGCAGTATTGCTGAAAAATGCAATATATTGCTGAAACATTTCATCTTGTAGTCATCCTGATAGATGCAAGAATGCTAAATTTCATATTTTTAACATTGTCATTCTATTTTCAAGTCCTTATGTGACATTGCTCTTCTCTCTAATCACCTCCAGTCTCATTATATGTTTAGATCTCTGAGATTATCTAGTTTTGGTCTCTTGAACATCCCTGATTCTAATTGGTCAGGCTTTGGTGGCTATGCCTTCAGTTGCCTAGGTGTTGAGCTCAAGAATTTTTTTCCTAAACTAATTCTGGACAAATTTATGTATCTATTAAGCATTATCATTTTTAATATTTAAATTTGATTATATTACCCCTATGGTTAATCTTAGTATGCCAAGATGTATTTAGCATCTTGCTTTAATTTCTTATCCTTATTACAATTGTTTTCTCCTGCTTTTATGTTGATCATCGATCCTGTTTCAGATTATTCTCTCCTGACCAATCTCCCTTGTGTAATGTTAGTTTACATCTCGCCTTTTTCCTCCTGAGGTCTATCCCTTTCAGGTTGGTGAGCTCCTTTGATTTGTGGCAAGCCTCTTAGTCAGCTACAACTCTCTTTGTTTCATATTCATTGTTTCCTAGTGCCGGTTGGTTATGTTAATTATCTTTGTTTCATTCCAGGCTTTTCTTTTCCAAGTTTTTGGAACGTTAAAGGCTCTATATAAACTCATTATTGTTATTAATGTAACCCACCTTTCTTTCTTCTGCGTTTTGCGCTTTTCCATTGTTTTTGGAGTTAATTTCTGAGTAAAGTTTCAGTGGGGCTATTTCATTGAGACCACAAGCTTTCTTGTCGAAAATCTGAAAAATAGCAGTGACACTTAACAATTGCTTTGGCTGATTTTTATTTATAGATTAGAATGAAGAAATAGCAGCAAGAGCACTTATGAAAATGTCACACAACTGACAGCTAAATCATTTGAAAATGAAGAATTTGTGAAGAGGCTAAATTTGTGGTTATGGTACTGGATGAGCAACCCTTGGAATAAGTACACAGACCACAGGAGTTCCAATCGCTTGAGAATTACTTTCACTTTAAACAATATGTAAATTAAAAGAAAAGAAAGTGCCTGCACGAAATATATATGTTCTTTTAACACCAACTATTTATCTAATTATTCTAGAGAGGAAATCTATTATTTTTACTTAGTCTAGTCAAAATGTGACTCCAACCCTACAGTCTGGTATCAATGTGATTGGCTCTTCACCATCCGAGGAAAGGCTGGCAGTACCAACTTGACTAGAAATAGCCATGTTCTCAGCATTTTCTTTAATTGCAATTGATAGTCTTAGATAGAAGAGGATAACATCTGCTAGAGGTTGATGGTAAAGTTGACATGATGGACTGAGTGGATGTGGCCTTGATCCCCTGCTGCAGGCAGTATTGTACTTTCAAGACGGTCCAAAGCTGGTGGAGCAAAGAATCCGTGGAATGAGCCGTAGGAGATAGACGAGCTAAACACTGAGGAACACAAGCCAAGATAGGATGCACTGGAAGAAATGACCCTGGGGCACAATTCTCATTTGGAAAAGCAACGTACTACAGGGACAGATGAATTAGAGCGAGCAAGTTGCAAATTCATGAAGAGGTGTAATACCTTCACCTTGCAGAAAAAAAGAATAATGAATGCAAATCTTACTTTTGTGAAGGCCAGAGGGGAAGAGCTGAATAATGTAAATAAGTGTGCAGTACTTCAGTGGAAAGAAAAATCATTGAAATTCTGTGCTGGTATATTGGCTTGGAGACTGAGGAAAGCTGATGAGATGAGTAACTGGCTGACCTTCAAATCTGTGGGAAATAGTGCTGGATACTTTCTAGAATGTGAAATCTGAGGTATGTGCAAAAATATGCTATGAAGGTGAAATGAAGCGCAGGCAATATGAGACACAAGACAAAACAAAGAAAAGGTCTCCTTTCTTTTACAAGGGAATTTTTTTTTTTGCTTTGAGCCAAAGGAATGTCTGTTGGACCTTTGTGAGTTCCTTTGTGGTTGCAACCTACTTTTGACTTATAGAACTTTACAGGATAAAAGGAGGCATATCTTATCCATGCCAGCTCTCTGAAAGAGCATTCCAATTATTCAACAATGCTGCTTTTTCACCATAGTCCTGCAATTCTTCCTTTGCATATTATTACCAGTTCTGTTGCCACCATTCTGTTGCGTAGTGTATTTCAGATCGTAACACTGCACAAAAACAAGAATCATTCACCACCTCATTTTTTTGCCTGTTACCACCTTGACTCCTTTTTGAATAAACATTGAAAGAATATATTTGAATTGTACAGATTGTTTAGCTGAGCACAGAAGGTGGGTTCTTCCTTTGGAAATTTCCTCTCTTGTTGGAATATATCTATCCTGTGAACTCTGACATATCCCCTCAAATGTCAGCTGCTGCATTTCCACTGACCAATCCCAGAATTAAAGCAGAAATTGCTGGAGAGACTCAGCAGGTCTGGAAGCATCTGTTGAGAAAAAGCAAAGTTAATGTTTTCAATCCAGTGACCCTTCTTCCAAACAAAAGTTCTGTCCAGAACAGATCTGAAGAAGGATCACTGGACTTGAAATGTTAACTTAGCTTTCTTTCTGCAGATGCTGCCAGACCTGCTGAGTTTCTCGAGCAATTACTGTTTTTACTTCAGGTCTCCAGCATCTGTAATTCCTCGCTTTATTCCCTTAACTTTATTTGCCACTTCATTTCGATCAGCTCTGCTCTCATGTCCTATTAATTACCCTTATTTAACTTCAAATGATCAGTCTTGAACCCATTCATCTTGTGCAAACTGAAAGTAAAATTTGATTATATTGTGATTATTTTTACCTAAGGGTGCCTTTACATTTAAGATCATTAATTAATCCTATGCAATTACACAATACCAGGGCAAGTGTAACCCTTGTCACAAGTCCAGTTGAGGTTCCCCAAACGATTAAACTGCCAAGTGGGGAGGGATGAACTGGTTGCATTTTGTTTCACTTACTCATAAACCCCTCAACTCCCCACACCTCTTCCCCTACCCACATCTAGTTTGTTGTAGCAAGGTATCCTTATGGATACCGTTCTCTCAGTTCAAACATATGTTTGAAAAGGAGCCAAGGGATTCAGTATTACTTGAATTAACAAAGAGTGAGTTTATAAACTGCTTCACATAGAAATAAATACTAATGCAACACACATACACACAGATTAACAGTAAGAGGTGAGTCATAAGTATAAAAGGTTTCCTGAAAAAACAGACATACGGATCAGCTCTTGAGTTTGCAAATAGTTTTAACATTGAAGTTGTTACAGTGGAGACTACCAGGAGCATTGATGTGGAGGTGCCGGTGTTGGACTGGGATGGACAAGGTCAGAAGTCACATGACACCAGGTTATAGTCCAACAGGTTTATTTGAAATCACATGCTTTTTGTGTGCTGCCCCTTCATCAGGTGAAGTGAGGAGAGGTGCATAGGCACAGAGCTTATAATCAGTGAGATCAAAAGATCATGCACATGGTGTGAGTGGAGTGTCGATGGGCTGAATAATAAGTCTCTGCAAGTGATCAAAAATGTCAGACGGTGCGAGTAAAACGTCAACAGTTGAAAAGCAAGTGAAGGGATGACCTATAATCCAATTAATTAAGGCAGAAAGATAATTTCAAAATGTTAAAACTAAGGTAGTGATGGAGACAAACCAAATGACATTACTAATATGATAGGTAGAAGAGTGGCATGCCAAGGGTCTAACCAAAGTAACAAGTAATCCAAAACTGTACAAACTAATTAAGGTAGAGAGATCATAACAGGTTATCAAGAAGATGGTTTCAAAACGGGACAAAAAGGAAGACTTTACAAATATAGAACAGTATAGAGGGGTTACATGTAGCGTGACATGAACCCAAGGTCATGGTTGAGGCCGTCTTCATGGGTATGGAACTTGGCTATCAGTTTCTGCTCGGTGCTTCTGCGTTGTTATGTATCTTGAAGGCTGCCTTGGAGGATGCTTACCCAAGGATCAGAGGCTGGATGTTCTTGATTGCTGAAGTGTTCCCCAACTGGGAAGGAACATCCCTGCCTGGTGATTGTTGCACGGTGTCCATTCATCTGTTGTTGTAGTGTCTGCATGGTCTTGCCAATTTACCATTCCTCAGGGCATTCTTGCCCACAACATATGAATATACACCATTGGCCAAGTCACATGAGTACCTGCGGTGTATGTGGTGGGTGGTGTTCCCATGTATGATGATAGTATGCATGTCAATGATCTGGCATGCCTTGCAGAGGTTGTCATGGTAGGGTTGTATGTTGTTGTGGACCATACAACCCTACAATATTGTCCTGAAGGCTGGACAGTTTGCTGTGAATGATGCTCTGTTTAAGGTTTAGCAGTTATTTGAAAGTGAGAAGTGGAGGCTGTTATCAGGCAAGACCACATTTGATATGTGGGAATTATTTAAAGACCAGCTGATAAGAGTTCAGGACTGGCATGTTCCAGCAAGGATGAAGGTCCGTGATGGCAAGATAATGGACCACTGGATAAGGAGAGAGGTTGTGATATTTGGTCAAAAGGGAAAAAAGAAGATGTGTAAGATTTAGGAAGCTAAAATCGGACAGGGCCCGTGCGGAATATAAAGAAACAGGGAATTAGGAGAGCAAGGAGGAGCCATGAAATGACCTCAAGAAGTAAGGTTAAAGAGACTCCGAAGTCATTCCATACGTACATTAAAAATGAGAGGATAACTAGGGAGAAGGTAAGACCACCCAAAGATAAAGGAGGAAACTTATGTTTGGTAGCTATGAATGTGGGCAAGACCCTAAATGAGTACTTAGGGATGGTCAGTATTGCTTTGTGCAGAGCAGGTCACATTTTACTAACTTGATTGAATTTTTCGAGGAGGTGACAAAGGTGATTGAAGGTAGAACAAGTGGTGTTGTCTACATGGATCTTAGTAAGCCTTTTGACAAGGTCCTTTATGATAGGCTCAACAAGAAGGTTAAGACTTGGCTGCATGGATTCAGAATTGGCTTGTCCAAATAAGGCAGAGGATAGTGGTGGAAGGGTGCTTTTCATGCTGGAGGTCCATGACTAGTGGGATCTCTACTGTTTGTGATATATA
Organism: Chiloscyllium plagiosum; assembly: GCF_004010195.1. Lineage (NCBI taxonomy): Eukaryota > Metazoa > Chordata > Chondrichthyes > Orectolobiformes > Hemiscylliidae > Chiloscyllium > Chiloscyllium plagiosum. The sequence goes on from NC_057719.1 coordinate 65,171,168, forward strand.
GAAATGACTTGGATGAAAATGCAGAGAGTGGGTTAGTAGGTTTGCAGACGATATCAAGGTCGATGGAATTGTGGATGATGTAAAAGGTTGTCAAAGGATATAAATCAGTTGCAATTATGGGCAGGGAAATGGCAGGTGAAGTTTAATCCGGGAAGTGTGAGGTGCTGCGCTTTGGGAGATCAAATGTAAGGGAAAGTATACAGTTGATGGCAGGACTCTGAACAGCATTGATATACAGAGGGATTTTGGAATTCAAGTCCATTGCTCCCTGAAAGTGGCCACTCAAGTAGATAGGGTGGTAAAGGAGGCATATGGCATGCTTGCCTTTATTGGTTGAGGAATTGAGTATAAGGGTTAGGATATCATGTTGCAGCTATGTAAGACTTTGGTTAGGCCACACTTAGAGTACTGCATTCAATTCTGGTTGCCACATTACAGGAAGGATGTGGAGGCTTTGGAGATAATGCCTAAGAGGTATATTGTGATGTTGCGTGGATTAGAGGGTATGAGCTATAAGGAGAGGCTAGAAAAACTTGGGTTGTTTTTTTCTGGAGCGTTGGAAGCTGAGGGCAGGCTGAATAGAAGTTGCATAGTTGTGTTGATGGTCAGAATCTTTTTCCCAGAGTTGAAATGTCTAAAAATAGTGGGCACATATTTTAGGTGAGAGAGGCAAGGTTCAAGGGAAATGTGAGAGGCATGTTTTTCATACGGAGAGTGGTAGGAGTCTGGAAAGTGCTGTTATGGGTTACGGTGGAGGTACATACAATAGGGACATTTAAGGGATTTTAGATAAGTACATGAATATGAAAGGAATGGAGGGATATGGACAGCAGGCAGGCAGAAGGGGTTAGTTTAATTTGGCGTTGTATTTGTGGGCTGAGGGGCCTGTTCCAGTGTTGTACAGTTCTATGTTCTATCCTTAGTTTTGGTTAAGGTTCTGATTTCTTTCAATCGTGATTGAATTCCAGCTTTAAGGATGGGAGGTGGCACCATTGTTGTCCTGTTTCCATTTGCCTGGCTGCTATCTAGCTGACTTTGAGTACTCTGAGTGAGAGAGTCCGTCTACTTAAAAGAGGGCATTGTTATTTGACTGTGACCTTTCTAGCATGCTAACATTTGAACACACAATAATGTTAACTCCACTAGCACATCAGTTGAAACAGGATTTTTAAACCCAATATTTGCCAATTCTACAAAGAAAGAAACATAATAGACAGAATCTTACAGAGGCATGATTAGTGTGAACATTGGCAAGGTACGTGGCAGAATCGGCCAAGAAAGGCCTGTGAGACCTATCTCAACATTGGGAGCATCTCAATCCATTTTAACAAAAGGTGTGGTGAGTTTCTTGTTGGTAATGGTGAGTTAAGGAGGACTATTGCTTGTTAAACACATCGTTATTGGAGTAACTGATCAAGGGCTTTAGCCCGAAACGTTGATTTTTCTGCTCCTCAGATGCTGTTTTTCCAGCACTACTCAAATCCTGATCTCATTAATATTCAATTTTCTATCTTCCCACATGTACCATACAGGTTAGACATCGAGAAAACTCAAATGGAAATCAGGACAGATGTGTGTGATTTCAGCTCATCATTCGCTCTGAAGGAACTCCATATTTCCTATAATTAAACTACATCTCAGGGCAAAATCCATGGTAGTGAGAAGATTTGTAACTCAGGTTGAGGTTCTGGGTGTAGGTTTGCTTGCTGAGCTGGAAGATTCATTTTTAGACGTTTATTCACCATACTAGGTAACATCTTCAGTGATCCTCTGGATGAAACACTTCTCATATTTCCTGCATTCTATTTATATGTTTGGGTTTCCTTGGGTTGGTGATGTCATTTCCTGTGGTGATGTCATTTCCTGTTCTTTTTCTCAGGGGGTCAATGGGATCCAAGTCAATGTGTTTGTTGAAACAGTTCCAGTTGGAATGCTATGCTTCTAGGAATTCTCGTGCATGTCTCTGTTTGGCTTATCCTAGAATGAATGTGTTGTCCCAGTCAAAGTGGTGTCCTTCCTTATCTGTATGTAAAAATACAGATAAGAGAGGGTCATGTCGTTTTGTGGCTCGTCGATGTTCATGTATCTTGGTGGTTAGTTTTCTGCCTGTTTGTCCAATGTAGTGTTTGTTACAGTTCTTGCACAGTATTTTGTAAATGACATTAGTTTTGCTTGTTGTCTGTAGAGGGTCCTTCAAGTTCATTAGCTGCTGTTTTAGTGTGTTGGTGGGTTTGTGGGCTGCCATGATACCAAGGAGTCTGAGTAGACTGGCAGTCATTTCCGAGATGTCTTTCTTTGATGTAGGGGAGAGTGGCTAGGGTTTCTGGATGTGTCTTGTCTGCTTGTTTGAGCAGTGCTTCGTCCAGAGGCTCACTGAAGAAGTTACCTAGTATGGTGACGAAATGTCTGAAAATGAACCTTCCAACTCAGCCAACACCCAAAATCCATGGTCTCTAGCCACACAGACTCTCATCCATGGATATTGGCATCCAGCATTTAACAACCCCTTACAATCACCATGACATCTCTCTGATAGACTGGCAGACCTCTGAGTAAGCATCGACTCACATTGCAGTATGCATCAGCAACTAGCATTGAAAAGCTGCAGCAATGATACTTTGCATACACAGACTGGCATGCAGCTCATGGATCTGACAGGGCTGCATTTCAGGGCTGCTCACTTACTCGCAGAGAACCTAACTGCACACTTGCAACATCTCCTCCTTCTTTGCTTCTTGCCTGCTTTCCATTAGAAAGCTAGTCTCTGAGTTGCTGACCAAGTAGCTATCATCGATTGTTGTGAGAAACTATCTGGTTCATTAATGTCCTTTTAAGGGAAATAAATCTGCCATTCTTACCCAATGTTATCTATACTTGACTCCAGACCAACAGCAATGATTGACTCTCACACTATTTGTCTTCTAAAATGACTTGACAAGCGTAACTTAGGGAACGCTTCACTGAGGATCTCAGCCAGTCCTGCAGGGGCCGACTGGACTTCCCAGTCACCACTCATTTTAATTCCCCTAACCACTCCCTTTCCAACATGACCATTCTTGGCCTCCTCCATTGTTACAATGAACCAAACCACAAATTGGAGGAACAACACCTCATCTTCTGCCTGGCGACTCTACAGCCCAGAGACCTAAACATTGACTTCTCCAATTTCAAATAATCTTCCTTCCCAACCCCCAACTCCTTCCCAGCCCCTCCTACTTCCTTCTACTCCTCTCTGCCACCAACCAGATTCATTCCTCCCATTGACCAACCAGGTCGTACCCTTTGCCTGCCTTCACCAATCCCTACTTCACCACCCTGCCCCCACCACCTCCTTTATCTGCATCTCCCCCAACACTCACCTCCAGTCCTGAAGAAGGGTTATACCCAAAATGTCGACTTCTCCACTTCCTGATGCTGCCTGGCTTGCTGCGTTCTTCCGGCCTCCTGCCTGTTTACTTTAGATTCCAGCATCTGCAGTTGTATTTGTTTCTAACCGAGCTATAGAGGTCAGCAGAAATTGGAGATGAATGACAGTTGCTGGCCACATCCCAATAAAGAATTTACTTACAAAGAAGCTTAGTGGAGCTCACGTCAACACTTGACTCTTGCACTGGAAGGTTTTGTGCTTTTGATATGAGATGGAATTCTAAACAAACTCTGTTCCACCCCAAATTTCAAACCTTTCTCTCATAGCTCAGCAGGGGAAGTGTTCAATGTCCACCTTCCCTAGCTGTCCGTATGTTGGGACTAAAGGTTCCTGAACATAAAAGTGAGAAAATCTTTGAATATCTTTGCTTCTGCTACCTTAGTTTAGTCAACTTTTAAGAGCAACAATCTTTTTCTTCCATTTTGTATTTAGTTTTGACTCACTTTGATCTGACTCACTTCATTTACTTTGAAGTTATAAATGTTTTATATGATATAATATTTTGCATTCCTCCAGAGCAATTGTTTTTTGATTTTTTTTTTATTTGGTGTCTGGGGGCCCTGAACTTCCTTTGTATGATGGTAAATTGGCTCATTCTGTGCAGGAACGCTTAAAGAAATAGAACGTTTTAAATATGGTGAAGTTGGCTATGCTCATTACTAATAAGCAAGTTGGATATTAATATTGACATTTGTACATGATACGCAGTTAAGCAGCAAGATCCAGGAATTATTCTGAGTATTGCCCTGCTCTTCCACAAGATTCTTTTTGCTGGTACTTCAGTGATAGTCTCTGCATCAAAATAAATGAAGCTGTGTTGTGTACCTATTTAACATTCCAGAAAAGAAATACGTTTGCAGTGTTTTGGTGTGATATGCTTAAATATTATCCAATAGTCTCTCTGGCTCAGGAATTTAAAGTTTACAAGCAGAGACGCATTCCTTGAGAAATCTATTTCTTGTTAGAGATGTAGTGTATCTTTTGACTTGCTATTTCATTTCTGTCTCTTAAGCCAATCCTTCTTTTTTGTCTCTTTAGTGGGTGGCATGGTGGCTCAGTGGCTAGCACTGCTGCCTCACAGCACCAGGGACTCCGGTTCAATTCCCGCCTCGGGCAACTGTGTAGAGTTTGCACGTTCTCCCCGTGTCTGCGTGGGTGTGCTCCGGTTTCCTCCCACCGTCCAAAGATGTGCAGGTTAGGTGAATTGGCCATGCTAAATTGCCCGTAGTGTTAGGTGGATTAGTCAGGGGTAAATATAGGGGGTGGGTTTCTCTTCGGAGGGTCGGTGTGGACTTGTTGGGCCGAAGGGCCTGTTTCCACACTGTAGGTAATCTAATCTATTTTGAGTTCTGTGCATGGTTTGATGTTAAATTATGGAGATAGTTTAGACTTTTGTGGCCCCAATCATTTGACAAGGGTAGTTGGTGTAAATAGCTGAAAATGTGTTGCTGGAAAAGCGCAGCAGGTCATGCAGCATCCAAGGAACAGGAGAATCCACGTTCCTTCTTCAGGAAGAAGGGCTTATGCCCGAAACGTCGATTCTCCTGTTCCTTGGATGCTGCCTGACCTGCTGCGCTTTTCCAGCAACACATTTTCAGCTCTGATCTCCAGCATCTGCAGTCCTCACTTTCTCCTAGTTGGTGTAAGTAGCATTACAGAGATTCAGTTGGGAAACCAACAAGTCTTGGTTTTTCCTCTTCTTATTTTTTCACTAGCAACCCTGCCAGAAGTTCAATCACATGAACAGGCTTGGCATCTAGTCAACTGAATGCACTTCACAGCAAGTTCCAGCCCCAGTTATGAAGACTGCAGCAGGTGTGAACCAGGGGCACTGGCGTGAGGGGAGCGTGGAATGGGGGATGCAGAAGTGTTGTTGAAGGGAGATGACGTGATTGGGGGTACACTTTTCATTGTGAAAATCACTTCGCAGAGAATAAAGGCAGAGAATTATTTCAGTATGACAGTTGAATATAATGTATGGTGAAAGATATACACTTAAATCTCAGTATCTCAGTGAGATACTGAGATTTAAGTGACAATATCTCAGTATCTGCAGTAAATTTATTTTCTCTTAGGTTTATAAGGAGAACGTGTAGTAATAAAACCAATTTATGAATCTATTGGGATGCAAACTTATCATATTGCATTATCTGTTTATCCATGGTTTGGCTAAGCAATCTAGCACACTCATCTCATTGCACCATATTATTTTGTCAGAAGAAAAGAAACATTTACAATATAGATATAGTTCATTATTTTCTTTAAAAAAATGATTTTTTTCTTCTTTAGTTTCCCACAGGGACCATGTTCTAGGAAGGAGAATGGCTAGTGACTAGCAATCATCTTTAGCATTGCTGTGGAGAAATCATCAAAACGGTGAGTGTAGGGGTTATGGGCTCTTGAAGTGGTTCCATCATTCAGTAGGACCATGGCTGAATTTGTATATCAGCTCCACTTTCCCACCCTATCCCCTTATCCCTTGATTTGGAGGTGCTGGTGTTGGACAGGGGTGTAGAAAGTTAAAAATCACACAACACCAGGTTAGAGTTTATTTGGAAGCACTAGCTTTTGAGACGCTGCCTCTTCATCAGGCCCCTGATGAAGGAGCAGCACTTCAAAAGCTAGTGCTTTCAAATAAACCTGTTGGACTCTAACGTGGTGTTGAATGATTTTTAACTTAACCCATAGCCCTTGATTCCCCTATTGTTCAATATTTCGGCTACCTCTGTTTTGAATTGGCTTTCGATCTGAATGTCTGCAGCTCCATGATGGGACATATAATTGCAGGGATTCACAAACCTCTAAATGAAGGGATCTCCCTCTTTTCAGTTTTAAATAGCCAGGTTCAAAGGGAACAGTGTATAAAAGTTGGCAGGTTTTGCAAAACTATACAAGGCACTAGTCAGATCACAGCTGGGATGCTGTGAACAATTTTGGGACATCTTATCTACTAGCATTGGAGGCAGTTTAGAGATGGTACATTAGGCTGATCTCAGATATGAAGAGAAGTTGAGTAGATTAGGTCTTTACTCAATGGAATATAGAAGAAGGAGAGGTGATCCTATTGAAACATACACGATTCCTAGGGGACTTTACTGGATAGATGCAGAAAGTTTGTTTTTGCTTGTGAGACAGACTCAGACCAGACAGCATAATCTTAGATTAAAGAGTCACACATTTAAGACAGAGATGACGAAGAATTTCTTCTCTCAGAGGGTTGTGAATCTGTAGAATTCTTTACCACAGAGGACTGTTAAAGCTTGATCATTGAGTATGTTCAAGGCTTGAGAGACAGGTTTTTAGTCAATAAGGGAATCAAGGGTTACAGGGAAGTGGCAGTAAAGTGGAATTGAGGATTATCAAATGAGCTATAATCCCATTGACAGGCAGAGAAGACTTGATGGGTAGAATGGCCTAGTTCTGCTTCTGCATCTTATGGTTTTACGGTCCCAAGTCTTGAGACCATGATCCTTAACACTAGGTTCCCCAAGCAGGGGAAGGACCTTTCAGCATCTACTCTGTCAACCCATCTAGGTTTTTTATGTGTTGCAATGGGATCACTTAAGTCATTAATATTTTGGTCAGGAAGAACATCATGCCAAAATTTGCAAATATGTTTCAAATTAAAGCAATTTCTAGTCTTTGAAGTACATTTCATTTGAGGAATGGATTTTGTGATCTCATTTGGAAGGCTTACCTCTGTTACATTGGACTGGAGTATCGAGAGTACTTATGTAAATTGATAGCACAATATCAAAGATTGTCTCTGTAAATTGGGATTGGAAGGTGCTTCTCAATCCTAAAGTCAGAAATTTTACCTATGGATTTTACACAATGGATATTTATAGAGTTATTACCAACTACAGATATAACTGGTTTTTGAAGCAGTGCATTGCCAGTTGAGATTATGTCACACAGAATTTTCAAAAATCCAAACATTGGGAGGTCAATATGTTTGCATTAAGTTGCTTCATAGACCTTTCTGTCACTGTCTTACCTGTTGTGATTTGTCAGGCTTGTATTGTGATGAATTCTCCAATTTGAATTTCCAGAACCCTGTAATTGTCAAAATGTCAGTCAGTTCAATTTATTGAGGATTTCTAGCAGTAAAAAAAAACCTCCTGCAAATGCTGCTAATGTCCTGCTAGGATATCCATCCAAATAATCAATGAACAAGTTGGTAATTTCAAACCAAAATTTGTCAATGTGCAAATGTTTATAAAGCAGGGGTATGTGTGGACAAAACAATTTGAGTTACAATGTGCCTTTGTTGAAGCTTATCCACTGCAGAATGTATCTCAATCTGTTAGAAAAGGCCAATTAAACTGTTATATTGATTCAGCTTTAACACTCCATTCCACACAACTAAGTAGTGGTCAGAGTAATATGAACCTCTGGTCCTGCAAACGCCTGCAAGCCAAACGCTGCTGGTCTGTATTGAGCAGTTTTCTTAAATTGACATGATGGTTTTCCTCAACCTCTCATTTTATCTTTTACAAAATTACGATTTAATGCTAAGACATTTCCCAGGGTTACCAACAGTTAGCAGTCCCAGTCAGCACCATCATTGGTCTGCGTACGTCCACCCTGAATTTAACCTCTGCTATGTAATTCTAAAGCTGCAAGTGCTTCTTTAACATTCGGGTCACTACTGTTTACTTTTCTTCTTTATGTCTTGTACACTGAATACAAATCAAATCTGACAATGAAGCCCAGATTAGATTCAACTCAGGGTAACAATGACAGCTACTTAACTCCAGGCGCAATTATGGTCCTTTACAAATGTACAGATGTACAATTAAAGAGAAGCTATTTGCATTGTGAAATGTGTGTGAACTGCACTGTATATTCTGGAAAGAATTTTGGCTTTTCTTGCATTTAATTAGTAGACATGAAGCTACCAATTTATCTGCTGGCTCTTGTTTATTATTGTGGTTAAATTAAAAGGGCAAGTACTATTATTTATGTTTGCATCAGATAGGGCCAAAACTTCCATGCCATGGAGCTTATTAATGTTTCTGGGTAACAGAGTAGTGTCTGTTTTTACCCAATCCTTCATTTCAATCTTCTCAGAAACCTGAACACATACACCAGCCGGTTTCTACCCTACTGTTGTTAGAATAGCGAATAGACTCACAAACTCTTAACATTCGCCTGTACCTGTGTTTTTGTTTTTGCTGCTGTTTACCTATCATTTAATTATCTATGCTATTTAACTCTGTGATCTGCCTGTGTTGCTTGTAAGACATAGCTTTTCACTGTGCCTCGGTACATGTGACAATAAATTCAAGTCAATTCCCAGAAACACATTTAATCGTCATTGGCAATCTTATTGCACTCAACTCCATTTTTCTTTTGTTGAATAAGTTATTGTGGAATTTAGTTTATGTGTCAAACCTCAAATATTTAAAAATGAGACAGGATTGGTTTCTTTTTGGATTGTAATGCCTAGAATGTGATTCAAAGGAAACTTGCTGGAGATGATTCGGTAACTGTGAGGAAAAGTTGTGCAATTTTTCCCAAGGTTTTGAATCTGCATCCATCTACCATTATCCCCAACCATCAACCTCTGCCTTGCACAATCTGCTTGCCAGGTGAAAAGAGCTGGCCGAACTAAAACTGTGGCTGCCAGGTTCTTCTGGTTGTGGTGGAATTCCCTTAGTCTCACATTTTCTTGTGCTATTGGTCTTTGCCAAATTCTTCCATGTTGTACAATAAAAATATAATATAAGATGTAGGAGCAGAAAGAGGTTATTCATTCCAAGGGGGTCTGCTCTGCCTTTCAATGAGATCTTGGCTGATCAGATTAGATTCATTACAGTATGAAAGCAAGCCTTTCGGCCCAACAAGTCCACACCAACCCTCCCAGACCCTTTCCACTACCCTGCCTTACATTTACCCTTTACGAATACACCTATTACTATGGGCAATTCAGCATGGCCAATTCACCTGACCTGCACATCTTTGGATTGTGGAGGGAACCAGAGGAAACCCATGCAGACATAGGGAGAGTGTGCAAATTCCACACAGACAGTTGCCCGAGGCAGGAATCGAACCTGGATCCCTGGGACTGTGAAGCAGCAGTGCGAGCCACTGAGCCACTGTGCTGTCCCAATTCCACTTTCCTGCCTTTTCCCTATAACTCCTGATTCCCTTACTGATCAAAAATCTATCTATCTCAGCCTTGAATATTCATAATGACTCAGCATCAACAGCTTTCAGCGGCTAATAATTCCACAGGTTCATTATCCTCTGAGAGAAGAAATTCCTCTCAATTTCTGTCTTAAATGGAGATTATGCCCTCTGATTCTGGACTATCCCACAGGAGGAAATGACATTTCTGGCCAAGTCAAGTCAGATCGCCTAAGAATGTTCTCCGTTTCAATAAGGTTGCCACTTATTCTGCTAAATTCCAATGACCAAGGCCCTATCTACTCAACCTCTCTTCATAAGATGGTTCCTCCATACTTGGAATGAGCCGAGTGAAGCTTCAGCCAATAATATTAGCAGTGAACATCTCAGCCAATATCAATATAATCTTGACTGGAGCTGAAATGATATTCAGGTTGAATGGGTAGAAAGCATTTGCACGTTGATTACTCTATGACTCTATAACTCTATGACCGTGGCTGTGTCAGTGACTGAAACTTTCTTAATTTCCAGTTGAAGAGTGTTGTCGAATGAGTTTCATGGTACGTGGTCTGTCTTGGCCTCGAGTGACTTTTCTCCAGCAATCTTCCGCTCGCTATCTCATTAATCATGCAACCAGATTCTCTGGTGGAACAGCGTGGCTGGATGGACCAAATCATTTGTCACTCCTGGGGCTGTTTTTGGTTTTTATGCCTCTGATGCCATATTTAAAGCCCAACTGCGCACCATTTCAGATGATAGGGCAGGAACCAGCCCCTCTCATGGTAGCGCTCGGCCGCTATTACTGTACACATGGCCCAGAGCAAAAGAAAGCTCATCCCCTGCTTTGAGGAGAAAATGTGTTGCTGGAAAACGCAGCAGGTCAGGCAGCATCCAGGGAACAGGAGAATCGACGTTTCGGGCATAAGCCCTTCTTCGGGCATAAGCCTGACCTGCTGCGCTTTTCCAGCAACACATTTTCAGCTCTGATCTCCAGCATCTGCAGACCTCACTTTCTTCCCTGCTTTGAGGACACAGACCTAGAGGTACTGAAGGACACAGTGATTGAGGGGAAGGCAGTGAAAGGATTCCACTCCATTGGGCACAGTCACTCTGGATCCAGCTGAGGTCAGTATTATGTTCTGGGTAAAAATAAAACACTAATAGTGAGGAAGAGTATCTGTGATCCTCTGCAAAGTTATCACCCCCATCTCTGCTCTGCTGAGCCAACATTCACACAGACTCTGCCACTGCATATACATCTCACCAAGATTCATGGTCTACACTTCTCTGTATTGTAGGCATCATTTCACTCAATGGTTTCCACCCACCTCAATGTCCCAAACGACTAATTGTTCCTGTTCTGAGCTTTCAAAAACTCTCTCTGGGAGCACTTTACTATCACTCCTGTACATGAGTATGTTTGACTCTTCCATCCACTCCTATCAACCTCGACACCTCCCTTGGTCTCATTGCAGGAAAAAACTAGCACAGACCCAGAGCTAGTTCTCAGCAGCAGTCCTACTGTCTTACCTGTAATTCCTGAATAACTTGCTCTCGGAGGCCAGCAGCCTGCAAGTCAATGCTGAAGTTCATGAGCATGGTCTAAGAAAGCACTGTTAAATAAACTGAAACTGGCTGCCTCAGTTTGAGCTGTAAAGTGAATCAGTGCTAAGAAAGCAAGTTAAGAAATTTAATTTGCATGTGTCCAAGTTAGCACAAAAGTATCCTAAAGAGGTGCATGAGGTGTGTGTCTATACCTTAGAGCAATAATAACCTGGTAGAAACATACAGGTCCCAGGTGTCCCTGACAACAAAGGGTTGAGATGGTGTGAGATTTGGTCCTCTAAGAAGAGTGTCAATGTGGTGGAGGTTGGTGGTTTGCCAATGGCATTTGGCGAGGGAAGAGAGGACAGGTTCTTTGCCTGTAACTCCACCTTACATGAGTACAGGGGCATCAATGCCTTGCTGCAGTTGGAAGAACCTTGATGAGAACACATCTGGAGAATTGTGTACAGCTTTGGTCTCCTTATCTGAGGAAGGATGTTCTTGCTTTGGAGGGAGTGCAACAAAGATTTCCCACACTGATTTCCGGGATTGCAGGACTAATATTTGAGATACTGTATCAGTTAGAACTATGTTCACTGGAGTTTAGAAGAATGAAGGAGTTCTCACAGAAACTTTTAAATTTCTAATAGGACTAGATAGAGCAAATGCAGGAAGGATGCTCTCAATGACTGTGGAATCCAGAACAAGGAGTCACAGTCTAATGATGCAGGGTCGTCCATTTAGGACTGAAATCAGGAAAAAAAATGTTCTCACACAGTGGTGATTCGATGAAATTCTCTGCTACTGAAAACATTTGAGGCAAAAACATTGTAAGTTTTCAAGAAGAAATTAAATATAGTCCTTTAGGCTAAAGGGATCAGAAGGTATGGAAAGAAAGTAGGAGCAGGCTATTGAGTTGGAGCATGGTGGAGCATGCTGAAAAGGCTAAGTAGTCTCCTGCTGCTTAAAATTTTCCATGTTTTTAGGACCATAATTTCAACTATAGGTAACAGAGAAAGAAATTCAATATAACAAAGACTCTACAGTCTTGAAATGGTTGGATTTCCGAAAGTTCATGGTTTGATTGTATGCTTAATGAAAAATGTATGCTTGTACACTAATGACCCACAAAGACTTTTTATTTTGTTTACTACCGTTCAAAAGACATAGGTTTGGTTTGAGGAATATTTGATACATAACTGATTTATATGTCCTCTCTCTAGCACCGAGAGAGCATTAAAACTCTCAGTGCTTTTACCAAACACAGAATTTCATATATAACAGGAATGCTGTGATTATAAGAATAGACCAGTATTCATCTTCCAATAAAGTTCATTGCCAGGATTATGACTGTGTATCGTATACACCACCATTTCACCTTTCAGTGAGGTACTCACTCAGTGTAGTTGAAGATAGAGCAAGACATTGCTGAGAAACTTGAGGATGTGACACCAGAAGAACACTTATCAGTCACAAAAGCCTTGTGGTAGATACTTGTGAAGAGTGCCTGTTGCTTAATAAATCCTGTTCCACACCCTACACCCCCATCACTGCCAGTATTGAGATTTGTATGACCATTCTATTCCTCTGAACAGTTCACATCTTTCTCACAACCGTAGAAATCAGCATGTGCTCCTAGCTCTAGTGTCGCCATATTTTCTTACCTTTGATCTAGCTGCTTCTCATCTTGAATATTTGTGTTTTACTTCATGCTTCTTGAAACATCCCCTTGACGCTGGATTTTGCAGGTTGACTGGCCGTTGTTCCTGATCCATTAGAGTAAACCATTGCAGGTGAGAAATTGACGTTGAATTTCAAAAATATTCCTTCACCATGACTTGTGCTGAAAGCATGTAAAGATGTAAGTGGAATACATGATAGGACGTATAAAAAGACCTTGTGAGTATTTTATTCAATATGAGGGCAGCTATTCCACTACCTTGAAATTGGAGAACTCGCATTATCTTTGCACAGGATGGGGTGAAACAGATTGAGGTCCATTTGTGCCAAGTTGGCTGTCCATCAAGCTGCCCTGGACTTTCTAAGGTTTTCCCACAAACCTTTGCTGCTGTTTCTTTAATGAGTATTAACAAATAACAAGGGAAGAGCACCTCAGATAGTAACAACCTTGCATCATTTTAATAGATGACTACAGGTTAGAGAGACTGTGAAATGTGATGAATATGCATAATAGGTATTACGCTTTTGCGGAGTGGCTTTTAAATAGAGGCTAGTTTTGGTCAGTTTTATGAAGATAAATTTCTGTTTTGAAACCAGTCATAAAGTAACTTGGACAGTTACCAAAATATATCACTTCTAAGATGGCACGTGCCTTCACTCAATTGCGTGGCAGAACCCCAGTGGATTTAGCGGATTAAATCTTTATGCTGATGAGTTTATGCGATTGAGTAAATACATTAAAGCAGTTAGCTTAGTCTTGACTTCAGGATCAAAGTTTCAAGTTCACAGTGCATAAGAGCTCAGTTTAGTTCAGAAGATAATCATTTTTCCAAGTTTGTCAGTTCAAGGGAACCAGTCATCTCAGTGTAAGTGGTTTCCAGTCTGTTGAGCTTCCACACTGGGAAAGCTAGTATTAGAGTTATTAGAGCTGAAAACATTCGGGCTGTTGGAAGTGTAAATGTTTCATGTCTGGGGACTCGGAAAGGAATCATAAAAATTTTCTCTGCAGTCAGAAAAAAAAGAAACCAAGAAGTTCAGTTAAGTAAAGATTTAGAAAAGTTGAGATAAGAGTAATATTTGTGTTAAGATCTTTCTACTCTTCCACATATTTCTGTAATAAACTTATGCTCTGTTGTTAAAGGATATTATTAGCCCCATATGCAAATGTTTCAGTGATCAACCACCACTTTAACCAACTGCAAAAATTAACCAAATGATCTATCAATCAAGTTTCATTCTGAAATCTGATTTGTTTGGAATTACCATCAACAGGAATCTTAGCACAAGGGTCTCATGCAGTAAGTATCTTCCCAATGATGTTATTGCTGAAGTTGAATTAGATTTTGCATGTATACTAAAATTCCATGACAGACATGGTTTAAATGAAGGTGAGGGCAGAGGAGCCAAAATTACAACATCCTCAATCATTTATGTACCTTGTGTATCCTTCTATATATCTAAGAAAGGCACTGCAGCACAAATGTGTGTGTGTGTGTTAAATGCAATGGCTTTTCATTAAACAAATGAAAAAGAAAAATGACCATATACGTTATTACTTAAATATCAAAGAATTTTACCATAGCTTAATTTTCTGCACATGTATACATGCATAAGGATCTTCTGAATTTGTGTTCTGTGCATTTAATATGTAATTTTTTTTTCATTATATTTGTAAACAAATGCTTAGCTTGGTTCATTAGAAAACTGATGGTCAGGTTATTTGTTTTTGTTGGAGGTTTTATTTCAGCCTGTTAAGTAAGCCTGATTTTATGTTAGTATGTGGGATCAGTGTCCTTTTCATAAATTCTCTTCAAGTGTATCAATGTGTGCTATCAATCAAATTTATAATTCACCAAAGATTTTTGTGGTTTTCTTTGATGTAATAAGTGGGTGTATACATTTAGTGCGAAAACAGTAATAATGTATTGGTTTGCTTATAAGAATTGTGATCTTTTAAGTATGATTTTCCATTGTTAAAGGAACAAACCACAAAGATTTTTCTATCTCTGACCTTCAAAGCTTCAGAGCAAGAATGAACCATTAAACATTCGGTGCTCCCTTATCGTACATTGAGTGTATCAGTATAATAGTGAATAATTGATGGAGTTGCTTAAATCATTTATTTGCTTTGGGTGAGCTTTGACATAATGGTTTACTCATCGTCTGGTTGTAATTTTGACTCAGGCATTTAAAAAACTGTTTGTCTTATTGAACAATGAGTCAGATGAGTTGTATGCGATTGTAGGTTGATTTCATTTGGGCTTCAGTCTAGATTCTGAAACCTAAGTGTATTATAAACGCTTACACTTTCGAAATAAGCCTGTGTGGCACATTTTAAGAAAAAAAAGTATATTTTACAGTAGAAAGGAAGACTTTATCTACAATAAATGAAAATAAACATTGAAAACTAAAACTTAAGCACAACTTTTTCCAGTGCCAATTCTCTGGAGTGTTTTTGATATATTTCTTTTTACTCTCTAAATCATATCTTTGTCTTTATTTTTGAATCTATTCAGTTTTTGTTTCTTTGGTTGGGAAGATGACATAACAAAGGCTTTTGGCTGCTCACCTTTGATATTCAGAAGCTTGAATACTGCAAGGTGTTGTACGTCACCAACTAAATTCCAATGTTCACCACTTTGCCCTTTCCAAAGCATTGCAGGCGAGGTAAGCAATTAACTCTCGAGGTGTGGGTGACAAGGCAAAGAACGAAATGGAACCAGTACTGGACCTCACTACGTGGGGCTGAGGTCTCCCATTTTTAGTTAAACTGTTTTGTCGAGTGAGATTAATGGTGCTTGGTCTGCTTTGGCTCAGTGATTTTTATTTCCTCACATTATTCTCCTCTTTACCTCAATAATTCTACAACTGGGCTGTTCACCTCCTTTCTGAGGAATCACGTGGCAGGAGAAACGAGAATGCTCACCACTGCCAGAACTTTGTGGCAGTCACACTGCTGGTGTCCACATGTACAGCTCAGCTGCATATCACCCCTTGTGCAGCAGATCTGGAATTGTCCCTTGCACTGTTGCGCTCCATTATTAACATTCAGGAAATGACCCAAAGAGAAAAGCTCACTCCATTTCACAGATAGGGACTAGAAGGGGTGGTGGAAAATTACAATATTTCTTTTCCCCTGCTGGCCACCAAAGTAGACCACATCACCAGGCCGAACCAGCCTGCATCTGTGAACGACTTGGGTTAGTGCTGTGTCCTGGTTTAAAAGGAATGATCAGAAGTGCAGGGAGAAGGTCAGTTACCATTTATGCTTTGTAAGGATAAATGCCACCAACTTCTCAATATTATCTGAAACTCACAGGACCAACCCTCTCTTTCTAACGCTACCATGGTACATGCATCTATCCAAGACACATGTACTACAACTCACAAGTATTGTACATATCATGTTTACTCAAAGGGTCTCACCCACTTCATCCTCCCAACTACTGATCTTGCCTGAACTCTATGCATCCTCGGATCACCTTGCTCCCTGTCCTGCCATTCTATCATCTCTAACTTCTTTTCCATCCTCTCCCATTGTATTCAAAACCTCCCTTTGTCAGATGCAGGAGAAACTGGCCAACTCCAGGAAAAGCTGCTCCACTCCAGACTGACATCTCCACACCATCCTGAATGTCATATTTATAATCCCACTTGACCTGCAGGACTGACTGGAGCCCACCCCCTGGACTCTGGTAGGACCAAGTACCTGACTGACCCAGGCCAATGCCTTAGACTAGGATTGAATAAGCTCCTTGACTAAATGTGGCAGCACCTCCTGATTGAGTGTAGTTCCCCTTGACCCCAATAAGCACTGCTTATTTTTGACATCGAGACATGGGCATTTGCTTGAAATCCAGACAGTATGTTTGCAGTATAATCTGCTGGTACATGTGAAAGACATTGATAGAGCATGATGCCATACAGTGACATGTCCACCCTCTTGACTGTTCAGTGCTCTGGACAGTGACCAACAACTGGCCTCTCCCCCTAGGCTAGAAGACAACTGTAGATTGCAGAGGTTGGTATCCTCCAAGCAAGCATAAAGCGAGTGAATGGTAAGAAATAACCTTAAGCACCATAAGATGCATCCTGTTTAGCTGCAGATGCATGTATGTCCCTGCATGTAAAACAACCTCCCTGACCTCTGTGAACTCCTAAAAGGCTGACGTGGTGTCAGAGTTTGATCAAGAGCTGGTGTGATGATTAGTGAGGCTACTGGTTTGTCCAAGTCAACCTGCATGGACAAAGGGTGACCGAAGGTGTTTGGATAATGATTGTGACACCTAACTGGCTAGCTACCGCCATCAGGCACCCACTCTGATTTACATTTACACTACAAGAATTTATGCTGTCCAGTTTCTTGAGGAAGGAGGGAAAATTGGGAAATGGCATAGACATTATGCAAGTTGGGTTGATAATGAGATGCAATTACAAGAAATAAGATGGTCACTGCTCATTAGCAAGTTTCTAAAGTTTAAGAGAAAAATTGGAAATATTGGAACTCCAAGTTCTGATTTGTTTTTCAGTTTCACCACCATATTTTCTCATTACTTGTACCATTGGTTATACTGTTCCAGGGAAGGGAAATCCTTT
This sequence comes from Chiloscyllium plagiosum, assembly GCF_004010195.1. NCBI lineage: Eukaryota > Metazoa > Chordata > Chondrichthyes > Orectolobiformes > Hemiscylliidae > Chiloscyllium > Chiloscyllium plagiosum. The sequence goes on from NC_057719.1 coordinate 65,188,548, forward strand.
CCTTTTGAGGTCTAGTCTTCTGATACTTCAGTGTTTGGACTATAATATTGTTAACCTTCCTTGATTAGGGAAATGTATTAAGTCGTATCCTAACCTATGGAAAAAAAATGATCGACAACAATTGAGGCAATTCTATTAATAGTGACATCATTTTACAGTTGAAAGTTTCCAACAACAATTGGATAATACTTTCTTCTTCCATATTATATTTGCTAAAACAACTGGTTTACAATGCTTTTTGTGTTAAATAGTGTTAGCACTGTACAAGTGGTACTTAGTTTTCCTTCATTTTCTAGCTGGAAAACAAATGCAACTTTATTTAAAAGTCACTAGTCTTAAGTAGTTCCGTTCCTTGTACACATGTATTGGCTTTTATACAGTTCTTTACATTTTTATCAGGATTTGGTCATGTCTTTTGAAGCTACTTGCTACGCATGGAGGCTCAGCAAAATTGCATTTGATTGTACCTCATTGAAAAGTAACTCAAATACCTGTAACGTCTGGTTCAATTGAGTTATCGCATTTGGGGAAATGTTTTACGGTGAAATAGATATTAAATTGGGACACTTGAGAAAAGGAGTTAATACAGATGACCGAGTTATTCCTTTAACGTGCCAAAAAGTATTTATAGTGAATTACTTAGAATAGGGGAAAAAAAACTAATTTGTTATTTATAATTAAGAACAAATCCTGTTGTGGTTCCAAATACTTACACAGTTCTGAATTCATGGGCAAAGGTAGGATTTCATTACCTGAAATGCTATTAATATCATAGAGGCAAAAATTTAAATCAAGGGTTGCTGGATACTTTGTTTAAATTGTCCAAGGATTAACAGCCAATGGATTGATTGTGTCTGAAATATCCTCTTTAATGAGATGAATTAGATATCAACTGGATCAGGTTTTTTCAACTGCTGTACATTGAACTTCATTGCTCTCTTTATAAGCTTCCAGTGATGAGCCCTGTTCATTAATAGCTGCATGTTCTATATGTGGCAAAGTCTAACTTCCCAGTATCATGATTCAGCAATGTTATTATAGCAATTACACAGCAGAAGCAACACAGAAATGCAGTGGTTTAAAGTATCCCTTTTGATTTCTGTCTGCCACGTGACAATCTGTGTATATGAAATTTTTTAAACAACGATGAAGATTTTCATGACTAAAGCAAAGAAAAAATGGGTGGAACAGATACAGTTCAAAACATGTCTGCTGTTCCTCGATGCAGGTGGACCCCACATTTTGCAATGGGACAATAAATAGATTTCTAGAAACCTAGTCACCATGGGTGGCTCTGAAACTGAGAAGGTTGTTATTGAACACAGTTAATATCAAACGACCCAGGGTTTGGCATGCTATTCCATTTTATAGAACTTGTCTGTGTTGCTGCAATTGAATGCCAGTTTAGGTTCTTAATGTGATTCTGTAAAACAATGTGGCTTTGTTTTTGAATTGGGTAAATTTTTTTTGAAACTGGATTAGGAACATTGGCTTGGTGTTTGATTTATTCGACTGTATCCATGGCTGCGTCTTAGTTGGGGTTGAACTAACTGGTGTACATTCAGTGGTTGCACCAGTACAAATTGAACCACCACAAACCCATTGAACTCAAAGCCAAAATTGGGTCAAATACTCATCCTTTTTCAGGATGAATACTATCTATAAGTTTCATATTCCAATAATTCATAACTCCTACTGACAGATTGCAAACAAACCTCTCTTTTGATTCTCACCATCTGTCTGTAAGCAGATTGTGATTTGCTTTTTTTTGTTACAACAGATTTTGTATTTTTCCCAGTCCCACTGTTTGGGACTTTGTAAGGTCTGCAGCAACATTGTTGTAAAGTTAAACCAGAAGTAGGGTTTACTTTAAACAGTCTTAGACTTTGCAATTTACGGGCCTGCTTGCAAACATACAAGAGATGGAGAAAAAAAACAATTGCTCCATTAACAACAACTTGAATTAAAAACAACTGAGGGATATCAATTTGTCAATGTCCTTGATTTAAGCTGGAGTCCAAAACTGAAATTAACAATCCAGAACTCCTTGTGTGGTTGGTGGGCCATCGAGCAGTACTGGAGTAGTAAACTATTTCATTTGTTTAAAAATTTCCAATGGGGTCTTCTGAGGATGTTTTTTGTCTGTAATGTAACTTCTGCTTCATTGTTTTGGTGAACAAAAATCGATTCATTTCAGAGAGCACAATACAAGTGTTGATTGCTTTTGTTAGTCCAAAGGCTTTTGCTTTGTAATTAACTGTCAGGGGTTAACTGATAAGAATTCTTGATCAGTACAAGTTTACAAAGGGCATAATATGAGAGGCTTGAAAAGAGAGCCTTCTAATTATTGGGCTGAAGTTTTATCCAAAAGTGCTTAAGTGTCAATTTTGGGGAGTTTATGGTAAGCTTCCCTCCAAGGGCTCTATTATGTTTTCTCATTCAATTGTATGCTGCTCATCTCATTAAGTATGCATCATGCCTCCATGGTATCTCACTTGTTCTGCCTTGTGTTCAGCAGCAGCAAATTGCTTGCCAGTGCCACAGCCTTATCATGTTCACATTGCAGGGAGTGTATTTAAACCCAGTCTGGGGTCTGATGTACCCACCCACATAGTGCAGTGTTCATAGTTTGGGGGAAATGAACATTAAGGCCACCAGAAGATTAATGACCTTCTCCATGAAAATTAAGCACAATCATCCTCGCTTTGCGACATGACACTTACTCTAATTCTGGCATTGCACCAAGGTTCATCTCTACCCTCTCATTATTGCATGTAACATATTCCCTCCATTGCTGCTGTCACCTATTCCATCCCCAAACGATTAACTTTTCCTGCTCTCCGCACTTCCTATTCACTCAGTTATGACATCTCACCACTGTGGGTGGCATGGTGGCTCAGTGGTTAACACTGCAGTCTCACAGCGCCAGGGACCTGGTTTCAATTCCAGCCCCGTGTCTGCGTGGGTTTCCTCCAGGTGCTCTGGTATCCTCCTGCAATCTAAGGATGTGCAGGTTAGCTGAATTGGCCATGCTAAATTGCTCATCGTGTTGGGTTCGTTAGTCAAAGGAAAATAGATCTGGATGGGTTACTCTTTGGAGTGTCGTTGTTGGGCCGAAGGGCCTGTTTCCACACTGTTTGTAATTTAATCTTTCCTGAATGATGAAGGACCATTCCATGAATGACCATACTCCCCATTGAACATTCACTGTTGCCAAACAATAGAGTCTGTCTGTTTTAAAAGGTAAGGCAAGCAATACAGAGGTGCTTTGAGCATTCAACTAAGTACAATGTGAGTGAGCACTAAGAAAGTATAGTAAGAACCCTGAGATAGCACAGCATTTAGAAATGAATGGTATGATCAAGCAGAGTCATGGCTTCATGAAAGGGCAATCTTGCCTGACAAATTTCCTAGAATTCTTTTGAGGAGGTAACAAGTAGGATAGATAAAGGGGAAGCAGTCATTGAAATATATTTTGATTTTCAGAAGGCATCTGGCAAGGTAACACACATCAGGCAACTTATGATAAAAGCCCATGGTGTTGGAGAGAGTATATTAGCATGATTGATAACTAATAGAAGTTATCAGAGTTGGGATAGGAGGTGTTGGTGAGCTCCACACTTGGAATTCCTACAGTTTAGTTTCTCCCCATTGCCTGGGGAAATAGCAAATTGCATACAAATGAAATGAGAAAAGATACTAAAGCGATGTTAATTAGACCTCCCTCCATGTACATGGGACATAGAAGGAAGCCAAGATAATGAGAAAAAGAAAGAACAAAATCTTCTTACAATTCTGTTGAGAGGATAAGAAAAGAAGAAACCATGGGCAGCCCTTGCCAGCTGGTAAATAGAGGAAACGTGTCAAAGAACAATGGTCTGATTGACCATGGCATAGGCTTCAGATAGGTCAAGAAAGATGAGGAAGGATAGTTTACCATGGCCACAGTGATGGAGAATCGTGTTTGTATCTTTCATAAACACCACCTCAAATGCTGAGACATGGCAGGGCAATTGATAGGAGAAGTCCAAACAAGAAGTTGTAGGGAAATTGGGTGCAGACTCCTGAGATACTCAGTCATACTACAGGAGCAAACTGTATCTCAGGATGTTTCCAAAACAAAGCCATTTGCTTCTGTTATGAGGAAAATCACCAGTCTCAGAGTCAGAGTCAGGATTCAATGATAGAATTTATTGCACAAGGAAATAGCAGAGCTCCGGGAACAGAAAGACATCAATAGCACAGTGGTCAGCTGCGATTCTTCTCTCAATCTGGGGCACATGTCAAGATACGTTTATACATTTTGTGATACAACAGGACAGTGATGAGATGATTGTCTTTGTAACATGGTTTGTTTATGATAATCATTGCAGAATCGTTGATAGATTCAGTGCAGTCATTGTCAGTTCCAGTGCAGCCTTTATTAATTGGTCGTTGTCAGTTTCAACACAGGCATTTTCAGTTTCAATGTCTGCACGGAAGTCCATTGCTGTAGTAATGGGTGCTAATCGCTCTTCCTGAGAAGGACGATTACTGCAGCCCTGGCTTTTAGCGCTCTGTATTGAGTCCGTATCAAGCTGTTAGCATTTCTATCAAAGGTGTTGGCTGGATCCAGACACTTCGGAGGGCAGTGTACACTACTCATATGTATTCTCCCCCCCCCCACTCGTCTTAAACTAATCAACGAGGTTGTGTGTGCATTGTGCTGGCATTCTGGTGGACCCAGGCAGTGTCTGTATATGTTCTGCTGTCTCTCTCCACATTCTGGTCTGGTGGCCATCTTATGTGTCAAGTGACCAACTGACCCATGCCATGTCCCACTCACTTCCCTTTGCTTAATTGTGATATTGGGTTCCCAAACCCAACTAATATTAGTTCAGGGAGAAGATCACCAGTTACGTCATTTATTCCTCAACAGTGGTAGAAAGCAACAGATAACATGAACTGGAGGATAGATCAAGCATTTATGTCAAAGCTAATCCACCAACAGATCTGTGTTTTATTTTGTCTTCTGACCCACATAAAAATGCCTAGTGAGCTGAGTACTAATCTTCAAAGCCTTACTTGATATAAATGTATAAGCTTAGTAAACTAATATATTAATATATGCAATAACTTTTCAACCACAGAATTTGACAGTTGCGCTTTAGTTTTAGAATTAGAATCCCTACAGTGTGGAAACATGCCCTTTGGTCCAACAAGTCCACACTGACCCTCCAAAAAATAACCCACCCAGACCCATTCCCCTACATTTGCCCCTGACATACAATTGCCTATTAGCAATTCAGCATGGCCAATTGACCTAACCTGCACATCTTTGGACTGTGGGAGGAAACCCACACAGACACAGGGAGAATGTGCAAACTCCATACAGACAATCATCCAATGCTGAAATTGAGCCCGGGTCCCTGGCACTGTGAGGAAGCCGTCCTAGCCACTAAGCCACTGCGCCACCCCATTTTGGTGATAGTAATCTTGATGATTCCTATTTTCCTCGATAAACAGAAAAAGGAACTGGATGTTTTTCTCATGCAAACATTACCTTGGTGTTTTCATTTTATTCTGAGCTTTATTCAAGTTTGACATGTTTGGCCATGGCTTAGCTGAGTACATTGAATCTTTTGTCATTGAAACCATAGTGTTGGCCATCAGATGATTCTGCAGTGAGATTAGAATTGCTTCCTTTCTGGTACATGGGTCTGCTGCATATTTTGTGATTTTAATGCATGAGTGTTTGTGTGTGTTTGCTTTTCATTTTTGGAACAATACAAGTGAAATGTTTTTGAACTATCTTATGTGGAAAACAGGTGTGTCTCAAGAATGATGAAGTGATCAAGTGATGAAAGTGAAATGTGAGGTAATGCAATATTTATATATTGATGCTTGGGCTGAACAATGTCTAACGTTATGCACAATATTCAAAATTTTTGAAAAGAAATTAATAAATGATGCAGCTTTCCAGATTACAGTCAATGTCGAGTTAGGATTAAAACTTCGGTAATTGCAAGGACAAAAAACTAACCAGATAAATTTGCTGCAGTGTATGTGAGTTGTGGTTCACTTTGAAGCTGATGGTAAGTCCTGGTTAAGATTTATTTATTTAAAGTTTGCAATGCATTAGACAAATGGTAACTCTCTTGAGAAAGTTAAAATTCCTAGAACCACATGCCTGCACATCGTTTAGGGAAATTTTTTGGGAGGTTAGGAATTGCAAAATTTGGAGTATTGAGTGGATGAGAGCTTTTAATCATGGTGTATTGATGCCATAGTTAACTGTTCCTGAGGTGCTGACTAATTCCAGTGAGCTGGACATTTTGGGCACATACAAAGACGATGTGGATAATAATTTTGTCAGCAGTGAGACAAGTTGTAGAGCATTGATGATATAGTGAACTCTGCTGGACAAGTCAAATGCATTAATGGCATTCTTCTAGTGAGTTTTCTTTACTCCTCACACATATTACCTGTCCATTTTGCGCAGTTAGCAAAATCAGTAAAGAGACATCAATTTTGGGCATTCAATAGAAGCAGTTAAGCAAAAAACAAAGAACAAAGAAAATTTACAGCCCAGGAACAGGCCCTTTGGCCCTCCAAGCCTGAGCCAATCCAAATGTACTGTCTAAATCTCTCGCCCAATTCCTAAGCATCTGTATCCCTCTGCTCCCCACCTACTCATGCATCTGTCCAGACGCATCTTAAAGGAATCTACTGTGCCTGCCTCTACCACCTCTGCTGGCAAATGCCCAACACCCGCTGTGTAAAGTACTTGCCGCATGTATCTCCCTTAAACTTTCCACCTCTCACCTTGAAAGCCTGACCTCTCGTTATTGAATCCTTCACCCTGGGAAAAAGCTTGTCTCTATCCACCCTGTCTATACCCTTCATGATTTTGTAAACCTCAATCTCCTTTTTTCTAATGAAAATAAACCTAACCTTCTCAACCTCTCTTCATAGCTAGCACCTTCCATACCAGGCAACATCCTCGTAAACCTTCTCTGCATCCTCTCCAAAGCGTCCACATCCTTTTGGTAATGTGTCGACCAGAACAGTATTCTAAATGCAGCCGAACCAATGTCTTGTACAATGTTACCATGACTTGCCAGCTTTTATACTCAATACCCCGTCCAATGAAGGCAAGCATACTATATGCCTTCTTGACCACTCCATCCACCTGTGCAGCAACCTTCAGGGTACAATGGACCTGAACTCCCAGATATCTCTCTGCCCATCAACTTTTCCCAAGGCTCTTCCATTCATTGTATAATTCGCTCTAGAATTAGCCTTGTCTAAATGCATCACCTCACATTTGTCTGGATTGAAAACCATCTGCCACCTTTCCGCCCAACTCTCCACTCTATCTATATTCTCCTGTATTCTCTGACTGTCCCTTATGCTTTCTGCTACTCCACCAATCTTCGTGTCATCTGCAAACTTGCTGACCATACCAACAGTGCCCTCTCCCAGATCATTTATGTATATTACAAACAACAGTGGCCCCAGCACTGATCCCTGTGGAACACCACTGGTCACCTTTCTCCATTTCAAGAAACTCCCTTCAACTACTACTCTCTGTCTCCTGTTGTTCAACTAGTTCTTTATCCATCTAGCTAGAACACCCTGCACACCATGTGACTTCACTTTCTCCATTAGTCTGCAATGGGGAACCTTATCAAACACCTTACTAAAGTCCATGTATATGACATCAACAGCGTTTCCTTCATCTCTCAACTTGGTCACTTCCTTGAAGAACTCTATTAAGTTGGTAAGACACGATCTCCCCCGCACAAAACTATGTTGCCTGTCACTGATAAGCCCTTTCTTTTCTAAATATAAATAGATCTTATCCCTCAGTACCCTCTCAGCAACCTCCCCATCACCGACGTCATGCTTACTGGTCTGTAGTTACCCAGAATATTCCTACTACCCTTCTTGTACAGGGGGACAACATGAGTAACCTTCCAGTCCTCCAGCATCTCACCTGTATTTAAGGATGCCACAAAGATATCTGTCAGGGCCTCAGCTATTTCCTCTCTCACCTCTGTCAGTAACCTGGGATGGATCCCATCCAGTCCTGGGGATTTGTCCACTTTAGTGGGCGGCATGGTGGCACAGTGGTTAGCACTGCTGTCTCACAGCGCCAGAGACCTGGGTTCAATTCCCACCTCAGGCGACTGACTGTGTGGAGTTTGCACATTCTCCCTGTGTCTGCGTGGGTTTCCTCCGGGTGCTCCGGTTTCCTCCCACAGTCCAAAGATGTGCAGGTCGGGTGAATTGGCCATGCTAAATTGCCCGTAGTGTTAGGTAAGGGGTATGGGTGGGTTGCGCTTCGGCGGGGCGGTATGGACTTGTTGGGCCGAAGGGCCTGTTTCCACACTGTAAGTAATCTAATCTAATAATCTCTAGCCTACCCAACACATATTCCCTACTTATGCCAATGTGATCCAGACTAATCAAACTTCTATCTCTATTCTCAAGATTCATCATGTTCCTCTCCTCAGTGAACACTAATGCAAAGTAATCATTCAGAATCTCACCCATTCTCTCAGGTTCGACACACAGCCTTCCTTCATTATCCTGTATTGGACCAATCCTTTCTTTAGTTACCCATTTGAATCTTATAAAATGCTTTGGGATTCTCCTTAATTCTGCTTGCTAAAGCTATTTCATGACCCCTTTTAGCCCATTTGATTCCTCATTTAAGACTTGTCCTACTCTTCTGATATTCCTCCAGGGCCCGTTCTGTTCTTAGCTGCCTAGACCTTATGTACGCTTCCCTTTTCCTCTTGGCTAGTTGTACAATTTCTCCTGTCATCCACGGTTCATGGATCTTGCCCTTCCTATCCTTTGCCTTCAACAGGACATGCCTATCCTGTACTATCTTTACCCTATCTTTGAAAGCCTCCCACATCTCAAATGTGGACTTCCCTTCAAATAGCTGTGTCTAATCCACATTTCTGAGCTCTTGCCTAATTTTGATATAATTGGCCTTGGCCCAGTTTAGTACTCTTCCCTCAGGACCATTCTCTTCTTTATCTATGAGTATTCTAAAACTTACAGAATTGTGGCCACTGTTCCCAAAGAAATTCCCCACCGCATCTTCTACCACCTGTCCTGGCTCATTTCCCAGTACCAGGTCCAATATGGCCCTTTCCCTCATCGGACTATTGACATACTGCTCTAGAAAACTCTCCTGGATGCTTCTTACAAATTCTACCCCATCCAGACCTCTGACGCTAAGTGTATCCCAGTCAATATTGGGAAAATTAAAATCTCCTATCACCACTACCCTATTGCCTATACATCTTTCCATAATCTTACCTATTTGTTTTTCTACCTCACGCTCATTATTGGGATGCCTGTAATACAGCCCCCTTCTAACTGCACCCTTCTTATTTCTCAGCTCCACCCATAAAGCCTCACTCCCCAAGATCTCCATAGTGTCCTCCTTTAGCACAGCCGTGATATCATCCCTGACCAGTAATGCAACTCCATACCCCCTTTTACTTCCCTCCCTGTTCTGTCTTAAGCGTCTATATCCTGGAACATTTAGTTGCCAATCATCTTGCCCTTCCTTCAACCAAGTCTCTGTGATTGCAATAACGTGATACTCTCAGGCACCAATCCAAGCCCTAGGTTCATCTGCCTTACACACTATGCTCCTTGCATTAATGTAGATGCATTTCAGGCCACCAGTTTTTTTGCACTCATCTGCAGTCTGCCTACTCTTCCTTTTATTAATGCTATCTTCATAATTCTTACAGTCTCCAGTCTCCACCTCACTGCCTACTTGTTTTCTCTTCTGGTTCCCAGCCCCCTGCCACATTAGTTTAAAAGCTCCCCAACAGCAGTAGTGAAAACTCCCCCAAGGAACATTGGTTTCGGTCTGGTTCAGATGGAGCACTTGTGCAAGTTTCTTTATTATCTTACCTTTTTACCAGTTTTGTAAATGAATGCCTATTTACTAATAAACAGCAAGATTAAAGTATGCATTCACACATGTCATACCTTGCTCCCATCAGAGAATAGCATTTGCAGTATGTGCTCTGTAGTATGAAGATGGAGAACCATCAGCCTGTGTGATCTTTTAGAATGCGGCAAGTATCTAATCCAAACATTGTGGCACACAGTAAATTGCATACTTGATGAAAAGTCCAGCTAAACTTCTTAAACTTGTGGTTATATTGCTGTGTGGGAAAATTCTCACAAAAATGCAAAGTATCTTTCCTGATGTTGTTTGTTTATATAAGTAATAAACAAAACGGATGCAAATTCAGTGTGACTGTTTATGAATCAAAAAAAATTCTAACTCAAAGGAAATCAATCCAGCATCCAATAATATTTCTATAAAGAATTGAAAATTCACTGGATGCAACCTTGTGCACTTAAATCAGTAAAATTGAAGTTTGGATCATTTCCAATAAGGGGAAGAGGGACAAGAGTAAACAACTGCTTTGGGACAGAAAAAAAGGAACCTTACTGGATTAAATATGAAGAGTGAACTTGTTCCACAGAGGGGTGGTGAAGGGAACAGGGAAAACACTGTTGGAAATGGAAGATTTCAATGTCTCTTTGGGGTGTTAGTGACACTGGCTTTCATGTCCATCCATAATATAATTGACTGGTTTGCCAGACCATTTCAGAAGTCAAGTTGGAATGGGATGGGCTGAGTATGGATAGCAGGTTGCTTCATATCATGTCTGCATTCCTGTAGACTAATAAATAGAATGACAGTGTCAGTAAATAATTTGGAGGTACCGGTGTTGGACTGGGGTGTACAAAGTTAAAAATTACACAATACCAGGTTATAGTCCAACAGGTTTAATTGGAAGCACTAGCTTTTGGAGCGCTGCTCTGAACCACCTGATGAAGGAGCAGTGCTCCGAAAGCTAGTGCTTCCAAATAAACCTGTTGGGCTATAACCTGGCGTTGTGTGATTTTTAACAGTGTCAGTCAAGGAATGATCAATAGCCTGGATGCCATTAAAATTTAATGTTCTTTCTTGAATCACACCAGAGAACATTTAACATCCACGGTCCATCTAACATCAGCACTGTGCTATCTTGATGAACTATTACATTGTTCAATAAAGTGCAATACACTTTCAACAATAGACCTTTGTGGTATTCAACATTCCTATTACTTCACTAGTGTAGCATGAGATCTGGGGCTGCACTTGCTTCAGGGACTTGTGGTTTTTAAATACAGTTTCACAGGAGGGATGGTCATTTCCTGTTGCTGCCTCTTCATCAACCTGATTAGATTTCTTGTCAGGAGGGAAAAACTGGATTGCAGTCAGGAGGTGGTTAAGTGAACCACTTTTATGTAATGATTTATCTTCGTTTTTCTCTCTCTTATACACCTTTGCCACTTGGAGCTTGAATTTCTTGCATTGACCACTTTATGCTTCTAAATGTCAATATCTGATGAGCTCATTGGCAGTTTGAACTTTGTCATGGGAATACAGTGGTGGAGGTGATGCAGATCAGTGACATATCTCATACTCCACTATATCATTGTTTCTAGCACTTGTTGCTTTATTTGAAATTCTACATTACAAAGGAAGCATGATGAGTGATGCCCCTGCTGCAGACTGTAAAAATGCTACTGTGCCTTAGACTAGAAGCAGCTAGACTACAATGAGGAACTCACTGGGTATCACGGTAGGACAAAGTGGTTTTTCTATATTTTGTAATTCATAATGATTTGCAAACAATAGCACTTAAGATGTCTGTAATCAGATAATTTCTCAGAGAATGAGAGAGTTGCTGCCTCCCATTAGACAGAAATGACCAATGATTGCACCACTAAATAACTCCTTGCCAGCTGGCATCTATACTTGCACATTGATGTCATTAAATCAGAAATGGCAATGTCTGGATAACGGAATGTTCAAAAGATATCCTAACCAGCACAGTAAAGCTTAAGCATTCAAAACCATGTGCTTAATACATCAAAGAATGCTGCCAGCATTCCTCCTGACTTGGTCTAATTGATTTGCAATCTTAGAGAGATGACATACTAGTAAGTCTTAACAATAAGGCATTCTTTTCACAATATGTAGTTTATTGCATGATAGCAATTAGATACATTTTTTCTTAGATACCTAGACATTGTTACTAAATTGGGAGTCTTAGATGACACATCTGTCCTCGAGTCATCTGGAGCTGTGCTTCCGATTGTCATCATTTCAGACCATAAAACATTATTCTATTGGATGGAGCCGAATGCAGATTCTAACATGCACCATTTTGAAGCCTTTAGAAGCAACAACAACATTCATTTGTACAACTGTGTTCCAACATGGAGCAATTCTTGCACTTCCCAATGTCATATTTTGGCAAATGTTTATAGAAAAAAAAGTATTTTAAAGAGAACCACTAGTTTGGATGCAGGTCAACTCACCAGCGGACATCGCAGTTTGCAGAGGAGGTCTCACGGCCCCCGAAAGGATTTGATGCTTGTTTAAGTGCGGGCTTTGAGTGCCTCTCTTTCTTTTATTACTAACATGTCTAAGAGGTACTTCCTGTGCAAAGTGAGCACAAACGCCCTGCATACTATATAATATGCTTAGATTGGAAAAATTGAGATAGATCAACTGAACTTCTCAGCTACTTTCTCTCTGAGACTACATGCACTTCGAAAGTATTAACAGATGCTTTCCTACTCGACCCCACAACCTTTGAACAGATCATCCAAAAATTAATAACATCTTTCACCTCTGTCACTCCAAACCCTCCTGAATGGGGAGGTAGGGAAAGCACGAGGACAAGAAAATAAGTTCCTTACTAATATGGTCGTTTTAAATTATTTCCATGAAAAATTATTGTGTTTAGATTGAGTTTTTATTAAAGTCCTGCAGCTAAATTAAGCATTTCTCAACTGCTTTGAACCAGACCACACTCAACCAAACCACTTAACTACTCATTAGTAAGACATCCTGATAGCTATTTGTGGAGTATAGTTGCTGCAGTGTGTGAGGTATTGATTGCACCTTATGTTTGTAACATACTTCAGTTCCACACTATATTCTGGGAGGACTAATCTGACAAGATACATGGAGTGGGATTCTACTCTAGTGCCTGCATTTAATCAGAAAATTGTTGGTGTGCTGCTGCTGGGGACATTCCTTCCATTGAAGTTGCCCCACTCATGATGCTTGGTTATATGTTTCCAGAAGGTGAACACCTTGATTGGTTTTTTTTAGAAAAAAGCTGCCTATCCTGCAGAATGTTTGCAAGAGTATTGCTTACTTTAATGGTGCCATCTGCCTCAATTATGAGATCATTATGGCTGAATAATGAAATATCCTGTTTTCCTGTGATATATGGGGGAAGTACTGATGTCATGTCAACATCATTCGACTTGTAATCCAGAGGCCAAAGTTTCTGCTCTGGGGATAAGGCTCCATGGCAGATACATACGGAAGAACCCTAAGGAAAAAAATACACATAAAACATACACCAAACACAGGTGTAAAGTTTATGAAGGGCAGTGTGTGAGAGATTATATTCTAGGTCCCTTCACTAACCCACTTACAAGCGCTTTATATTTCCCACTCACAAACGCTTTATGTTTATTTATTCATAACTCATTTACTAACCCACTGACAAGCAAGCACCGTTTTCCCATTTCATTCATTCATAACTCCCTACTGTAACACAGTTTGGTCATGGTTCTAGGCTGAGAGGTTGAGTTTGTGAAACGTTGGGAAATTATTTCCTCCCATCCGCTTCCAATCCTCAAGTGTACAATAGAGATGGAAATGGTTGGCAGCCCAAGCAAAAGGTAGAGTAAGTGATGATTCTGTGAAAGGGGGTCTTCACTTTCATGCCTCGTGAGGGTCTTCCAAGGGCGACAGCATTTACAGATGCCCAGACCGTACAGGTGAATGACAGCTGTGAACACCAAAGCGCTTCTGTGAACTTTACACCTTCCCTCTTGTTGGCTTGCACTCCCAAAAGGCTGAAGGTGTAAGGCATGGTGTAAGTGCATCTCTAGAGTGTCCTGAGAGATGACCATAGGGGGCCCTACTATAACACAGTTTCATTCATTCATTCATAAAACCACAGTTTTGTATATATTTTACTATTATGAGATAGACCAAGTTAAAACAACCCATTCTAAATAAAAAAACCCTTCAAACCCATTACTGCATTTTCACATCTTATCAGCTTTTGCTACAAGCAGTGTTTAGGCCTATTTACCTCTGAATAAGTGTAGCATATTCAGAACATTGCCAACCCCATCATTCATGAAACATTATAGTATTAATCAGCCCTTACAAACCATCGCTCGGATCTGAATAGATTACAGAACACCAAATATTTTCCCCAATTAGTATGTACTTGTTGAATACCTTTTAACTGGGCCATTATCCCTTTAAGAAACTAACTGTCAAAACAGCGCTTATGTGAAATTGCATGAATGAATGAAGCTCGCACCAGCAACTAGCAAACAAGCCTCACAACCCAGCTTCAACAAACAGTTTAATATCCTTTATTCTTTTATTAAGCACAGGCACAATTTCTAACTTATTTAGAGCATATAGGCCTAGTAGTTTTACTAATATTTACTAACTTTAAAGACAAATGGACTAGCATATCTTAATTATGCAAGCAGACTGGACAGACACTCTTAATCCCATCAGAAGTAGCAGCCAGCACTTAACACATGTTTTAACCCATTTCCTGTCTCCCAGGGCAGAAGCCCCTCAAACCTTAGTGTACCATAGATATGAAATGTAACATTATTGTAATGGAATTTTAATATATGTAAGAACTGTGAGTAAAAAGGCTAGTGCATGAACAGTATTTCAGGATTTGATTCCTGCCTCGAACTTGTGCTACTTGTGGTTTCTGAATAAAAGAGGCTATTTGATTTTGGTCATTATTTGAACATAATCCCACAGTGTGTGGTATAAAAGGTCAAGAATATACAGTTAAATAAATTGTACTCGAGGTATTAGAGGTGTGAAACCATGGCTGTTTAATGGAAGTCTTCTATGCTTGGTGAAATCTGGTGAAATTTGTAAATACCTTTTGAGTTCTGAGTGGTTAAATGTTCCTGTGTTGCTTTGTTTGTTGTTTTTCAGGAAGCTGAGGAAACAGGCAGCGAGAATCTTCCAGTTCTGTATTATAAATCAGTTTTCCTTCACTGTCTGGTCCAAAAGCTTTTTACCTGAGGAGAAACTGAAGAGATAAACAGTTAAATAACCTTAGAAAGGGATGAGGGGAACCACAAAGCAAATAGGGTCAAAGTGGAAGGCAACCAACAGGGAAAATGTAGATTTGATCAGGAATCTAGGCTGAGAGATTGAGTTTGTGTCTTGCTTTGTGACATATTTCCATCATTTCCTTCCATTCACATCCAATCCTCAAGTGTACAATAAAGATGAAAATGACTGCCATCACAAGCAGAGGGTAGAGTAAGTGATGATTCTGTGAAGGAGGGTCTCCATTTTCCTGCCTCATGAAGCTCTTCCAAAGGCGACAGCATTAACAGATGCCCAGACCATACAGGTGAATGACAGCTGTGAACACAGAAGCGATTCTGTGTACCTTACACGTTCCCTCTTGTTGGCTTGCACTCCCAAACGGTTGAAGATGTAAGGCATGGTGTTAGTGCACCTCTAGAGTGTCCTGAGAGGTGACCGTAGGAGGCCCTGCGTGCAGTTCCTGCTGGGTCCCCCATGACACTGCCCTGTCTCCTTGTGAAGAAGAGGGTCAATGTCCCTTATCCCCTCTTGCTTTGCTGTTGGTTCTGAGCAGCAATGGCTAACGCAAAGGATTGTAGCCACCAACCTATCCATTGAAGCAACCAGATGCTCACGTGCCAAAGGCAGCACAGTATAAACAGCACTGGTAGAATTCCCTAACATTTATCAGTTCACCGGTGTCCTCTCCAAACCTGTCTGCTGCTCCTGTGTCAGCTTGTGCACTTGCAGAAACTGGTTGATTGCTGATACTATGGGATCCTCTCCTCTCCTAGGGATGAGCTGTCCTCCAAGTCCTCCTGCAGGAAGTGCTTTAGCTGTATGACTAGTTGCAGAGACATTGCAGTGATGTGTTCACTAGCATGTGGTTCCGACTCTTGGTGACAGGGATTGTGTAGGGAAGAGAGAATGAGGAGCAAAGCAGGAGTTCAGGCATATGAGGAGTATATTCAGAGTGATGGAAATTGGGAGAGTAATTCAACAGACAATGATTCTCACTTGGTTGCCAGGACATGGAGGACAACTAAAATTAACATGGTCCTGTCCCACAGGGAAAGGATTCTCACCCCCTACAGATAAAAAAATGAAAGGCAAGCATCGCACCACTTCTCTTGGTTTCCTCCAGCCTATTGTGGGCTGTTTTCTCCTGCAATGAGAAAAAGGAGGGAGGTGGGTGTTGAATGAGTGAAATGAAAAGCAAGATGACAGCCTTCAGTCAAGGGGTCTTGGTACAATGAGTGAAGGGCAGTATCTGATCTCAGTCCAGGGGCTCCGGCACATTCACTCACCTGCTTTGGGGAGGGGGGCGGAGGTCAAGGTTAAGGGGCCTGTATCACTACAGAATGGAGTGTTGGCCATGGTCAGTGCTGGAGACACTCAGCGAAAGTCAAAGGGTGGAGATCATTGGGTCACTGCTGTGGGAGGGAAGCTGGGGAATCAAATGTGGGAATTGGAGGCAGCATGTTGGGATGCAAAAAGGACAATAATCATGATGGGGAGAAACGCAAGATAGAAGGGAGGGGGAGATGGTGGTAGGTTACTGCAAGGCTTATTGACGATTACAATGACCGTGGCTTTGGAGGGGAGTGTTAGTGGGGGCAGGGGTGGGAGAACAATACAGCATGATTGTTGGCATGTCCAAGCTGCAGGCTACACTGGACACAGGGGGGAAGAGTAGCATTCCGTCAGATAAGGTTCTAAGATGGGATGAGATTAAGGATGGGTAACCTGCACTTAAATAGGAATATGTTTACAAATGTGCTCCGGTATTTGCAATGAACTGCCAGCTATGCCACCTAGGTGCCCTATGAAGTATTTATCTTCCCACTACCTGCCTGGTGAAGGGCAACTTCTTGCTAAAATTTGGCACACAGATGGGCATAATGGGCATGAGCAGTTGGCAGATGCTGGAGTGTGTGTGTGTGTGTGTGGTGGGTGCCTATGCTTCATGCCCCAAGGTGCTGTTTGGTGCTGAACAACAAAGAGGTGCTTTGGAACAAGTGGCAAGCTAAAGTTGCCAGGTACCTGCTCTGATTTCCATATGGGGTTTTCTCAATGTTGAGCTTGTTCAGTCTGTTTAGTAGGATAGGGAGCTGAAAACTGATGAGGTGAGTTGGGTTGCTACCAAAATGTTTAACAAGCTGTAACCCCGCTTCATTGGTGACTCAATGCTGCCTGGTGAGACACTCATTCACATTGCTTGTTCAAAACATAAAAGGTGGAGCAAAATGTCCCTGATGTCAAGCTAGGCCTCATGAGACTGCTCATTTGATTCTACTTCAAATATTACCATAGCCCGTGTCACTCAAATCCCTATAGGTTTCCCTTCAATACGTCTGATTGGATATATTTATCAGAACACATGGGTTTCCATTCTTTAGAGTCATGGAGTCATAGAGAGGTAGAACATGGATACAATTTGTCCATGCCGACCAGATATTTTAAACTTCCTCTGGCAGGTCATTCCATACACACACCACCATCTGAGTGAAAAAGTTACCCCTTAGGTCTCTTTTATATCTTTCTTCTCTCACTCTGGACCTATGCCCCCTAGTTCTGGATTCTCCCAACCCAGGGAAAAGACTTTGTCTATTTATCCTGTCCATGCCCCTCATGACTTTATTTTGCTCCACCTTTCATGTTTTGGACAAGCAATGTGTATAAGTAAAGGGAAAACATAGTATAGGCATGGATCAGACAGGTCTGTCTCATTTAATACAGTTATATGACATCAAGTTCTAGTGTAAAGGTATCTACCTCATGTTCAGTCACTCTGGCTCCATTATACACAATGTAGTGTGTCCAGTCAGTTATTGGTCAGTGTGTGTGATGTACTGTAATATCAGTAAGTGCAGAACCACTTTGCATGTAAGTCAGTGATATTGTAGTGTGTAAAATCTAAGTATTAATAAACTTCAAGAACCCCATTTAAACCAAACGTTATGGGATATTTTACAGGATAACATATAGAAAGCTACAAAGTGTTTCAATAATGATGCAATTCATTGGTAGTTGTAATAATGAACAAAGCTATTACTGGATTGCTACATTTTAAAGAATTGGTAGACAAATATTATTCCTCCTTGTTTAGAGTAGGAAAATATGCAGCGTTCTTCCTCTTGTGGCTGTCCTGGTCCTCTTCAGAGGATGGTTCCATCCCAATAAGAGAGAAAAATAATGTAAAACCTGTTTAAATGTCCACAGTGTGTAATAATGGTTAGATGTGGCACTGCTGTGAAAATACATGGAGGCAGAAAGAGCCATTAACCTTCTCAATGCCCCTTTGACAGACTGGGTGCAAGCTCATTCCGACAGGATATTACTCCTTGCTTCAAATTCCCTTGAGTTGTTGACTTGGTTTGGCGGAAGTGCCCTTGCTTCCATCTCAATGTTATGGATTTGAACACCACTCCGAGATTTGAGCACATCGTTTATACAGTGTCACTATCTTCCGAAAGACTATTAACTAAAAAGAAATCTAAAAGTCTAGTTTTAACCAATATAACCACATTGTAATGTTCTGATTTTATTGAAACAATGTGGTTGGAAAATTAAACTCAACAAGCGCTATTAACATTATAACATTTCGGGCCTTGTTCCAGTCCCTTCAAGGGTCACTGGACCTGAAACATTAACTCTGATTTCTCTCCATAGATGCTGTCAGACCTGCTGAGCTTTTCCAGCAATTTTTGTTTGTGATTAGATGTTGAATATGTTACACTGAGGTGAGGGAAGGTGCTATACAACTACACACATGTGAGAAATCTTATCAAAATATCATTATCCTTACTGATCATTGCACAGATATCCTTGCTAGCTAACATGGGTGAAGTCTCCACAGACAACATAATAGATTAAGTCTGGCAGCAATCAAGGACTGTAGGTAATGAAGGAGATAATGAAATTCATGTTACAGCATGCATTATTTTAGAACTTTTTAAAAATCACCATTCGTTGTTTAAGTAGTTTCTGTTCCAACACCTTGTTCTGGTTTCCTCTACTTGAAAAAAGCAGTTTCTCTGTATCTACTCCATTGATTTCATTGTCATTTTAAGAGCCTTGATTAGATCACTCCATGACTTTCTCAACTGAAGTCAATATAAGACAACTTGACACAAATTGCCCACATAACTTCATTCTTCAAACTCCCAGTGTTATTCTGGTGAATCGGCATCATCAGAACAGATGTGATGGAGATGGAGGAACTGGGAGAATGGAATAGAGTATTTATAGGAAGTAGAGTGTGAGGACATCTAGTCAAGGTAAATCTGGGAGTTAGTTGGTTTACAATGGATATGGATGGCCAACCTCCCCATAAATAGAAATGGAGATGTCGAAGAAAGGAAAAGTAAAAAAAAAGACGTTGCTAAATGTGAATAAAAACCATCTATTGTTAACCGAATAATTATTAAGAGTATGCTGACTGTGAATAGATGATAAATTTCAGCTTCCATCATTCCTGATGAAGGGCTTATGCCCAAAACATCAATTCTCCTGCCCCTCGGATGCTGCCTGACCTGCTGCGCTTTTCCAGCACCACACTTTGGACTCCTACTGAGAACCCCAGTACTGTAATCCAATGTGATTTATTCCATGTGATATTGAAAAATAACTGAAGGCACTGGATTGTAAAAGCTGTGGTCCATGGCAACATCCCTGCTGTTGTACTGAAGATTTGTGCTCCAGAACTAACCACTCCTCTAGCCAAGCTGTTCCAGTACAACTATAGCACTAACATCTAGCTAACAATGCACTGGAACTGCACTGATATGTTACATCAATGAAAAGCAAGACAAATTCAACCAAATTAATTACCACCAAAATACCACCAATTCTAGAACTCAATCCCAACATCACTTTACTAACTCCCTATGGATACAACAGTTCAAGGTGGTGACTTGCCACTTTCTGTTCAAAGGTAGGAAATAAATTGGTCATACCACACTCCCTCTCAGAAATAAATCTGAAAATTTACAATTCAAAGACTTTGTTCTTATTCTAAATACAGAAGTTGACTACCACCAGCTACAGCCTCATATTTTCAACCACATTCAAGTATCACAGATTGGGTTAATTTAGAGGAGCACCATTTAGTTAATTTGCAAAAAAGAGTTAATTGATTTGGTAAGGACTGGGCAGAAACCCAAAGTTGTCTGTATATTTGTCTCTGCTCTGCACTTTGCCTTTGAAGAAAAGCCAATGGAAAATCAGCCTATTTATTAAAATACCCCATGTGAAGGATGCTGTGATGGCAGACCCATCAGACATTGCTGACAGAAAACAGGCCACATTCAGCAAAGGTCGAGTTTCAAAGCTTTCATTAATCTCAAACATTAACGAGTATTTGAGTCTGAAGATTAAAGTTTTATGAAGCAAAGTGGTGGAATGTGGCTGAAATATGGCTGTGTGGGGAGAAGTAAAAGATTTGAGCTACATTAGTGGCAATTCTCTGTAAATGGTGCGTTTGAAGATTGTTACTTTGGGGATTCATTTCACTCACATGGCGCTACATACCATATTGCATCACCTTGACAGAAAACACAACCTCTGGATTTTTTTGTTTAGTCATGTCGAGATGATTTCATTGAACAGTTTTGCAGTTCATGATTGTTTAAACATTTTCTTAATAATGTGCCAAGATGTCTGAGTAAATGAACATGGCAAAGTTAAGAGGGATTGTGTAAGACAGTTGCAGGAAATAACGGAATTGGCGGTATATCATTACATATTAATATATTTGTCCAGGAACAGATAAAGACCATTGAGCCCCGTGAAAAAACAGATAACCATTGATATTGTCAACAGTGAATCAGGGGTTTGATGCATTAAAGTGTCTTAGAATGTAAATGCATCACTTAACAAATACTGTTACAAGAAAGGCTTTGAGTTTAGTACCAACAAATCTCCCATGACCTTATGGTGCTTTGGAAAGCCCCGCCTATTTTATATTTGGAAATCCAAACTTGTTGTACTTTGTATTTAACAAATCACGGATTATAGTGTAGCAAGTTATATCAAATTCTATAGCTGGTGTTAATCTTGCTTTTGCTTTTCCTAAATGTTTCCAGTACCAACAAATCTCCCATGACCTTATGGTGCTTTGGAAAGCCCTGCCTATTTTACATTTGGAAATCCAAACTTGTACTTTGTATTTAACAAATCACGGATTATAGTGTAGCAAGTTATATCAAATTCTATAGCTGGTGTTAATCTTGCTTTTGCTTTTCCTAAATGTTTCCTCTTATCCCTTCTTCACTTCCTGTCACTTCTTCACTTCACTGCCTTTTCAAGACCTCTCATTCTGTGCTGCTTTCTGATCTTGCTCTCACTTTTCACTAATCCCTGTCTTTTCTTTCCTGAACTTTCTCTCTGCTTTCCCAATTCCCCATTTCCTATTTTGATCACTACTCATTATCCTCTCTTCACCTAGCCCCTTCCACTGGATAGAAATGATGATCAAATTCATGAACACACTTGCAGACCCAACCATGATACAATGTCTTAACTTCCTCTAAAACACAGCTACCTTCACTAATGTCTAAGTATGCAGTGAAATTTCAGAAGTGCTGCCATCATGGCTCTGGATGCAAGTGTGCAAGGTCTCACAATCTTCCTATAATCTTGCTCCATCAAGGCCGTCGGCAGGTATGGCATCCTGCTGGAAGCTGTGTATTTCTGCTCCTGTTCCTCCCTCTTTGATCAATTTGTTCTGCTCTGTGTGACCTCTGCTCATTCTCCCACTTATGGTCAAAGCAAAAGGAAGTCCTTCAGTGCAAACATATCTGACAGCAGTTCTGAACAAAAGCCTTGAAGTCAGCCAAAGATCTTTCAGCACCAGCCACACCACTTGCTGTAGATCTTTGTGAATTGAAATATCAAATACTTGTAGAATTACTACATAGTGCCAGAAGAAATCAACCAGTAATTAATATTGTAATCAATGATCCTTTGAAAACACTCTTGTAATATCCTGCCGGCTGTTTAACAAGTGTTCTAAATATGGACTTTTCAAAGTAATTCACTTTGCAACTTAGCCTTTGGGCTATGAATGCATTTCTTGCAGAAAAAAAACATGGCTATTATTATCTAGGTCTGTCAGGTTAAGGTAATGCTGGCTGGAATACATGCATCTGAATCAACAGCCCGTGTATAAATTCAGTTTTACATACTGACATTGCTATTTTGCTGATTTACAGACATGTGTTGGGTATTCTGCACACACTAAGAGCTTCCCAGTAATGCAATTCATTGCAAAACTTTACATGGGTGCAACGGACAACATTCTACAGACTGGGCAAATGTAAAGATAGAGTTGCCCTGTTCTTAACAATCCATAGCGAGATTGATTGTGGTTTAACCAAAGGGTCACCACCCTTCAGGTGAGGGGAGAGGTTCAGAAGGAGAGTCCTTTATGGTAAACTCAGCTGGTGCAGAAAATTGAACTTATGTTATTGGCATCACTCTGCATTGTAAACCAGCCTTCCAGTCAAATGAGCCCCTGTAACATCTAAACAACAGCTGTGGCTGTCTAATTTCCTTCCCAATTTTTATGAACTTAGACTTGTCGAGATGGAATGCCACTTTCTGTGTAACGTTTGTTTGTGTAATGATCATTACAAATGTACTTCTTGTCCTTTTTTGGGAGCTTTTCAATTCAGGGTTACAGTTCTCTCTGTATTACGTTCTTTATGCTCAGCATCACATTTCCACGTATGCTTTCTAGCCAACTCATTTAACACTAACATTTATAAAATAAAAATCTTTCTCAAAATAGTAAATACTGGTATTTACAACTGCATTAATAATTGCACAGAGAAAATTTAAATCTGTCTTGTCTATTTTGGACCTCTCACAGTACAGATGCAATGGCTTCAAATTTATTTCTAGCCTATAATCATGCATATTGCCAATACTCTCAAGTGATTTTCTAAATATTTATTGTTCCTTTGTTAATGATGCAGTCTTGTAAATTAACCTTGTAAGCTATTTGGCTTTGCATTGCAATAATAAACCCGGGATTGATGGAGATTGATACTTCTGTTCAATTCCATCAAACATTTTAATGTTCGTGTGAATAAAGCTTGACATTTTCTTGAAGTTTCTATTAATTTTGCCACTTTTGTAGTTAAATCTTCTTATTTTTAATGGAGTTCCTTTGAAAATTACTATGGAACACACACAACATTCTCCACCAAGGCTCCAGGTTTTCTTTAATATTTCCATGTACAGGCACTGTGGTTGTGATCAGTTTAGAACAGTTGACCCTGAAGTAGTTCATAAGTGATTTTTTTCTGTCAAATCATAAAATTCGAAACTTATTTGCTTGATTCCAATTATGTCAGTAAAATGTTAGAAACATTTAGTTTGTGTCTATTGGGAGGTCATGTTGCGGCTGTACAGCCATTGGTTAGGCCACTGTTGGAATGTTGTGTGCAATTCTGGTCTCCTTCTTATCGGAAAGATGTTGTGAAACTTGAAAGGGTTCAGAAAAGATTTACAAGGGTTTTGCCAGGGTTGGAGGATTTGAGCTATAGGGTGAGACTGAACAGGTTGGGACCGTTTTCCCTGGAGCGTCGGAGGCTGAGGGGTGAACTTATAGAGGTTTACAAAATTATGAGGGGCATGGATAGGGTAAATAGACAAAATCTTTTTCCTGGGGTCGGGGAGTCCAGAACTAGAGGGCATAGGTTTAGGGTGAGAGGGGAAAGATATAAAAGAGACCTACGAGGCAACTGTTTCACACAGAGGGTGGTACGTGTATGGAATGAGCTGCCAGAGGAAGTGGTGGAGGCTGGTACAATTGCAACATTTAAGAGGCATTTGGATGGGTATATGAATAGGAAGGGTTTGGAGGGATATGGGCCGGTTGCTGGAAAGTGGGACTAGTTTGGGTTGGGATATCTGGTCGGCATGTACGGGTTGGACCGAAGAGTCAGTTTCCATGCTTTCCATCTCTATGACTCTATGACTCTATTTGGACTTCAGTCAGGCATTCGACAAAGTTCCTTATGATAAATGACATGGAATACAGAGAGAACTAGCCATTTGGATACCAAACTGGCTCAAAGGTAGAAAACAAAGAGTGGTGGTGGAGGGTTGCTTTTCAGACTGGAGACCTGGGAGCAATGGTGTGCCACACGGATTGGTGCTGGGTCCTCTACTTTTCATCATTTTTATAAATGATTTGGATGTGAAAATAGGTGGTATGGTTAGTAAGCTTGCAGATGACACCAAAATTGGAAGTGCAGTGGATAGCGAAGAAGGTTACCACAGAGTACATTAGGATCTTGATCAGATGGGCCAATGGGCTGAGAAGTGGCAGATGCAGTTTAATTTAGATAAATATGAGGTGTTGCATTTTGTAAAGATAAGTCACAGTAGGACTTTTACACTTAGTGGTAAGGTCCTAGGGAGTGTTGCTGAACAAATAGACCTTGGAGTGCAAGTTCATAGTTTCTTGAACGTTAGAGTTTCAAGTAGATAGGATAGTGAAAAAGACCTTTAGTATGCTTTCCTTTATTGGTCAGAGCATTGAGTATAGAAGTTGGGAGGTCATGTTGCAACTGTACAGGACATTGGTTAGGCCACTTTTGGAATATTATGTGCAATTCTGGTCTCCCTCCTACAGGAAAGATATTGTAAAACTTGAAAGGGTTCAGAAAAGATTTACAAGAACGTTGCCAGAGTTGGAGAGTTTGAACTACTGGGAGAGGCTGAATAGGCAGGGCTGTTTTCCCTGGATCTTTGGAGACTGAGGGGTGACCATACAGAGGTTTATTAAGCCATGAGGGACATAGATAGGGTAAACAGGCAAGGTCTTTTCCCTGCGGTGGGTGAGTCCAAAACTAAAAGGCATAGGTTTTAAGGTAAGAGGAGAAAAAATTTAAAGGGACCTAAGGGGCAATTTTTCAGGCAGAAGGTGGTGCATGTATGGAATCATCTGCTAGAGAAAGTGTTAGAGGCTGGTACAATTATAACATTTAGAAGGTATCTGGAAGGCTAAATGAATAGGAAGGATTTGGACGGATATGGGACAAATGCTGGCAAATGGGATTAGATTAATTTAATAATCTAAATCCAATATCTGGATGCATTGGACCCAAGAGTAAGTTTCCATGCTGTATATCTCTCTGACTCTATGACCCTATTACTGTTTGAATGGCTCACCAGTTCTAATGTGAGTGAGGTCTATCAGACTGAAATCTCTTTCTAAGTGTAGGAACTGTCTTTTTCTAGCTGGACATCCAAAATTTAATCAAGACTGGAAATTGCTGGTATTATACAAGTGTTCCATAAAGCTTTGTACTTCTGTTAGATGAGCTGTAAAAAATGAAAGTTCAGTCTGAAATCTAGCAATAATTTTCCATGATAGTCACACATACAGTGTAACTTAGTTTTAATTCATAAGCAATCCATTGCAGTTAATAGCGCAGCTATGCATTTCTGTGTACTGCTTTTGGTAAGTTTTAAATTCAAAAGAAGTATTTTCCCCTGAGAAGCATGATGCGAGTAATCACAATACGGCAGGGTTACTTTATATGGTTGTGGACCATGTGCAACACCATGAATGATGGCTTAGCAGTCTTTAGCAGAATGATACTCCCATTACTTTGTATGAAGGAAATAACAAACATTCGCACCTCAAATCAGTGACACTAACATACATGTCAGCTATATCTCAGCTCATGCAATCTTTCTTTTGAATCAGAACACTGTGAGTTCTAAATCCACTCCAGAGATTTGAACATAAATTCCGAGGCTGAACCTCCAGTGCTCAAGTTGAGAGAATGCTGCACAGTCAGAGGTGATTTCTTTAACATTTCATTTGAAAGACAGGCTTCATCAGCCTTCTTGGATTCCATGTCATTATTTGAAGAACAGCAGGGAAATTGTGCTGGGAAATATTTCAGCTTTCAAATAACATCACTAAAGTAATGTAAAACAGTTCTACAGAAGAGTCATATCAAACATGAAAAATTAACTCTGTTTTCTCTCTCCACGGGTACCACCAGATCTATGAGTTTCTTTGGAATTCTCTATTTTTATTTCAGATTTCCAGCATCGGCAGTATTTTTGCTTTAACTAAGACACGATCTGGACATTATCACTGAGGCTTGGGGTATGGATGACTTGGCTGTCACTTTTACAGATCAATTATACTTAATTAGGGGACTTTTCCTATGCTGTACATCTCTCTGACTTTATGACTTTTAGGAACTTTCACAATCTCCAACTTTTCAAAGTAAATCTTGCTAATACCTGTGATTTCAAAACCTTTTAAAATCTGGTACATTTCTGTTCATTTTACCTGCATAAATTTATATTTTAGGGAAAATCGTCTTCTGTGATTTGTGAAATTAGAACAGGCCATCAAGGACCTTGAGAAAATGTAGCATTCCTTTTAATATCAGGGGTTTTCTGGCAATGAGTCATGGAAATCAGAGGTTAAAGCATTGTTTGTTGTGTGCTAAATTTGTGCGCCATCAACTGAATGATAAATAGACCTCTGTCTGTGTGCTGGCTGATCTCTTACACTTCCACAAGAAATGTGTTTATTCTGTAATTATTTCTGACCCTAACAAATCCAGTAGGCCTGAGGGGAGCAGGGGGATCATATTCCATAAACAAAGTGTGATGTGATTAATGGTGGGAAAGGTAGCATTATGGTTGTGCTACCAGATTATCACAATATGAATTCAAACCTCAGCAGTACATTTAAATCCATGCACCCTTTGCCCCAGTTTTGAATAACTAGCCGCAGCAATGGGCTGACCATTAAACTACCAGACTGTCAGAAAACCCATCATGTTCACAAATACCTTTCAAGGAAGGAAGGCTGCTGTACTTACTCATCTTCTTTGTCTGGTCTCTGTGCTTCTAGACTTACAATAAATGTGGTTAACTTTAAAACACACATTGAAATGATCAAGCAGCCAAAGCAATTGTACTAAATTGTTATAACACAATTAACATAAGAATAAAAGCTCTCAGGTCATTTGGCATAAACCTGTGTGTCAAAACATCTCGGGAACTTTGCTGAAATTGAGAGGAGTCCCAGAGGTTAGTCAAGCAACAGCACTACATAAATGCGCTCAAAGAATTTCACCTTTGAATCAATGTCCCAAACTCCTCCATCACTACCTCTAGGTATAACCATCAGCAGTTCAGACCTCTTTAGAGATGGGATTGAGGGAGGCAGTACCATAGTGGCACTGTTATTGGACTAGTGATCCTGAACTCTAAGCTAGAATTCTGGGGACATGTATTGAAATCCCACCAAGGCAGATAAATGTTAGACTCAGTGCAGTTCCAAATTAAAAGCTGGTCTAATTGTGACCGTGAAAAAGCCCATTCAGTTTACTAAGGTCCTTTAGTGAAGGAAATGCCATTCAGACTGGCTTTTGTGTGACTTCAAACCCACAACAATGTGGTTAACTCTTAACTGCCTTCAAATACAGTCTAGACAATAAATTAGTTCCAGGATAACTAGGGACACGCAACAAATGCTGGCCCTGCCAGTGAGACCAACATCCCATGCAAGAATTAAATAATAAAAAGTCCAGTCAGGAGTGAATGATTTGAAACATTAACTCAATGAGGGCCCATGAGTTCCAATGAAAATGGGAAAGACAGCCTCCTGCTAATCACCCTGTCTCAGCTGAAAACTCAATACTTGATGTTGAAAATTACTTCAAAGAAACACTGTGGAAGGTAAAGGCCCAAATTGGACTCTGGATGGGTACTTCATGTCAGTAACACCATTATATATCAAGCTGACCAAATCCTAACTGCTAGATTGTGTTGGTGTAGGTGTTGAGAGAACCAACACAAAGGTAAAATGTATTTAATCAAGTCCTCATGAAAGGTGTCTGCTATAGCTAATCTCTATATGGCATTATTTGTAGGAGAGACCACTGCACAGACCTTATGAAAATGAAGACAAAATCTCTGCCTCCATATTGCATATACCTTCCATTGTGTTGTGTGGCACTGTCATGATGTTAAATGGGATAGATTTCTAACAGCTGAAAATGTGTTGCTGAAAAGTGCAGCAGGTCAGGCAGCATCCAAGGAGCAGGAGATTCGACCTGCTGTGCTTTTCCAGCAACACATTTTCAGCTCTGATCTCCAGCATCTGCAGTCCTCACTTTCTCCTAGTAGATTTCTAACAGGTCCAGCAACTCAAAACTGGACATCCCTGAGGCACTGCAGCCATCAACAGCTGCAGAACTATATTCACCTTCAACCTCATTGCCTAGTATATCCTTCATTCTACTATTACCAGCAAACCAGGGGATTTACCCTAGAAAAATAACAAGGCATATTTGGAGATAAGGTACCAACCTTGTGAAGCTGTTACACATGCATGTTAACTGGCAATAAGCTACAAAATAGGTGTTTGCATGATCTGATCAATGATCTACGGTATTTCCTGGTGCAATCATGAAAGGTTCTGTGAGAGTTCTTGTCCTCAATAATGGCAGTGTTCAGTATGTAAGTACAGAATACAAGCCTAGAGCATTTGAACCTAACTTCAGCTAGAAATACTGAGTGAATGATCGATCTTGTCTCCTCCTGGGGTGCCCAGCATCACAGATGGCTGACTTCAGCCAATTTGATTCACTCTATGAGATTAAGAAACACCCAGAAGGACTAAAGGCAGCTAAGGGCTATTGGGCCTGACAGCATTCTCGAGCTGAAGATTCACATTCCAGACTTATCTGTGGCTCTATCCAAGCTATTCTTGTAAAGTTACAAAACTGACATCTACACAATGAAGTGGAATATTACCCATGATGTATCCAATCCAGCAAATTACTGCACCAAGTGCTATCAAGAAGCAATTATGCAGCAAGACCCTCAGCAATGCTCAGTTTAGATCCTTCTTCAAAGGGTCATTGATTTCTAGTCTTCATCACAGTCATGGTCTGAATATATACAAAAAACCTGAATTCCAGAAATGACTGTCCTTGATATCAGGTAGCCTTTAGTGCTGTTTCAAAGGGTTCCAGCAAAATTGGAGTCCAGTATGAATTGGGAAATATTCTCTAATGCTTGAAGTAAAGGCAAACATTTGGAGTCAGACCAACCACAACAAAGATGATTGCAGTTGTTGGAGGCTAATCTTCTCAGTCCCAGGACATCATTGCAGGAGTTCCTCAGACTATTTCTAGTTCCAAGTGTGATTACCAATAATTACTTTCAAAAGATCAGCAGTGGGATGTTTGCAAATGATTATTCAATGCAATTCATAACTCCTCAGCGAAGCAGTCAGTATCCATATGCAGCAAGATCTGGGCAACATCAGGCTTGGGCTGATAAGTGACAAGTTATATTCACACCATCCATTTGTCAGGTGATGACTGACTGTAAAAAGAAAGAATTTAAACATCTACACTTGATGTCCAATACCATTGTTTTCTGGACTAACTTAACACCCATCAACGTCTTGTAAATCCTTTCCAAACAGCAGTATGGATGCATCTATAGGACACAGACTGGAGCAGTCAAGCAGGTAGCTCACCACCACTTTGGAAAATAAATTGGGGATGGCCAAAAAATGCTGACTGTGCCAATGATGCTCACATATCAGGAATATTATTCAGTTTACTTGCGTCAATGCAGGAATTCTGGAAATTAGAAGGGATGTGGAAATCCTTCAGCAGACGGAAGATAACGTTAGTGAAGGATCTAAATCAGCAGTTCACCTTTTAATGGATGTTAAAAATACTTTAGCAGCAGAGTAGCATTTTAAAAACACTGGCATCCTGTTTTCACGTTTACTAAAGCAATTTCCTAATAGAATGATGGGTGTACGTTGACACATGATTGCAGTAGTTAATGAAAGTGGCTCACATCCAAAGGCACTTAGGATTGGGGAACAAATTCTGGCCAGCCATTCAATGTTTGCATCTTGTGAAAGAATAAATTAAACAAAGTGTAATGAAAGCAGAGTAACATATTCAAAATTAACTGGAAATAATACGACTTTACCAGTTCACAGCCTGGAAATGAACTCAACCATTATAAATGAAAGCATTTGTGCACAGAATAAGACTGGAAATTAGCAAACAAAAACCAAAGTAAAGGCTCTTAAAGAGGCTAGAGTAGAATCTCAAGTCAAGCAAGATTTTATAAGTGTGGTTTATTATTCCTTCTTCTCTTCTTGACCTGTCTGCAGCATTTATTACAATTAATCCCACTGTCTTTTCTCTCCTCCAACTTGAAGAAACTGCCTTCACCTGATCCCATTATTCTTGTTGTCCATGCTTTGGACACTTTGACCAATTTATGTATTAAAAACATTTTCCCAAGTGCTCTTGTTGGTGAGGTGGACAAAGGGACACATAATTTGGTTTGTCATTCAACTTGATTTTATTAACAAAATGTTCCTTATTAAAAACATCATGTGCGTATTTCCCAAATTCCCACAATGCTACCTCTGCCTACCTCTATCATCTGAGAAAGGATATTACCCACAACAATCCATGTGTTTGAACTGTTGGAATCTCCTTCCTCTCTGACAAGGGCTGGCTCTCTTCCTTGAAGGAGGGTTACTCAGGTCAGGGCAGATCTTTTTGGGTTGCCGCAGAGTCTTGCTGTGAGTATTTGCTGAGGGGTGGCTTCTAACTAAGTGCTTTTATCCCCCTCACATAGACCTTCCAGAATGTTCTGTGGCCTTTGGCCAATGGGGTCATGAGTGGGGTTCAATGCATTCATTGTGTTTGCACCAGCATCCTTCACTGTTGCCATGCAGGGAAGGTGTAAAGCATACATACTCAGGCACTGATTGGAAGTCAAGGTGCCAGAAAGTCTGATTGATACTTCTCCAATACATAACCCTCAGGCTGGTTGTAACTTTGTGACCTCTTTGATATTGGTTTATACTATTCTCTATAGCCGATGGCTGCTGTTGACTTTGATTTTGATAGAAAACTGACCAATGTAAAACGTGTGGTGCTGGAAAAACACAACATGTCAGGCAGCATTCTACATTCCTGAAGAAAGACTTATGCCCGAAACATTGACTCCCCTGCTCTTCGGATGCTGCTTGACCTACTGTGCTTTTCCAGCACCACATTTTTCGACTCTGACTCACTAGCATCTGCAGTCCTCACTTTCTCTCAATTTTCTGTCATGCCCAGTTTTTCTGGCTATGGGTCAATTTAGATGTCCAATTTTTGGCCTGTGTCACGTGGCCACTTTCGTATTTGTCCAGTTGTATTCAGTGACTTTTCTGCATTCAATT
This sequence comes from Chiloscyllium plagiosum, assembly GCF_004010195.1. Classification (NCBI taxonomy): domain Eukaryota; kingdom Metazoa; phylum Chordata; class Chondrichthyes; order Orectolobiformes; family Hemiscylliidae; genus Chiloscyllium; species Chiloscyllium plagiosum. Next base: position 65,220,008 of record NC_057719.1, read on the forward strand.
CCCATCCCATCTCTGCAATGTAAACTCCAATTTCCCATTCATCTGCCCATTTATTATTGGATAATCCCCCTTTTTTTTCCATCTATGTGCTTCTCCTTGTGTTGTTATTTAAAAGCATCATATCAGAATCATAGAAGTTTTACAGCACAGGAGGCCATTCAGCCCACTGTGTCTGTATTCATTCTTCAAATGAGCATTTCATCTAATACTGTTTTTTCTGCCTTCTGACCATGACCCTTGCACCTTCATACTGTTCAAGTAGCCATGGAATTTCCTTTGGAATGCCTTGCTTGAATTCTCAGTCAGTGCATTGCAGACCCGAACCACTCACTACTTTTCAAAATATTACCTCTTAATTTTGCTTCTTTTACTAATTAAGTCTGTGCTCTCTAATTTTCCATCCCTTCGTGAATGACAGCATTTTCTTCCTATTCACTCTGTCTGTGATTTTGAATTACATAAAGCAGATCTCCTCTCAGCTTAGTCTTCCTGAAGGAAAACCATTCAGCTTCTCCAATGTAAATTCATAACTGAAATTCCTCTTTCCAGAGAGCAATCCTGTTCTGTACCTTCTCTAATGCTTTCATGGATGCAATATCCAGCAGGGGCCAAACCAGTGTCTTAATATAACTTTAACATAACCTCTTTGCTCTTGTGCTTTATGCCCCTATTAATAAAGCCTAGGATTCATTATGGTTTATGAACTACTCTTTCAACTTTTCTTACCACCTTTACTGACACATAGTAGGGAGGTTTTGCTAAAGCTGTACAAGACACTAATTAGACCATAGCTGGAATATGGAGAGCAGTTTTAACCAAATGTCGAAGGAAAGGTATACTGACATTGGGGGCAGTTCAGGCTGATATTGGGTAAGGAAAGACTGACTTATGCAGAGAATTGAGTAGGTTAGGAAATTTGGAAGAAAGAGAGGTGACCTTATTGAAACAAAGAGGACTAATAGTCTTAGAGGACTTGACTGGGTAGATGTTGGTAAACTTGTTTCCTATTATGGTAGAGTCTAGGACCACAGGACACAATATAGAGTAAGGGGTTGGATATCTATGACTGAGATAAGGAATTTCTTTTCTCAGAAGATTGTGAATCTGTGGAATTCTTTATTACAGAGGGCTGTCAAGATTGGGTTGTTAAGAATATTCAAGCCTGAGAGAGAGATTTTTAATCATTAAGGGAATTGGGAATTATGAGGAAAGTGGAGTTGAGGACTATTAGAATAGCCATGATCCCACTGAATGGCAGCACAGATGCAATGAGCTAAATAGTCTACTTATACTCCTACATCTTACCGTCTTATAGGTATGCAGGCCCCTCTGTTGATGGTTAGCACTGTTGCCTCAGAGCACTAGGGACTGGGTTCAATTCCAGCCTCGGGTGACTGTCTATGTGGAGTTTACACATTCTCCTCTTGCCTGCGTGGGTTTCCTCCGGGTGCCCTGGTTTCCTCCCACAATCTATGTTTAGGTTAGGTGAATTAGCCATGCTAAATTGCCAGTAATGTTCAGGGATATATAAGTTACGTGGATTAGTTAGGGGTAAATGCAGAGTAATAGGGTTGGAGAATGAGTCTGGGTGGGTCACTCTTTGGAGTGTCGGTGTGGACTTGTTGGGCCAAATGGCCTGTTTTCACACTGTAGGGATTCTAAGTTCTAAGATGCTTCCTCTTTGGAACTGCATCCTTTATTTCTATTCCTTACCATGTTCCTCCTATCAAAATGTATCACCTCACACATCTTTTCATTGACCTGTATTGATCTCCATATGTGTCATCAGGTTCCTGCTGCCTGTGAAATACTTGATACAGACACTTCAACAAGCTTGTTAGTCATTAGGTGCTGTTGCAAGTAATGATTGAGGTTCAAACTTGCATTTTATTAAAACATTCTCAAGTTCTTACACACAAATTAGGTTAACCTTTCCTCAAACTAGACTGACTGCCTGAAAGACGCATATACTACCCGCTCGGGTGAACATAATTGGACTGCTGGATTCAATTGACTGAACTCTGTTGACAGGTGCACTCAGGGTCAACTTGGACCGAAGGTGAATCTTGCACAGAGTCTTTGCCGGCCGAGTCTTCACTGAGGGTTGGCCACTAGGTGTCTTTCCTAATGTCCCTTTCTGAGCCCTTCTGAAATGTTCTCTGGCTTCAGCCAAAGTGGTCACATGGCAGCGATCAGAGCACCTAGTAAGGTTAGGCCATGTCATTGTAGTTGCAGCCATCCCCTTTTCAAGATGTGATTACTCCGTAGTACTAAGGATTCTGACTAAAATTCTGACTGAGGGGAATATACAAACATAACATCCATCCCTATCGTCCTTGCTGAGTACCTCTTAATGGGTTTTAGGTCCATAATGGTTCGACTATTGTTTAGGTCAGTCACCTCTGTTCAAGATAGGTTAGGGCTGATCCCTGTTGGCTTTCCACCTGTGATTAACTTGGCCTCTTTGCATTCCATCAGGCCTTGCTTGCAAAAACTCTTTAGCCAATTTTATTTTTGGCCTAGTTGCTTAGGCCAGTGTCCACTTGGCCACAATCCACATGTATACTGAAAGCACTTGACATCACTTTATCATCATGCCTCTTGATACATCAACCACAAAAAAAGATTTCGAATCTGCTAATATTCTACTATTTCAACAATTACCAAAATTACGCCCAGTAGGTTAGATATTTTATTTTGTCTTTACCACTTTTATATTAACTTACCAGCTCATTAGTCAGAAGTGCAAAGCATCTTTTGATTGAATATTTTTCCCACTTCTTGACAACGTAGTGAGAGCCAAACTACTGAGTCACTGACTAGGCACTTTGGATTATTTTGCTTGTACCTTAGTTAAGTTGATGGAGGGGTAAAGCAGAAAAGTCATTCCTTCTAACTCTTTGTTGTGGTGCCTGCAGGATCTTTAAAAATAACATTTTAAAAATATATTTGAAAAGAATTCCACACATTTGGACAGTCTGAAATAAAACAGAAAAAAAAGGCTTGTGGTGCGACATCAGTTAATGAGAGACAAAGACTGTTTTTACTTTCCAGTTACAAACAGACAAACAAGGAACAGGAGTAGGCCACTTGGTCCTTTGAGTATGCTCCACCATTCAAAAAGATCATGCCTGATCTGGTTTTATGCTCAACTCTGCATTCCTGTTTATCCCAATAACCTGTCATCCCTGTGGTAATCAAAAATCTATCTACCCCTACCTTACAAATATGTGAAGATCCTGCTTCTGTGGAAGTTGGGCTCTCAACTTCAGCGAACACAAATTTCAGTTCAAAAGCTTTATTTCTGGATAGTCAGAGAGACATTCTAGGTGACAACAAAGGAGTTTCATAGCCTTCTTGTGGTGGCACCCCTCAGTGAATCTCTGCTTGATACATGCAAGCAGTTTATTTTATAGGAATAATACAGAGGTCTACATTGTCTAAGATAGATAATTGCAATTTTACAATGCCCGGTGATTGCTGACTTCTTGTGACAAATAGCGAATGGTTTTCAGGAACTGGTTATTGTTTTCTTCATAATAATATGTTGATGCATAGGGATTTTGACAGAAGAACTTAGCTCTGTTCTCATTGTTAGATTCACATGCCCATGTTAGTAGGTAGGGGAAGAATGATAATGGGAACAGGAGGTAATTAATAAGGTTATGGCCAAGGCTATCGTGTTGTCCAGGGAGGACAAACACCTTTGCCTGAGGCTGGAAGTGAAATCCACATGTATAGCTCCAGAGGATTGATGTCCGGTCTCATTCTGTAAGAGAACAAGCAAGCAATTGGTACTGCAGTGCGTCCTTTTAGTAGTGGGATTTTTAACCTTTGAGTCCCTAATATGTTATGATAAAGAAGTAAAAATGGAACTTATTCTTTTGTTGCTTTCTAACTTCCTCACTTCCAGCTTTTCAGGTGATTTATCTGCCACAGAGGTTCAATTTTCTGAATTCAAGATACAAATTTCAAATCAAGCATGCAGGTCACTGTGCTTCTGACTGAGAGCCTGAATGAATTCTACCAGAACCTCGTGAAATATTTAGAAACACAGGTGGAGTTCAATTCTTTGATTCTGCTGTGCAATTCACTTAGATCCTGGCTAACCAGATCTCAATTTAGATTGCATGTGAATGGAGTTCAGCTTCACTTGCACTGACATTTACTCCAGTTAACTACCTATCATTTACAAACTCAATAATTACACTTAGGTTTAATACCACATGGCAGTTGACTGAGAACATAGAACATAGAACTTTACAGCGCAGTACAGACCCTTCGGCACTCGATGTTGCACTGACCAATGAAAATAATCTGATGCCCATCTAACCTACACCGTTCCATTATTATCCATATGTATATCCAATGCCCTTAATGTTGGTCAGTCTACTACTGTTGCAGGCAGGCCGTTCCATGACCCTACTACTCTCTGAGTGAAGAAGCTACACCTAATATCCGTCCTAAATCTATCACCCCTCAATTTAAAGCTATGTCTCCTTGTGTTAGCCTTCACCATCTGAAGAAAAAGGCTTTCACTGTCCACCCTATCTAACCCTCTGATTATCTTAAATGTCTGGATTAAATCACCTCTCAACTATCTTCTCTCCAACGAAAACAGCCTCAGTTCCCTCAGCCTTTCCTCGTAAGACTTCCCTTCCATACCAGGCAACATCTTTGTAAATCCCCTCTGAACCTTTTCCAAAGCTTCCACATCCTTTCTATAATCTGGTGACCAGAACTGCACGCAATACTCCAGGTGCAGTCTTACCAGTGTTTTGTACAGCCGAAGCATGACCTTGTGGCTCCAAAACTCAATCCCCCTACCAATAAATGCCAACACACCATATGCCTTAACAACACTATCAACCTGGGTGCCAACTTTCAGGGATTTATACACCTGGACGCTGAGATATCTCTATTCATCTACATGCCAAGAATTTTACCATTAGCCTAGTACTCTGCATTACTGTTATATCTTCTGAAGTGAACTACCTCATACTTTCTGCATTAGACTTCATTTGCCACTTCTCTGCCCAGCTCTGCATCTTATCTATGTCCTTCTGTAACCCACAACATCCTATGGAATTAGCTATAACTCTGCCTATCTTAGTGTCATCTGCAAATTTTCTAACCCATCCTTTACGCCCACATCCAGATCATTGATTAAAATGACAAACAACAGTGGGCCTAAAGCAGATCCTTGTGGCACACCACTGGTAACTGAGCTCGAGAATGAACATTTTCCATCAACCAACACCATCTGTCTTCTTTCAGCTAGCCAATTTCTGATCCGAACTGTTAAATCACCTTCAATCCCAAAACTGTGTATTTTGTGCAATAGCCTACCGTGTGGAACCTTATCAAATGCCTTACTGAAGTCCATTTTTACCACATCAATCGCTTTACCTTCATCCACCTGTTTTGTCACCTTCTCAAAAAGCTCAGTAAGGTTAGTGAGGCACGACCCACCTTTCACAAAACCATGTTGACTATGCCTAATCAAATTATTTCTTTCCAGATGATTATAATCCTATCTCTTAATAACCTTTTCCAACACCTTACCCACAACTGAAGTAAAGCTCACTGGTCTATAATTACCAGATTGAGCTGACTCCCCTTCTTGAACAAGGGGACAACATTTGCTATCCTCCAGTCTTCTGGCACTACTCTTGTCGATAATGATGACATAAAGATTGAAGCCAAAGGCTCTGCAAAATTCTCCTCCCTGGCTTCCCAGAGAATCTGAGGATAAATCCCATTCAGACCTTGGGGTCTTATCTATTTTCAGATCTTCCAAAATTGCTAAAACCTCCTCTTTGTCAACCTTAATCCCATCTTATCTTGTAGCCTGGATTTCTGTATTCTCACTAACATTGCCCTTTTCCAATGTGAATACTGACAAAAAGTATTCATTAAGTGCTTCCTCTACATCCTCAGATTCCACACACAACTTCCCACTACTGTCTTTGATTGGCCCTAATAGTCGTTATTTTATTCCTGACATATCTGTAAGGCCTTAGGCTTTCCATTGATACTATTCTCCAACAACTTCTCATGTCCCCTCTGGATCTTCGTAGCCCTCTCTATAGACGTTTTCTGGCTAACATATAACATTCAAGCCCACCATCTGAGCCTTCACGCCTCATCCTTACATAAGCCTTCTTCTTCCTCTGGACAAGAGCTTCAACTTCTTTAATAAACCATGGCTCCTTCTCTCGACAACTACCTCCCTGCCTGATAAGTATATACTTATCAAGGACCCGCAGTAGCTGTTTCTTGAATGAGCTCTACATTTCAAGTGTGCCCATCCCCTACAGTTTCCTTCCCCATTCTATGCATCCTTAACCTTGCCTAATCACATCATAATTGCCTTTCCACCAGTTATACCTCTTTCCCTGTGGTATATACCTATACCTGCCCATTGCTGTTGTAAATGTAACCAAATTATGGTCACTATCGCCATAGTGCTCGCATATCTCCAAATCTAACACCTAGCCAGGTTCATTCCCCACTACCAAATCCAATATGGCATCGTCTCATGTTGGCCTGTCTGCATACTATGTCAGAAAACCCTCCTGCACACATTGAACAAAAACTGACCCATCTAATCTAATCTAATCTCTGATCTAAACTACTTGAACTATAGTATTCCCAGTCAATACTGGAGAAGTTGAAAACATAAAAACTATCCTGTTACTCTCGCTCCTAACAAGAGTAACTAAACTCCAGATACCCTACAATATATTACAACAATTATTTTGATAACACAAATGTGTTCAGTAACATAGAAAATACTTAACTTCGAAGTTATCAAATATTTTGTTCGCTTCATGGTTATTTAAATTGCGACGTAATCAGCAAAAGACTTTGTGATGATGGTGGGACTTCCTCTGGCATGTCTTACTGGAGGTTATCTGGTGTTTCTTGGCTACAAGTTAACTTATTATACTTCCAGTAAACACATGAAACAGCAAATGAAATTGGAATGTTCAGTGGTCAGAACATTTCCATAATTAAAGGGAATAGCAAAGTTCAGGGCACATTTACTGTAAGTGGCTGTATGTTGGTTACAAACTGAACATTATTTAGATGCTAACGTTATTCATCACTAGCCTACATTGTATTATAAGGGGGGGTGCTTAGTTTTTCCAACAGTCTATAATTAGTTTCCAGCTGGAAGGCATTGTTTTAAGGAATTGAAACTAAATATTACATTTATATTAGAGATAATAATGCAGTAACTCACTAATCATTTTCTAATCACTCATTGTTAAAAGCAAATTTGACATGATTAGGTTTTTAATGTTAAACTTGTATGATTTTGAAGATGCAATTTTAGATGATTCCTGTTGATTGTTGTAATATAAATTAAGATTTTGTAAAATCCTAACTTTTCTTGTAAATGGGCTTTCTATTTCTCTTGGGTCTTTATCACAGTGCCAGCTGGGAAGAGTGAGCTTTCCTTAATATAGCACTTCCCATGTCTTTAGAACCCCGCAAAATGTCTTATTGCTAATTAATTACTTTTTCAAAGTATGGTCACAGTTATCAACTTAACCCTACCATGAACTTGGTGCAAGTGACTATATTGTCATCAAATTGACATTCCACACCAAGCAGAGTTTAAAATGTGTTGCTGGAAAAGTGCAGCAGACCAGGCAGCATCCAAGGAACAGGAGAATCGACGTTTCGGACATAAACCTGAAGAC
>NC_057719.1:65227752-65240687 GCF_004010195.1 Chiloscyllium plagiosum
TCCACACCAAGCAGAGTTTAAAATGTGTTGCTGGAAAAGTGCAGCAGAAGAAGGGCTTATGCCCGAAACGTCGATTCTCCTGTTCCTTGGATGCTGCCTGACCTGCTGCGCTTTTCCAGCAACACATTTTCAGCTCTGATCTCCAGCATCTGCAGTCCTCACTTTCTCCTCCAAGCAGAGTTTAGGTCATAATGGAAATAGTTCATCCTTACCTCATCTTTACAGACTCCTCATTGCTTTGAATACATTTATGAAATCTCTTAAAGTTTTCCAAAAAAAAAACAATTCCACCCTCTTCAGTCTATTTAACCAAAATTACTCATCATTTCAGCTGTTTTTATTGCTTTGTTATTTCTCTGCACTGTCACCAGACATCAGGTAGTTTATAATCACCGGTAGTTCCTTCTATTTTCCGTTTCTCTCCTTTCCTTTTATCTGCTGACTTTCTTGATGGCAATGTTTTCGTTTGCTGTTGCTTTACCTGTTGTTTTATTTTTGCTTTGTCTCACCATCTGTAGTCACTGTTCGTGGTTATTGTTTATTTATGTCTGGGATTGTGGTTGATAGAGATTGAAGAGCCCTCGTTATCAGTAAATGTTATTTTTTACTGAAGGCTATCTTCTGACTAAACATGGAACATCACTTTACAAAAGATGTCTCCATAGGACTATCTCTCGGTAGTTTTGGTAGCATGTGATCTCACATCACTGACGTAGGCGTTTTACATATTAACATTAACCCATTGCACTACCATTCCGCCTCAACTCTGCCAATCTCTCATTGGTGAAATCTCTTGATGTTAAACATAATTCCAAATTTAAAAGCACCAGTAAACTGCAATATAGATCTAAAGAAAAAAGTCAACTCATGACATGAGTAAGATAGGCATACATTGCAAGGACCAAATAGATATGAAGATATTTAACATGCTGTTAAAAATGCAAAGTCCTTCAAGTGTTTTTATTTAAATGACTTTGATGGAGCTACAATTTAAGTAGTATATCTTGGAATGATTCTCATTGTACATGTCTGCTTCACAACAATAGCATCACCACTACCTGTGGGGAATGTTGATAATTGCAGTTATAGGAGGAGTAACATTTGTGTCTGTTTTACTTTGAAGATTGATACATCAAAATTTGCTGCACTTTTAAAGTGAGAAGTCTTTGGAGTAATTTTGAATCTATAGTCCCAGTAGTAATCTGCCAGAATGGCAGCTGGGTGAAGATCAAATGGATTTTATGGTGAGTACCTCTGTTACATTGTGCCCAGAAAGTGAAGGTAACAGTGCTGCCATTGTTATTCTGTTGTCAATGCTAATAATAAACACTTGCTATATCGGAATAACAATTGATTTGAAGTACCTTATCTTCAAAGATACAAGACATTAAACAAGCCATGGTTAGATTACATTAGCTTTAGATACCATTATTATCAGAAGGACATTTTAGATTAGATTCCCTGCAATATGGAAACAGGCCCTTCAGCCCAACAAATCCACACTGACCCTCCGAAGAGCAACCCACCCAGACCCATTCCCCCACCCTACATTTACCCCTGACACTATGGGCAATTCAGCACGGTCAACCCACCCAACCTGCACATCCCTGGACTGCGGGAGGAAACCAGAGCACCCAGAGAAAACTCATGCAGACACGGGGACAATGTGCAAACTCCACACAGCCAGGTAATTATCCAATTCCTTTTTGAAAGTTAAAACTGAATCAGCCTCCACCAAACCCCCCAGACAGTGCCATTCTGGTCCAACTACTCACTGAATTAAAGATGTTTTTCCTCCTGTCGTCATTAATTCTTTCGTCAACCACGTTTATGTGGTGTTTGGCAAGAGGGAAGACTTTGTATTCTTTGCTATCTCATTGTACATGATGATTGCTTTGAGGTACGGCAAGCTGAAACTTTTAGAGAGTCCAGACATTACACTCAAAACAACTTTCAGAACTGCTCAGAATCATTTAATTGTTACAGTGCAAAAAGAGGCCATTTAGCCCATTGTGTCCGTCTAGATCTCTGGGCATTTTAATTTAATGCAATCTCTTCCCTTTTCCCTGTAACCCTTCATGTTATTTAAATGGAAACAATCACCCATTACCTTCTTGAACATCTCAATTGAACCTGCCTCCACCACAGTGAGGTGGAGCATTCCAGCCCCCACACCCAGCAAAACAAAACACAAATGTATGGTTGTCCCCAGTGCTAACATCACTCATTATAAAGAATCCATAAATTAACTATAAAATGCAGTGAGTGCACTAGCACAAGTGTGCATATAGAAGATTTTTCCAACGCAGCTGCACAGGAGTACCATTTATTGTTTCAAATCAGTGCACAAGGGCCTATCTTCTGTTAAACCTGTTTTGCTGAGCAGTATGAACAGGCAGAAAAATCCATCTGATAATTTGAGACTCCAAAGGCAGTCTTGCCAATTTTGTTTCGTATTGCAGCAGTGTCTATGTGGGTAAAATGTTTTTGAAGGAAGTACAGCAATTGGAGTTAATAAAGACACTAGACTAAGCATGTGTGCTGGCGTTATCCAGTTCTACTTCACTATCAACTCTGTTATTACCTTTGGTTTGTCATGGTGTTTCTTTGATATCTGGTGGAAATAGCATATCGTTGCAGCAGATGGGTGTTTCAGGGCAAACATGAATTACAATGTCTTTATAGCAACCTTTGATGTCATACATAACAAGCGAAAGCGTTATAAGACAAAGCTTGACACTGAGGTAAAAAAGGGGTATTACAGCCGCTAATAACCAACAGATTGTATTTAAAAGCTTGGTTCATGCAGTACATTTTAAAGAAGAGAAATAGGTGAAGAGGCTGAGATGTTTGAGGAAAGAGTTCCAGAGTTCGTAGCTTTTGAAGTCCGTGTCCACCTCATTAATGGCATTACTCTCATCAACCCTCCTTGTTACCTCTTCAAAAAACTTCAAGTTATTTACACAAACACAATTTGCCCTTTACAAATCTGTGGTGACTTTCTTTAATTAGCCCATATTTATCAAAGTGATTATAAATAAACTGATTAAGAATTAATTATGAATTTAAATGGATTGTCCCATAGCTTCTGAACTTTTTGAACAAAGGTTTAATATTCTCATTACAGTGCAATAAAGGCCCTTTGGCCCTTGATGTTGCGTCAGCCTGTGAAACCAATCTGAAGCTCATCTAACCTACACTATTCCATTATCATCCATATGATTATTCAATGACCATTTAAATACCCTTAATGTTAGTGAGTCTATTACTGTTGCAGGCAGGGCGTTCTACACCCTTTCTATTGTCTGAGTAAAGAACCTATTTCTGACATCTGTCCTATATCTATCATCCCTCAATTTAAAGCTATGTCCCCTCGTGCTAGCCATCACCATCCAAGGAAAAAAGCTCTCACTGTCCACTCTATCTAATCCTGTGATCATCTTGCAGTAATTAAGTCACCTCTCAACCTTCTCTCTAACAAAAACAGTCCCTCAGCCTTTCCTCGTAAGACCTTCCCTCCATACCAGGCAACATCCTGGTAAACCTCCTCTGCACTCTTTCCACTGCTTCCACATCCTTCTTATAATGCGTCAACCAGAACTGTACACAATACTCCAAGTGCAGCCGCCTCAGATAGGTTCATGGGGCTGCTGCCAGGTATGAGAAATTGTAAAAAAAATAGTCCTGAGATATAGTGACTGCTTGCATTGGACCAGAATAGGTCAATGGAAATTAGGATCATAGGGTCATAGAGATGAATAGGATGGAAACAGCCTCTTCGGTCCAAATTGTCCATGCCTAACAGATATCTCAACCTAATCTAGTCCCACTTGCCAGCACCTGGCCCATATCCCTCCAAACCCTTCCTGTTCATATACCCATCCAAATGCCTTTTAATTGTTGCAATCGTACCAGCCTCCACCACATCCTCTGGGAGCTCATTCCATACACGCACCACTCTCTGCATGAAAAAGTTGCCCCTTAGGTCTCTTTTATATCTTTCCCCTCTCACCCTAAACTTATGCTCTCTAGTTGTAAGTTTTTTCTGAATCTTTTCCAGTTTCACAACATCCTTCCCAAGGGAGAGAGATTAGAACTGTGCACAATATTCCAAAAGTGGCCTAATCAATGTCCTGTACAGCTGCAACGTGACCACCTAACACCTGTACTAAATGCTCTGACCAAGAAAAGAAAGCATACCAAATGCCTTCTTCACTATCCTATCTACCTGAGACTCTACTTTCAAGGAGCTACGACCTGCACTCTAAGGGCTCTTTGTTCAGCAACAGTCCCCAGGACCTTACCATTAACCGTATACGTCCTGCCAAGATTTTTCTTTCAAAATGCAGCACCTCATATTTGTATAAATTAAACTCCATCTGCCACTCCTCAGCCCATTTGCCTGTCTGATCAAGATACTGTTTTACTCTAAAGTAACCTTCTTTACTGTCCACTATATCTCTAATTTTGGTGTCATCTACAAACTTACTAACCATACCTCCTATGTTCACATCCAAATCATTTATATAAATGACGAAAAGCAGTAGACTCAGCATCGATCCTTGTGGCACTCCACTGGTCACAGGCCTCCAGTCTGAAAAAACAACCCTCCAACACCACTCTCTGTCTTCTACCTTTGAGCCAGTTCGGTTCTCCCTGTATTCCATCTGATCTTACCTTTCTAACCGTCTACCATGAGGAACATATATGGACGCCTTATTGAAGCTCATATAGATCACGTCCACCGCTCTGCTCTCATTAATTCTCTTCGTTACTTCTTCAAAGAACTCAAAATTAGACATGATTTCCCATGTACAAAGCCATGTTGACTATCCCTAATCAGTCCTTGCCTTTCCAAATACAGGTAAGTCCTGCCCCTCAGGACTCCTTCCAACAACTTGCCCACCACCGATGTCAGACTCACCGGTCTATAGTTCCCGGGCTTTACCTTGCCACCTTTATTAAATAGTGGGACTATGTTAGCCAACTTCAGTGTTCTGGCACCTCACCTGTGACTATCAATGATCCAAATATCTAAGCAAGGGGCCCAGCAATCAGTTCCCTAGCTTCCCACAGAGCTCTCGGGCACACCTGATCAGGTCCTGGGGATTTATCCACTTTAATGCATTTCAAGACATTCAGCACCTCCTCTTGTATAATATGGATATTTTTCAAGATGTCACAATCTATTTCCCCCACGTTCTTTATTTTCCAAAACAATACAACAGCTTATAAAAAAGTAATTACTGCTCTGAGAATTCGAGGAAATCACTTCCAACACCTAAAGTTACCTCAAAAAAAGCAACTCTTACAGCCACAATTTAAGCCCTTTCTGGTTTCTTCTTGCATAGAGAAAGCATGGGTTCAACAAATTTAGTGGTCTTTTTCTGTGCCAGAATCTCCACACATCAACATCAGCCTTTTGGAAACAGTGGCACTAAGATTCAAAAATCATTGTGAAATACTTTTCAGAGCATTTCTATACTCTGAGACAATCAGTCTTTACAGGGATTCATTTCCTCTGAGACAGGCTATCAAACATTCTTCAAACTGAGGCCAGATGAAATAATGTCACAAATTCCTTTGCAGAATTTCCACTTTATCTGTCCAACACCTCTTGTGCTAATACATCCTGGCTTATACAGCAGGAGACTTATACTTTAAACTTGGGAAAACTATTTCTGTTCTTAACTGGGGACTTTTGCCCTAATTCTGAAGTGACCGAAGAGTAAACATACAAACTGTTTGTCCAGAATGTTTCGCACCACCATTGTTCATAATCTCTCCAAAAATATCGTTGTACTTTGGTTTAGAAATTAGCTCTTGTGAGATTGGCCTGGAGATGTACGAAAGTTTCCAACTATCTGTAGAACAAGTGGCAGAACAAGTACCTTTCACATCCAAATTTGGCTAGTCAAATGTTTCAAAAACAAATATCTGTAGAATTCACCCAAAATTCACCGATTGCACAACAGTCATCAACCAGTGTCTGTCACAAAACTGACTCAGCTTTGTTAGTGAGTTACCCAATATCTGTTCTGACAGCGAGATACATTAGCTCAACTATTTACGCATTCCAAGAGTTAGCCTAATACCAGCACACAGTGTTAACTATGCAGTTAGTCATGCATCAGTAGCCTTCTCCTGTGAAGGCGTGGCTTACAATTTAGCTCCTACCACAGCTCCATGTAGCCAAGTTCTGAGCTCCATCCAGCATCTGTGTTTCTTAATGATTAGTGTGCCCACCACCAAGACCCTTTGAATTGGTGTGTACTGGAAAGATTTAAGTATTGATGCTCTACATTTTTGGCTATCCTTATACACAAACTTGCCTTGGAAATCAGGTACTGGAGTGGGAATTGAACCTGGAGCTTCTGTCTCAGAGGCTGGGATAGTACCACCATCAGGCTAATACAAAAAAAACCTACAATTTTAAAAATCAGATTTCCTTTCTCTTGATAGAACTAATTCACTTGTTAAAAAATATGATTATACAGTTTTCAGCAGCAGTAATAATTATTTTCATAGATCTGGTGTACATGAATAATGATTACTTTTGATAATCTCGGCACACATACAGGTTGTGTGTTTGATGTGAAAACATCTACTTAATGTAATTTACATTACTAGAAAAAAAAATCATTTATCCTTTTATATGAAAATCCTAGGACTGCTCTTGCAATTCTCACTTTAGAATAGGATATTCTCTGACCTGGTCTGTACAATTATTAGGTACACTGAAGTGGAGTTAGTAGTTCCTCATTATTTGGGTTAAAGTGATCTAAGGGTTGAAACTCTTCTTGCTAATTTTACTAAGACACTCATTGAATACAAAATGTGAATAGAGTCATAAAGTGATAGAAGTCCACAGCTCAGTGGTTAGCCTAAGGCAGCATGGTGACTCAGTGGTTAGCACTGCTGCCTCACACCACCAGGGACCCAAGTTCGATTCCAGCCTGGGGCGACTGTCTGTGTGGAGTTTGCACGTTCTCCCTATGTCTGTGCAGGTTTCCTCCCACAATCCATAGATGTGCAGGTCAGGCTATGCTAAATTGCCCATAGTGTTTGGTGCATTAGTTAGAGAGAAACGGGTCTGGGTGGGCTACTCTTCGGAGGGTTGGTGTGGACTTGTTGGGCCAAAGGGCCTGTTTCCACACTGTAGGGAATCTAATTAGCTCAGAAAAAGGGCCATTGTCCTATCAAGGCTATACTGGTTTAAAACAGCCACCCAAGCATTCTGATCCCATTTTCCGGCCCTTGGTCTTGGTGTGCCTTGGCATCGCAAGTGTACATTTAAATACTTCTTAAATGTTCTGAGGATTTCTGTTTCTACCACTCAAACAGGCAGTGAGTTTCAGAATCAGTCCCCCCTCAGGATGAAAGAAGTATTACCTCAAATCCCCTCGAAACCTCCTGCTTACTTTAAATCTGTGCTCTCTGGTCATTGACACCTCCAGCAAGGTGAAAAGTTTCTTCCTGTCTATGTCCCTCATAATTATATACATCTCAATCATGTCCCTCTCAATATCCTTGTTCCAAGGATAACAACCTCAGTCTATCCAATTTCTCCTCATAACTGTAAATCTCCAGCCCGGGCAGCACCCTGTTCAATTTCGTCTGCACCCTTTCTAATGCTATTAAATACCTGCTGGATTCCAGAACTGTAATATTCTAGCGGTTGGCTACCCAAGTTTTTATATGTTTTTAGCAGAAACTTCCTGCTCTTAAAATCTATGCCTCAGCTAATAAAGGCATTTAAGCCTTCCTAACTCATTTATCTATCTGTTCTGTTACCGTAAGGGGAGTAGACATGACCATCAAGGTCCCTCTGATGCTTGGTGCTTCCCAGGGTCATATTGTTCTTGTCTTGTTTGTCCTGTCAAAGTGCATCGCCTTGCACTTAACCAGATTGAATTCCATTTACCATTGATCAACGAATCTGTTCTGTGTCTATTTCCTCCAGTGATTTAAGGTTATCCTTCTCACTATTTACTATTCCATCAATTTTTGTGTCATCTGCGAACTTACTGATCAACCTTCCTATATTCAAGTCTAAATACTTATACTTTTCACAAACAGCAAGAGCCTCAACACTGATTCCTGTGAAACTCATTGGACATTAATGTCCAGTCACAAAAACACCCCTTGACCATTACCCTTGGCTTCCTCACTCTCAGTCAATTCTGGATCCAATTAGCCAGATTTTCTTGGATCCCTTGGGCTCTTACCTATGCTGTCTGTCTCTCATGCAGGTCATTATCAAAAATCTTGCTAGTGTCCAACTGGACTATGTCAAATGCACTGTCCTCATCTACACACCAGGTTACCTCTTTGGAAAAGTTCAGTCAAGTTGGCCAGGCATGATCTCCTTTTAACAAAACCATGTTTACTGTTTTTGATTAATCCCTGCCTCCACAAGTGCAGATTGATTCTGTCCCTCAGAGCTACCACTAAAGTTAGACTGACTGACTTCCTATGTTATCCCTTGCTATCTTTTTGATAACATTGTCACATTTGGCTGTCCTCCAATTCTCTGGAAGCTCTCCTGTAGTCAGAGAGGAACTGACAATTATTGCTAGTGCCCCTACAATTTCCTCCCTTGCCTCACTTGATAACCTAGGATGCATTTCAACCAGTCCTGGTTGTTTATCTATTTTTAAGCCTGCTTTACCACTCAGAACCCCCTCTCTATCTATGCTGGCTTTTAAAAGTATATCTCAATCTTTCTCCTTGATTTCTGTACTCACATCATCCCTCTCAATCGTGAACGTTGACACAAAGTGTTTACAGTGTATTTAGAATCCTACCTATGTGCTCTGGCTCCCCACACTAATAACTACTGTGGTCCTCAATTCAGAGATGCCGGTGTTGGGTTGGGGTGTACAAAGTTAAAAATCACACAACACCAGGTTATAATCCAACAGGTTTAATTGGAAGCACACTAGCTTTCGGAGCAACGCTCCTTCATCAGGTGATTGTGGAGGTCTCGATCGTAACACAGAATTTATAGCAAAAATTTGCAGTGTGATGTACATTCACACACACAGACAGACAAAGACCCACATGCACACATATATTTTGTGTGGTGAATTTGTTTGGTACTTTCAGAGTTACATTGCACTTTGCTCAAAAACTACATACATTCATGTAGAACTCTGAGCTCAAAAACTGCATGAATTTATGTAAAACTCTGTTATCTCACTTTTTAGATTGGAATCAATCTAAACATCAGGTCACGGACAGAGAACACAGGGGGCTAACACCTTCAACATATTGTCTAGCTCACCATTATTAACAGCTAACCCGAGAATGCAACTTTTAAAAAAAGGGTTTTGTGATTTACACATGAAAGAAGTGAAACTATCACTGTATTCTAACAGATGAAAGGCTTAACAGACAATCAATTCTTCAATGTATAATTTCAGTTACATGACACTGCAAATTTTTGCTATAAATTCTGTGTTACGATCGAGACCTCCACAATCATCTGATGAAGGAGCGTCGCTCCGAAAGCTAGTGTGCTTCCAATTAAACCTGTTGGACTATAACCTGGTGTTGTGTGATTTTTAACGTGGTCCTCAATGGGCTCTACTCTTTCCCTATTTATCTCTTTATCCTAATGCACTTGTAAAATAACTTAGGATTTTACTTTATTTTACGTGTCACTATTCTTCCGTTCCTCCTCTTTGCTCCGCTAATCTCCATTTGAAGTTTCTCCTTGCATATTCTGCACTCCCCTAGAGCTTTCTACTCAAGAAACCTCTTTGCCAAAATTATCTATGAGTCAGGTAGCTTATCATAGAAGTTGATCATTTGCCTTCTTGCAACGGGCTGGTCTAGGCGGACACTGCAGTCAGCTTACTAACTTTATGACAATTTTGTTCAGGCCTTGAAGGTGAATTTATGGCGTTTGAAAATGCTGACAATTGTTAAACATTATATCTTCTTAAAATATTTAAAATAAATTTGTGACATCACTTCAGAATGGAAAATTTATATCACTGGTGAAATCTAAGATGGAAAGCAATCTAACTGAAAGCAGCCTTTTGATATTTGACCATTTTTTATTCAAAACAAGCCAACAAAAACATATTTATTTGTTGCATTTGATGACATGTTACCGTAAAAGGTCTGGGGAAGTCTGCCAAGCTGAGAGATTCCCAACCTGGTTGAGAATCATGGTTAATGAGCCTTTTGTTGGTTTGACAAAGGGCTTATCTTATCGCAGGCAAATCAAAATTTATGGGCACATTCACATTCACAGTCAAAATGTAAAACAAAAGGAAAGGTTATCTTCACTCCTTACTAATTTGAAAACAGATTCAAGTACTACATTAAGATACATTTGTTTCCTTTTTTTGAGAAGGAAGTTTTTTGTGGAGACATGTACATTACAAATTTTGGTAGCTTCTTCTATTGACAAACTGTTTCTTTCATATATTTTTCAGGAAGTCTGTCACTTTGAAATTAAATGTCCAATTCTGACTGCAAGAATTGAGTTATGCGTGTTATGCCTGTGCGTTTAGTATTCGCGGCATTGTGGAAGAGACAGAGGTTAGACAACCACAAGAAGAAGTTGCTTAATTTAACCTATTGTGGATTGATCAATGCATGTTACAGCATAATATTTTGCTTGCTGACGTAAGTGGAAAGGCACAATTCTACACTTCTCTTGCAGCCTATTTAAAGCTTTGTAAGTGGTTATTTGAAAAAGAAACTGGGTAAATTACTTCAAAAGATCAATTAATAAGCAATTTCTAATTCTGACAGTGGTTATCATTTAAATTTAACATAATGGAGATGAAAGTGTAGGCTCTATCAGGACAGAGCGTGATCGAGGCCTTAAAGGCAGCAGGCAACAATCAGGAAGTGCTGTCTGACTCCATGTTGTGATGGCTTGACAGAGCATGGAGATAAATACGGGAAGGTAGTGTGTGTGTGTATTTTAGGAGAAAGTGAGGACTGCAGATGCTGGAGATCAGAGCTGAAAAATGTGTTGCTGGAAAAGCGCAGCAGGTCAGGCAGCATCCAAGGAGCAGGAGAATTGACGTTTCGGGCATAAGCCTGAAGAAGGGCTTATGCTCGAAACGTCGATTCTCCTGCTCCTTGGATGCTGCCTGACCTGCTGCGCTTTTCCAGCAACACATTTTTCAGCTGTGTGTATATTTTGTTTGTGTTTCATGTACCTATTGTTGCCTTTGCTGCATGGTCCTGTATAACTTCGCTTTTGTTTTGGCTTTTACTCTTATTGGTTCTTTCCTTCAATATTTTTTGAAGGCTTTTGTTTTTAATGTCACACACTTGAATGGGTTCCTTTAAGGGTTTTGGTTAAATTTGCTTTTTATTGTCACATGTACCGCGATACAGTTTTGCATGCTATCCAGACAAATCATAACATTTCATAAGCACATCAGGATAATAGAACAGAATGTAGTGTTACAGCTACAGAGACGTTGCAGAGAAGGGTCAATTCTAAAAATGACTGCACTGAAGAATTTTATGAGGGAAAATAATTCAGGGATGGGTGAAAAATGTTGTTGCAATAATATCTGAGGGGTTTTCCCACATCTTTAAGATCAGTACGTGAATTTGTTATTGCTTTCCTCCACAGTTGTTCTCCTCAAATACTTTGACAGAGCTAAGTGAAATCCTGCACAATGATCTGTCCACAGGATCTGAATCAGGAACAAGTGCAATATGCAGAATATGCAGAAGTCAGTTAACCATGACACACATTTAGTACTACCAGATTCTTTCAAAACAAGAATGAAAAGCCTGCATTTGTGTAATGGTCTTCATGATTATTGGAGAATGTCTCAAAGTCCTTTACACCCAATGTAGTGCTCTTTGAGGTTTAGTCATTTTGTACTATAGGAAACTTGACAACCAAGTTGTGCTGAACAAGCTTTCACAAACAGGAATATGATCATGACCAGATGTTTGTTTTGAAATTGACTGAAGAATACATACCGACCAGGTCACCAGGGATAATGCACCTACACTTTGATTTCGATCTGAGCAGGCAAATAGAGCCTTGGTGCAAAGTCTCAAAAGAAAGATCAGTGTATCCCGTGCACTGCTCTGGAATGTCAGTCTAGATGTTTTGAGTTCAACCCTGGAATAAACCACAACAAGGAATATTTATGTTATCAAGGTTATCAACCAAATGGCAATTATTATATTTGTAAGAAGATGCTATTTTCATTATTTTCACTATGGAAGGCAATACAGCTGAGTGTTTAGATCAGTCAGCTATTGTGAATGGAGAAAATTTGGATTTGAATTACATTCTGGGGCATGCTCATGTGATTGTGCATTTACAGGAAACATGAAGTCTTCATTGTGTTGTGTTGAAATGTGTTCACATGATTAAAAAGATTTTGGGAATATGCATTACAACTGACATCATGCACCTTAGCATCTGCTGGTTGTTTCTTAACTGTTTTCTCTACAATTCCAGGATACGGTACTTCACAGGAGAAAGTGAGGACTGCAGATGCTGGAGATCAGAGCTGAAAATGTGTTCCTGGAAAAGGGAGGGAGGAGTCTGAGACGGTCTGCCTCGTGCTCCCACAAGGAGGTTGAACAGTTCATCCACTTTACCAACACTTTCCACCCCGACCTCAAATTTACCTGGACGTCTCAGACTCCTCCCTCCCCTTCCTAGACCTCTCCATTTCTATCTTGGGCGACCGAATCAACACAGACATTTACTATAAACCAACCAACTCCCACAGCTACCTAGACTACACCTCCTCCCACCCTGCCCCTTGTAAAAACGCCATCCCATATTACCAAATCCTTTGTCTCCGCCACATCTGCTCCCAGGAGGACCAGTTCCAATACCGAACAACCCAGATGGCCTCCTTCTTCAAAGACTGCAATTTCCCCCCAGACGTGATCGACGATGCTCTCCACCCCATGTCCTCCACTTC
>NC_057719.1:65241266-65247832 GCF_004010195.1 Chiloscyllium plagiosum
CTCCGGCCTATCACCCTCACCTTAACCTCCTTCCACCTATCGCATTTTCAATGCCCCTCCCCCAAGTCCCTCCTTCCTACCTTTTATCTTAGCCTGCTTGGCACACTTTCCTCATTCCTGAAGAAGGGCTCATGCCCGAAATGTCGATTCTCCTGCTCCTTGGATGCTGCCTGACCTGCTGCGCTTTTCCAGTAACACATTTTCAGCTATGGCACTTCACACTCAAGCACAAACAGTATGTGCCAACGAGCAATGGAAATGTATAGTATGTCAAATGGTAGTCACAATTTATGTTTTGTTAGCTATGGTTAGCGAGTATGCTCACCTCTGATTCACAGCCCGGTGCGTTCAAGTCCGACTTCAGAGTTTGAGCTCAACAAATTCAGGCTGACACTCCACAGCAGGACATACAGAGTGCTGCATTGTTTGATATGCCATCTTCCAGACGTGACATTAAATCGAGGTCTTGCCTGCCGTAACAGCTCCCATGGTACTATATAGAATAAAGTTGAGAGTGTGGTGCTGGAAAAGCACAGCAGATCAGGCAACATCTGCGGAACAAGAGAATCGACGTTTTAGGCATAAGCCCTTCATCAGGACACTGATGCCTGAAACATCGACTCTCCTGCTCCTCAAATGCTGCCTGACCGGCTGTGCTTTTCCAGCATCACACTCAACTCTGATCTCCAGCATCTGCAGTCCTCACTTTCTCCTTTATCGAATAAAGACAAGGGATTTATCCCTACGTCATGGCCAGTACTTATCCTGCAGTCACTGCCTATGGTTACACACCGGTTGGACATTGAGATAGCTGAAGCCTTTGAGTTCTGGTACAAAGCTGAATTGATGTATGGAATTCACAATATCTGCTGTCACTGGCACTGTGCATCTTCAAGACATCTGCAATTCCGGAGAAGTTGTGTGCTCATTCTGCCTGCTTGACTCTGGAAACTGGTGTATGTTTTGTGTTTTGCTCTCTATAAATAGAGTCTCCCTTGCCCCACAACTGTGAGAAATTGCAATTATCTCTAGCTCCATCCTAGAACCAAATGCATTAAACACTTTGAAAGTTGTTGGTGATATTGTCTTTGTCCTGCTCTCAGGGAGTACTTGTGGCAGCAGCTTGTTCAAATCTCAGTGAGACTATTCAAGTAATAAAATTCACTGAAGTTCAGGCAGGACAACTGCCCCTGAACAACCTGGGCACTTATGGCCTCCTGATAAGATCCCTTCTCCTTCTTTTTCTGCTCTTCCTGTTCTGTATCAACTCTGATTACCTAAAAGGGTTTACATGTTGCATTCCAAGGGGACTTCTTAGAACATCACCTATGCATGCAATGGTTGGTTTGTGCAGAAGCCTCAATGTCTAGTTGTATCGCAACTGCCTCACCACTCTCTGTTGGGAGTTTCAGCCTTTCTGCTGTTCACAGCCTCAACAATTGCCATTCTAATACTCAACACTGTGTCCTCTTTGGGAATTAGGACATTTCGCTATTGCTATCACCCATCAGGTTAATATCTATTGCCTCCTTCAGGAGAATGGGAAGAAAGACAGTGAGTGGCTGACGAGGCCTTCATCGTGCAAGCTGCAAGATATGCTTCTGATGCTTGCAGCAGCGCTAAATGTGTGAAAGTGAGATGTTAGGTATGAATGATAATTAACCTAGATTGTTAGTATATGACTGACTGACTGACTGATGTGGGGCCAATGAATTGAGTAGTGAGTGAGGCTGATAGTGCAGTTAGTAAAATATGCCTTTTGACATGCATTCACTGACCTTGGCAATTTGTATGAGGACATTGAACTCCTTACAGCAGTGACCCCTGCCTATGGTTTCCATGCCTGTCTGCTCTCACGACTTTTGACTGTGTGTCTTGCCTGAAGGGTATCCTGCCCACCATTGCCCACATTTTCAGATAGAGGAATTGTTTATTTTCCACCTCCTCCATCATGGTCTCCCATACAGTACTGGAAACCTTGGGGCCTTCTGTCTGCCACACTCTGTCATTTTTCACCAAGACCTCCTGCATAATCCTCCATTCACAGTATACCTCCCTTTAAGAAGTGCTGGCTAGCTTTTAAGTGTTGCAAACTGTTACTATTTTGGGATCTCACTGATGCATGCAGCCAATAAACAGCAGGTTTTAGTGTTGGCTTCATGCGACCTTCAACAAATATACAGGGAGCACAAAGTTGGCTTGTTGCCTCCATTACATTGAATGGGTGTGAATTAATTGTGTCGTAATTCCTATTCCCATTTTTGGGAGTTGCTTAGTATTGATTCCTCAATAGCCCCCTCCTCCAGCAACTACCTAAAGTACCCAGAAGGGGCTATAGTGGCACAGCAATAATGTCAACACCTCTAAAATAGGAGGCCCACCCACGCCAGCGATGTCTAATAATTTCACTGAACAGGATGATTGAAAATATCTAAAGTTCCCAGCAGTTTGAAACAAATCTTGGTGAATAGGAGCAGCTCTGTTGATATTACAATTTGATTTAAAAGTTCTACTTGAGGCGATAATTGAGCAAGAGAACATTGGTTGGCAAAGCTGACTGTATGACACAGAAGCATTTGGATACTGACCTTATTTGAATAATTTAAAAGCACTTAAAACACACACAAGTTTTGAACTGCTGACTAATGATTGAAGAAGCAAAGACAATGCGGAACTATGTTTCACCAAAGCTGGGAAGCTGAATGGAGATTTTGTAAATTACTTGGGAAAAGATATTTTTGGTTAAGTTGTTGACTTAAGAACAATTTCAGACAACATCAAGGGACTACAGGTTGCCAGAGACTGAGCTCTTCAAGTTGAAAATATTGCTCCATCAATTAAATTTGAGGTTCTTCCTAGAAAATCCAGCTGATTAAAAAAAGCTGGAAATATTCTGCAGATCGGACAGAAAATGTAGGAAAAACAGGAGTCACTCACCATTTCAGCTCCTCAAATGCCTCCTCAGATCCAAAGGTTATAAAGCCCAAAACATCAAGTAACTTCAATTTGAAGATGCTGCCTGGTTTGCTGAGCATTTCAGCATTTGCAATATGTTAGGTTTGTTTTGGTATAGTGCTTGTATTTTGTTATCCTTATTTTGTGTAGGAAACCTTTATTCCTCATAATGCTGCAGTTGATCTGTTAATAGCACATATGTGGAAATTAATTTTTAAAAATTATATTTATATTGTGTCTTTAAATTAATAAAATATCCCAAGGTGCTCCACAAGCGGACTACATCGAACCACATGTGATAATGGTCAGATAACTGAAAGCTTGGTCATTGAGATAGGTTTTAAGGTGGACTTTAGAGATAGAGAAGAGTAAAGAGTGAATTTTTTACCTCCAGGGTTAAGGACCTAGCACAGTCACCAGTTTTGCAACAATAAAATTGGTGACACTGAAGAACCCAGAATTCAATGAATGTGGATATCTCAGAAGAGATTACAGAGACATGAGGGGTGAGACCACAGAGGGACTTGAAACAAGGATAAGTATTTCAAAAACAAGACATTGGCTCCTAGTGAAGGAATACAAGTCAGTGAACTTGGAGGCATTAAAACAATGAAACTTTGAAAACACAGAGAGCAGAGGACAGTATACTTCTCAATGATTAACTGAAGAATAGCAAATGTTGGACCTCCAAAGACAGACAAAATGTGATGAACAGAAGAGAATTCATTCTTCCAATAGGTGTGGAGGGATGTCCCAAGCATGGACAGACTGAAAAAGAATATGTAATCAGCCTGTTTGGACTTGATAAATCCTTAGGGCAGATGGATGTTAAACCTCAAGCTTCTAGAATAGACACAGGGAAACTACAGCTACAGCACAACATCCCTCGGAAAGCTTAATGATATCATTGAAAACTTTGGAGCAATTTCCATTACATGTGCAACTGCTTAGGTCTTTACCAAGTGTTACCAATTATCTATGGCTTTATGGGACTTCTAATTAGCTTTGAAGTTCTGGCAGATTTTTTTTCATTTCATTGATCAGTCGGGACTCAAGCCAAATGACTGACAGAATTATTTAGTCGTTTGGAACTAAATAACAGTCAATGCCTTTGCCAACACAGTTCAGCCAAACATCTCCTAATAATGGGAATCACAGCTTTTCCCCAAATTATTTACAAATAATCAGGTCAGTCCAAAGGATGGTTTCAATTGTGTGCAGCTGTTGAGTACGATGGAAAAAGTAATAATCAGTTCATTTTGAACCATTTGCACCTCAGCCATGGATTTGGATCAGGCCTCTGTTTCTCCATATTGTACCTCATCAGTGTCATGTTCACTGTGAATAGTTGCATCTCTGCCAATATCATATAGCTGGTGGATAATTATATTGCTTTATGGGAGCATATGGTAAAGTACTATAATCTCAAGTAAATCTGCGCTGTTGCTCATGGGACATATTTAGCTCTTTTGAAAAAAAATCAGCTTATAAATGTGGTTACAATAATGAAACCATCCTGTTTTTTTTAAAATAAGCATTTTGCTTTTGTGTTTGGTACATGATGTAGGTAAACAAATTATTAGATCAAATCTGGGTTGAGACACAGATACTTAGGAACATAAATTAGAAACATTGGATCTGCACTAAATTAGTTATTAGTTAATGGTGCACCCATTTTAAAAAAGAATTCTAAATTTAATGGAACTCTCCAAATGACACAATTTCACATAGATTCAGCTGAGATGTAATTTAACTCAATCATTACATTGTGCACAAACTTTACAATATTCACTAAACTGGTTATTTTCTAGTTCAGTATTTGCCCTGTTGAATCCACTAACAGTGACAAAAGTTAACATTCAGCAAAGTTACATTACATGCAAGATTGCAGCCTTAACTCTGGTCTTTCTTTTCACATTAGTGAGCTCACTCATTGTGCAATTTTGTGTAAACTTCATCAAAGTTGTTAGAGGATAGACAAAATTTGTGCTAAATCCCATAATTATTGTGACCACTGCTGCCTGGCTGTGCTGGATCAGGGTCATCTCGCTGACAAAGATCACAAGAGTTAGTTAAAGTTAGCAAATACATTGTTTACTGCATTACTGCATGATACTTAAGATCCACCAAAACTTTCACGTCTCTACCTTGACAGTGTCGATCTTGCTGTGAGTCTGTCCATATGATATTATCACAGAGGGCGGTGCTTATCACACCGTTCAAGATATTAACCCTTTCAGATTCATTGGAATAGTAATCAGATAAATCTTGCATTAAAAGTCAGGTTTTAAAAGCAAAATAATAGCTTTGTGTTTTAATGGAAAGGGCTGTCATTTGACAAGTAGAAGTTTTCGTTCACTTGCCTGTATGGGAAAAGCGATGTCAATAATGTGTGAGTATGACCAATTTGTTCTAACTTGCTGTTTGGCGAGGTGAACCATTGGGCTAAGAACTCATTTTAATTAACTCTTCAGTCAAAAAAATGCAACAAATAAAATGTGGCTTTACTATTAATTTGGATGTTGGGATGGGGCGAACATTGTTTTATGTACAGCAGATTAAAAATCGAAGACAGGAAAGAGTTTACTTTCCAATTTGCCAGAATTAAAAGAATAACTTAGCCCTTCGGTGTGACAAAGTCATCATTATGGAATGATTTGATTATGCTACCGCTCACCCATCCTGGGTCAATCTTTCAGCACAGATTTAAAGAGGAACGTTGCATGGATAAAGATTCCATGGAAGGACTTCCATGAACCAGAAACACTGTTTGTGCAGTTCAAGATCAGGAGTCAATTTTTAGGAGAGTGTATTTTGTATCATCTCCAGGATTCAGACAGTTAGAGAAATTGAGCTTATTCACAAAATAAACATGCATTCTAAAAACTTTATACTGATACAGTAGATTCAAGCTTCAACATTAGATTCAAGCAGCAGAACTTCAACTCATCTAACCCACAGATTCACAGTCTTCCTCACTTCTTTCTCATAATCCTGGAGCCTTTTTCTTGGTAAGAATCTGTGTAGTTTCTAATTACAACCGTGAGGTTTCCAAACCTTCAGTTTGCAGTACAGGGCTTGAAAATTGCTGGAAAAAGACAGATTTTATTGAAGTTTTTCAGCTTGCACTAATCAAGATCAAGCACAAGAATACCAATGTAAAGAGCAACCATCATCTATACTAAATGAGTACCGATTGGTTGGCAAGTGGACTTTGATTGGTATAGATGTTGCTTTTTGTTTAATTCATTCATGAGATATGGACATTGCTGGCTGGCCAGCATTGCTAGTTTCCCCTTGGGAAGGTGGTGGTAGCTGCCTTCTTGAACCATTATACTCCAATGCAGTTTGGGAGGGAAATCCAGGAATTTGACCCAGCGACAATGAAGGGATGGTGATATATTTCCACTTCAGGATGGTGAGTGGCTTGAAGAGAAACTTGCAGATGGTGGTGTTCCTATGTACAGAGGAACATCGATTATCTGAACAAGATGTGCAGGCACTATTTCGTTCACATAATTGATTATTTGGTTAATTGATTCATTGCCTTTCCTCTGGGCCTTGGAGTTTTCTGTTAAGTCCGCTCCCCGTTCAGGAGATTAGGAAGCAGC
>NC_057719.1:65248291-65272316 GCF_004010195.1 Chiloscyllium plagiosum
ACACACACACACACATACACACACACACACCCACACAAACACACCCACACACACACACACGCACACTCACACACACAAACACACACACACACATACACAAACACATACAAACACACAACTTTTTCCACCTTTCCACCTTTGCCCTGTACAGGACAATGTTGGAGAGATTCTCTGGGGAAGAGGGGTTTAGGGTACACCCCTGTGTAGAAGTCCAGGTAAAGTGTGTGGGGAGAGAGAGAGAAGGGAGGGGAGGTCAGTCGTTTGGAGATGGTGTCTGGGTTCCCATCGATGTCCAGGACTGTTCTCGGCAGCATTTCAGTAAACCAAGTTTGTTTTTAATCATTGTAAACAAAAGATGCGATCAGTTTTGGAAACATGTCTTTGATGTAACGTTTCTATCAGGACCTCGAGATTCGGATAATTGATATTTGGATAATTGAGGTTCCTCTGTACCTGCTGCTGCTGTCATTCCTGATCAAAGTGGTCGCAGGTTTGGAAGGTGCTGGCTAAGGATCTATGGTGAATTTCGGCAGTGCAACTTGTAAATAGGACATACTGCTGCTAAGCAGCATTGATGGTGGAGGGATTGGGTGTTTATGGATGATGTAAAAACAATGACTGCAGATGCTGGAAACCCTGATGAAGGGCTTTTGCCCGAAACGTCGATTTTGCCTGTCCTCGGATGCTGCCTGAATTGCTGTGCTCTTCCAGCACCACTGGTCCAGTTTATGGATGCTTGCCAGTCAAGCGGGTTGCTTTGTCATAGAGTCATACAGCATGGAAACAGATCCTTCCGTCCAACATAATTCCAAACTACATTAGTCCCACCTATCTGTTCTTGGCCCATATCGCTTCAAATCTTTCTTATTCATGTACATATCCAACTGTCTTTTAAACATTGTAATTGTGCCCACATCCACCACAGCCTCACTCCACACTTGAACCACCCTCTGTGTAAAAAATGTGCCTCTCATTTCTTTTTAAATCTCTCTCCTTAAAAATGTTCTGCCTTGTCTAGAAAATCCTCATCCTAAACAAAAGACACCTACAATTAGCTTTATCTATGCCCGTCATGATTTTATAAAACTTTTATAACGTCACCTCTCAACCTCCTGCTCCAGTGAAAAAAGACCCAGCTTATCCAGCCTTTCTTTACAATCAAATCTCCCGTGCCTGGCAACATCCTGGTAAATCTGTTCTGAAGTGTCTTCAGCTTAATAATATCCTTCCTATAACTAGTCAACTTAAACTGGACACAATACTCCAGAAGAGACCACACGAATGCCCTGTACAACCTCAATGTGACTTCCCAATTCCTATACTCAAAGGACTGAGCAATGAAGATAAGCATGCTAAACACCTTTTTAATCACCCTGTCTATATGTGATGCAAACATCAAGGAATCATGTACCTGCACTTATTTGGTCCCTCCACTCTACAACATTATCCAAAGCTCTACTATTAATTGTGTAAGCCCTATCCCTGTTTGTCGTACCAAAATGCAACACATCGTATTTATCCAGATTGAACTCTATCAGCCAATTTTCAGCCCACTGACCTTGTCCTGGACAGTGTCAAGTTTCTTGAGTGTTGTTGGACCTAAATCCATTCTGGCAAGTGAGATGTACTGCATCACAGTCCTGACTTGTACCTTTTAGATGGTGGACAGCCTTTCAGAAGTCAGGAGAACGGTTACTCACTCCTGTATTCATAGTCTTGGATCTGCTGCATGGTGGGTCCAGTTGGATGGTGGTAACCCCCAGGATCTTGAGAGTGGGGTTTCAGTGAATGATAACATGAGCGAATGTCAAGGAATGGTGCTTAGGTTGTTTCTTATTGGTGATGGCCATTGCCTAGCTTTTGTGTAGCGAGACGTCCTGACTTGCCATTTGTCAGGAAAAGCTTGGATATTGTCCAGGAGTCTTGTTGATTTGAACATGCACTGCTTCAGTATCAAGAAGTTGTTAAAGGTGCTGGCATTGTGCAACCTTTGGTAAACATCCCACTTCTCATTTTATGATGGAGGGAAGGTCATTGATAAAATAACTGAAGATGTTTGGGCCGAGGACACTACTGTGAGGAACTCCTGCAGCGATATCCTGGAGCTCAGATAATTGACCTGCAAAAACCAAGACCATCTTCATATGTCAAGAATGTATTGCTGGAAAAGCACAGTAGGTCAGGCAGCATCTGAAGAGCAGGATAATTGACGTTTCAGGCATAAGCCCTTCATCAAGAATGAGGCTTGTGGGCTGGGGGCTGAGAGGTAAATGGGAGGGGGTTTGGGGGGAACGCAACAAGGACAGAACCCCCCTGGTCCTCAACTTCTACTCCACCAACCTCTGCATATATCGCATCATCCTCTGCCACTTCTGCCACCTCCAAATGGACCCCACCACCAAAGATATATTTCCTTCCAAACCCCTATCAAGATTCCCTCTGCGACTCCCTCATCAGGTCCACGCCTCCCACCAGCCACCCCATTCCTGGCACCTTTCCCTGCCACCGCAGGAAGTGCAAACCTGTGCCCATACCACTCCCCTCACCTCCGTTCAAGGCCCCATGGGACCCTTCCACATCCATCAGATGTTTTCCTGTACCTCCGCCAATCTCATCCACTGTATCCTTTGCACCCAGTATGGTCTCCTCTACATCAGGGAGACAGGATGCCTTCTTGTGGATCATTTCAGAGAACATCTCTGGGACACCTGCACCCATCAACCCATGGCTGAACACTTCAACTTCCCCTCCCACTCTGTCCTGGACCTCCTCCACCGCCGAAATGTTACCACCCGACCTCTGGATGAAGAACACCTCATATTCAGTCATGAGACCCTGCAACCACACAGAATAAATGTGGATTTTAACAGCTTCCTCACTTACCCTCCCCCCACATTATCCCAGTCCCTAGCCTCCAACCCAGCACCCCCTTCCTGACCTGTCCATCACCTTTCCCATCCATCCGCTCCACTTCCCCGCCCACAAACCTCATT
This sequence comes from Chiloscyllium plagiosum, assembly GCF_004010195.1. Taxonomy (NCBI): domain Eukaryota; kingdom Metazoa; phylum Chordata; class Chondrichthyes; order Orectolobiformes; family Hemiscylliidae; genus Chiloscyllium; species Chiloscyllium plagiosum. The sequence goes on from NC_057719.1 coordinate 65,251,285, forward strand.
CCTGATGAAGGGCTTATGCCTGAAATGTCGACTCTCCTGCTCCTCGGATGCTGCCTGACATGGTGTGCTTTTCCAGCAACACACTCTCGACTCTGATCTCCAGCATCTGCAGTCCTCACTTTCTCCATCTTCCTATGTGTCAGACGTGACTCCAAGCTGTAGAGACTTTTGACCCCGATACCCATTGATTTTAGTTTTGCTGGCACTCCTTGATGCCACGTTCTGTCAAAAGCAGCCTTGATGTCAAGAGCTGTTACTCTCAACTCACCTCTGGAATTCAGCTGTTTTGTCCATGTCTGAACCAAGGCTGTAATGAGGTCAGGAGCTGAGTGGCCCTGGCAGAACCCAAACTGGGCATTACTGAGCAGGCTATTGCTGAGCAGGTGCTGCTTAATAACACTATTGATGACACCTTCCATTCCTTTACTGATGGTTGAGAGTAGACAGATGGGGCAGTAAGTTGTCCTGCTTTTTGAGTACAGGACAGACCTGGGCAATTTTCCACACTGTTGAGTAGATGCCAGTGTTGTAAATATATTGGTACAGCTTGTCTAGGGGAGCGGCAAATTCTGGAGCACAGGTTTTCAGTACTTTTTCTGAAGTGTTGACAAGGCCCATAGCCTTTGCAGTATCCAGTGCCTCCAACCGTGTTTTGATATCACGTGGAGTGAATCGAATTGGCTGAAGACTGGATTTGGTACTGTTGGGGACCCCTGAAGGAGGCAAAGATAGATCATCTTTCTTTACTCAGCGAGTCGTGAGTTCATGGAATGCCCTGCCAGTAGCAGTGGTGGACTCTCCCTCAATATGGGCATTTAAGCGGGCATTGGATAGGCATATGGAGGATAGTGGGCTAGTGTAGGTTAGGTGGGCTTGGATCGGCGCAACATCGAGGGCCGAAGGGCCTGTACTGCGCTGTATTCTTCTATGTTCTATGTTCTATGTTCTATCATCTGCTTGGCACTTCTGATTGAAGATTGCTGAGAATGCTTCAGCCTTATTTGTTGCACTGATGTTCTGGGCCCTCCCAACACTGGGAATGGGGATATTTGTGGATCCTCCTCCTCCAGTGAGTTGTTAATTGTCCACCACCATTCACCACTGGATATGGCAGGACAGCTGTGCTTAGATCTGATCCATTGGTTATGGGATCACTTAGCTCTGTCTATCACTTGATGCTTATACTGTTTGGTGTGCAAATAATCCTGTTTAGTGGCTTCATCAGTAGCTGGTTCAGTACTTTGTTCTGAATAGCCAAAAGAATATGCTGCTGAAGTGATTTGTTTGTCTTTGGGGGCTATGGCCTAGATACCTGGCAATACACCAGCACTGAAATTCATATACCGCATTACCTCATTTGTGTAATAGTCAGAATGTCAGTTTGGCTTGACAGCAGCATCCTGTTAGTGACAGATACAACTTCTGTTGGTACTGTATAGGAGCACCGTGACACAGCGAGTTCACATGTTGCTTAAACCTTTAAGATAACTTGCTTTCCAGGGTAATCTGAGGTAGACTTGGAACCTTTCAGTGTGCTTGTGTAATATGCAGTGAAAAATGATGAGAGGGGCAGCCATATCCCACAAGATGTTTTTAATGCACCCGATTTCAACATCAAGTTTGCATAGTGGGAACAAATGGCTCAGGCCATATTTACATGAATGCTGATGAGACCAATCTTACAGCATATGGAACAATGTATATCCAATGCGTATATGAATCAGTGAAGGTAGGTTTGAGCGCATAATAATAGAGAATCCCTTGGCTGATTTCTCATCTAGGAAAGGGAGTTCATTTAACTGTTCCATTTGAGCACAGGATGGAACCAATTGAGACATATTAGCAAATTCTTGCAAGCAGCAGTGGATAACATAAAGCAAATGAATCATCAACACATCAAAAATGTACAATGGGTGGGAGCTCTGATGTCTTTCTATTTCATGGAATCAAACAATGATGTGAGATGTAATCCTCATAGGGATCCCATTGCAACATAATCTATTTAGGCATGCATGGTGTCATTAAAAGTGAACTCAACAAGTGAATGGTTGAATTCACAAATTCAATCACTACTGATTGAATTCATACAATGGTGACAAGTCTAGATTGCATATGTGGTTCATTCACCATGACAAAGCCTTTACCAAACAGCGTTCACTTGCCAGCCAATCAGCATTCTCCCCTTATTCAATCTATATGTTGGTTCCCTTTAAGTAGGTAGTCTTGTGAATTGTCCTGATGAGTACAACATGAAAAGCTTAGACAATGTGTGCCCTGTCTGGTCCTGTGAGCTTTCTTGGACAAAGATTAAGGATTCCTGTGTTGGTAAACCTTTCCACAAATTTAGTAAAAGTACGACTGTCCTGTATTTCCTATTTTCTTTTGTTATGTTTGATTTTCAAATATAGTTCTTAATTTGAATTTGCCGTCTGTTCAATCCTTTGATAAGGATTTACATTTTCTCATGTAATTCCTTTAAGTTCTGACATCAAATGTGTAATCTTACTGATCAATCCTTCCATAAGTGGAACATCTCTTTTGATATAATGAGTTCAAATCTGCAAGCAGTGCTCCAGATGTGGGTTAACTAATGTTAAATCCAGCATTAATGTGAGCTCTCTGGATTTGTATGTTGACATTTCCTGTTACATATACCAATATTGTTTTCTTTTAAATCATGAGAACTCTATGTTGTACTGTTGGCTTTAGTGATCTATGCAACTAAATCCCATCTTGTCCTCTAAGACCTCAAATATAGTTCCACTTAGCACCTAATCCACATCAACCTTTTTTCTGCCAGATTTTTCAGACTTACTTATCCAAGTATTAAATTGCATCTTTTCTTTTTCTTTGCTTACAGATCAACTTTAGAAAGATATTTTTGAATTGACAGTCATCACTTGGAACTGTTTTGATTAAAATAAGAAACAAAAAAATCTACTGACTATATTTATTTACTCATCTGACATCTAAAAAAAACTTGTTCCATCATTTACATAGGGTACATTTAGTATTTGGCTATTTAATGAATGAATCAAATAGAGTTTCCACCCTCAAGTAAAGGTACTACATTTTGCATTGCAGCCAACAGGAGGAGGGGAGAGGAGATAGGGTGGCAGAGCTGGACGAGCAGTGAGTGGACAGTAGCATCTCTCTCTTCTGTTTCCTCAGCATTTTGTTAGCAGCTGGCAAGATGGAGCATGGTGAAACTCTGGCTGCCACTGAAGGACTCCTCCCCACTGCTGATGGCATTTTATCTGTCACGTGTGCAGACTGCCTGGTGAACTCTGTTCACCTTGCGCTGGGGTGGGGTGGGGGGGAGTGTGATTGCTTTGTGGGGAGGGGGGGAGGTGGCTTGAGGAGGCAAGCCATCTTGATCATGCACTCTGCAGCACATGGAGGGCACATTTCCACAATAACACTATCTCTCCCCACCCCCAGCCATCATCATCAGCAAGACCCCACCATCCCATATTGCAAGGGCTGCCTGCCCAAAGAGCTGTGAACACACTGTTTGGCTGGCAGTGGTTTGAAGATGGACAGTTTTTGAAAGGGATGGCAGCTCCCTGCAAGATGGTTGAAATATCCAACCAGGTGTCCAGCCCTAAAATGTCTAAGGAAGTCTTTTGGTCTCTCACAAAGCCCAGATCAAAATCCAGTTCTGTAAAGACACCACACTGATGCACCAAATATGATTCACCAAAGAAGTAATCATGTACAGGAACAGCTTCCAATTAAATGGTTCCTTTGTTTCTTTTGTCTTATCTTCATTCCCTTTGGCTCTGGAAACCAAATATTTCTGTCATCCTGCCTTTCACCCTCTCAGAGCTTTCTCTTCCCACACAAACCTTGCTCAAAAAATTGGTTACATCACTAATGTCTCCCAATTTTGCTGAAGGGTCACAATCCTGAAACATTAACTCTGTTTCTCTCTCTACACAGATGCTGCCTAATTTCCCGGGTTTTCCCAGCATTTTCTGTTTTCCAGCCAGAATGCCTTGTTTTTCATTCACATGGTGTGCAGTAGCTTATCCGAATGAGATGGGCGGGGAGTATTTTGTTTGGATAATTGATTGTTCGGATAATCGATCTGATCATAAACAAGCAGTAATTTATGAGTGCTGGTTATCCGAACATTTCTTGGTTATCCGGTAATGCACGTCATAATGCCGTTTAACCGATCTATCATAAACAAACGGTAATTTAAGTAGCGATTATCAAACATTTCTTAGCTATCTGGCAATGCACGCCAATGCTGAGTTGCCTAATGCTGTTTTTACGGGACCATGAGATCTTGTTCGGGCAATCTGAAATTTGGATAATTGATGTTCAGATAATCGAGGTTGTGGTGTATTTTGACTGACAAAGAATCCCAAAGGGCACGGCCAGATAGGGGAATAACATACACTGAACATAAAATAGGAATGTTTGTTTCAGTTGGTCCAACTGTCTTTTCTTTGGAAAAGACAGGAGGTTAGTGTTTCAATACTTGTATCTTCTTAGCTTAGTGAGTAACTCAGGAACAGGGAAAGTAATATATGCCTATATTTTAAATGATGGATTAGTAACAAATTGCTGTTTATCATTAACTGGTTAAAAATGCATTGCATAATCAGAATGCAAGGAAGTGAATAATAATGTGTTCCACAGCTTTAATTAAGAGCTGCCTGCTTTTAATCACCATATCCTCATTTTTCCAAAATCAAATTGATATAAGTTAATTACCAAGAGCAATTTATCCACCCTGTAGGGGGTTTGACTTCAATTATTCCATCATTTTAAAAATTGCTTCCAAACCTTTAATTAGAAATAGTAGCAAGAGTGGAGTGAAGAAAACCCCTTAGAGATAGCCAATGGAAAAATATCTATTTTATAGACAGGACGATCCTCTCAATTCAGCTGCTGTGCTGCAACCAATTTGAAGAGATGGCTGTTTCTCTGCAAGGTCACCTTGTTCTGTGATTTCATGAAGGAATGCACTTTTTTTTGTTTTAATATCGCTGAATGATTTTGCATGAGTCAAAACTGGAAGAGTTGATTTAAGACATTTTTTTGGTGCAAGAATTTGAATTGGAAGCATGCTTATATTTTGAGGGGTCCAAGAGGATGTAAGTGATGAGTTGGCATAACTTTATGCTTGTGAATGAATCAGTACTTAATGGATATGACATGCCCTTCTAAGCCCTCATACACCTTTTTAAACTCTTCCTTTATTATTCTTGAAGGGGATATGAAATATTTTCTTTTTTTTTTGCAAAATGCTTCCATGCCTGATCCTTACGACATTGACTGGGGTACAGTCCAGCTGCTATATTTTCCATTCCATAACCCATCTATAATTCAGATATGAGTCTTTAATGTGAATAATGGCAGGTTCTCCACCACAGGCTGGGCAAAGCTTGGTCCTCTCTAAAGCTGACACACAAGTATTTTCCATAAAGATTAATGATAGGGATCAGGTCTTTCACTCCTTACAATTCAAGGCCATGCTTGCAAGGATAACATCTGAGCATAGTGTTCAGATCTGGGAGGGAAGTTGGACAATATTACATGAAACATTTGATGTAGAGTCAAACATGACCATTTTCTTTAAATATAGTCAACATAAATTATAAACTGGTCAAGTCTTCACCTCTGCCATGAGGCTGGTGGTGAGAACTATCTGCTCATTTCCCAATGGTTCCCAATGTTGGAAATCTGAAATAAATGCTGAAAATACTCAACAGGTCAGGTCATACCTGTGGAGAGGGAAACAATTGGTCTTCAACATCATTGGAATCTCCAAGTCAAAAATGAAACATTATTGATTCCACTCAAAATTGGTGAGGAAATGAAAGGTAGGGAGGAAAGCAATTGTTTGTATTCCCATACGATTGAATCACTGATCCTTGTATAAGGTTTGACTGCAAGATTCCCAGTTCTTCAGTTCTTCCAAAAGAGTAATGAAGTTCCCACAAAGTTCCCATTGTAGATTTCAATGGATTCAGAATTCTTTTATCTTATCCACAGAGTGTGTTCATGTTCAGTGAGGAAGGACAGCTGGCAGGCATGTGAGTCCAGAGAAAAATGTGGAGGCTAGAGGTCCATCTGCCCAACACTAGTTTCTCATGATTACAAAACCAAAGCTGGGTGTCAGTCCAAATTCAAGAATTTGAGGTGACATTGCTACCAATTAAATATGAGGGTTAGTATCCATTTCATGCTTTAATTGATGTTGTAAATTGCATTGAACAGGTTTCACTTATTTTATTACTTAACTGACTTGGTGATTACAATGACCTTATCTGTGAATTCTAATACAAGATTATCCTTCATGACCCAAGTGAGGAGGGGGAAATCAGTTCTCATGTGACTCAGCCAATATTGTCTATCTCATATGCTGCAGGCATGTACATTGGCGAAACCGAGCAGAAGCTATCGCAATGGATGAATGTACATTGCACAACAATGAACAGACAGAAGTGTTCCTCTCAGTCGGGGAACACTTCAGTGCTCCAGGACATTTGACTTTGGGCCTTTGGGTGACCATCCTCCAAAATGGACTTTGGGACAGGCAACAACACAAAGTGGCTGAGCAGAGGCTGATAGCCAAGTTCGGTACCCATGGGGATGACCTCAACCGGGACCTTGGTTTCATGTCACACTACAGGTGACCCCACTGCAATACACATGCGCACGCACACATATGCACACACACACACACACACACACACACACACACACACACACACACACACACACACACACACACACACACACACACACACAAACGCAGGCCCTCTCTCATGCATAAGCTCTCTCTCATACACTCACACATATACTCCCCCGACACACACACCCTCACCCTCTAACAGATATATACCCTATTACACTTACACACAGACACCACTCTCTCACAGACACTCATACCCCCCCACACTCCCTCACATACATGCACTCTCTTCCCTGCACACACAGACAGACACACACACACAGACACACAGAAATTTGTGGGGTGAATTTGTACATGCAGAATTACATTTTATTTTGCTCAAAAACTGCATAAATCCATGTAAGATTCTGTAACTCCCACTTTAGAAATAGAACCAGTCTGACCTAACACTGGGACACAGGCAGACTTTAACTTCACACCTTCAATGTATTATCTGAGCTGAGATGGTGCCTATTTTTAAAAGCCATCTTGAGAATGTAACTTTAAAATAGTTCTGGGATTTACATATGAAGGAACCAAAACTAACATTATCTTTCTAAAACGTGAGAGACTTAAGCCAAATTTGTTTAACATTACATTCCACTGTAATCCTATTGCTATCAGTTCTGTGTTGTATGATTCTGCTCCACAACCACGTGATGAAGAAGCAGTGCTCCGAAAGCTAGTACTTCCCAATAAACCAATTTGACTATAACCTGGTGTTGTGTGATTTTTAACTTTGTCCACCTCAGTCCAACACCAGCTCCTCTAAATCATGACTAATAAAAGTTATATAGTTTAAAAGTCCTTGGAGTTGTCAAGGTATTAGAACCTGAGACCACGGTTATTTTATTGTTGACTGAAATCCTCAGCAGTAGTGACACGTGTAAATATTGTTTGAATTCTTGGTAAATGATTGTTTCCCCAATTTGCATTTTCATCAGCTGCTCTTTTCAGGATGATGAGAGAGGTGGGGAGAGAAATTCTTTCAATCCTTGCTTTTACTAATCCATGTTCTTTTTCTTTGTTTCGTTGATCAAAAGTTTCTGATGAAATATAGCTCATTGTGTATTGATGAACCTGTCTCCAATGTCTTTCCGAGTAGGCAAGTCATTCATTCCTAATATCATGTTTATGTGAAGTAAAGCAGGAAATGCCAATTTATTGATGCTAACTCAATTGCCTGGTATCAATCCTTTTCAATAAAATGGTAAATTCAATGCCAATGTCTTTGTTTATTGCACATGGATCTCCACAAAAGGGAACCTCTGCCTTAGGTCAAGTGACCACTGCAGCTATTTTAGGTCAAGTGACCACTGCAGCCATTTAAGATCAATTTTTCTTTTTTAAAAGCATTTTACTTCATGAAGAGTCATTAGTATAACAATCAGCTGATGAGTATTAACATTTTTCAGTGCCACAATCATAAAACTTAAGATTCACAAAGTAAATTCTATTTGTTTTCCAATCTTGATTCATTTGCAAGAATATCACTCTCAATGTCTCTTCTCAACAATTTGAGCAATAAAAGGCAAGATCACTTTACGCCATTGACCTCATTTTATCTAGCGATCTCCTCCTGCCCCAATGCCTCCAAGGTGATAGTCTCCTAGCCCCACATAGCTCACCTCTACCTCCTTCTGAAAATCCACAAACAGGACTATCCAGGAAGTCCCATTGCTTCAGCTTGCTCCTGCCCCACAAAGCTCATCTCTTCCTACCTTGACTCTGTCTTTTCCCTTCGTCCAGTCCCTGCCCATGTCCATTTATGATTCCTCAGACGTTTTACGTCAGTTTTGGAATTTCCAGTTTGCAGGCTCCGGATGCCTCCTCTTTACCATGGACATGCAAACCCTTTACACATCCTATCCCCCCCGGGATAGTCTCAGGGCTCTCCGCTTCTTTCTGGAGCAAAGGCTTGAACTGTCCTCACCCACCACAACCCTCCTCCGCTTGGCCGAGCTCGTCCACACCCTCAACAACTTCTTTTTTAACTCCTCTCACTTTCTTCAGGTCAGAGAATACATGCCTGGGCTCCAGTTAAGTGGGGTACATGGAGAATTCCTTGTTCCAGTCCGATGCTGGCCCCCACCCACAACCATTTCTCTGATATATTGATGATGTCATAAGTGCTGCTTCCCTTTCTTGTCTGGAATTGGAAACATTAATCAAATTCACTTCCAACTTCCATACCTCCCTCACCTTCACCAGGTTTATCTTTGACTTCTCCCTTCCCTTCCTCAGCACCTCTGTTTCTATTTCTGGGAATGGACTGGCCACCAATATCTGCTATAAGCCCACTGACTCCCACAGCCACCAGCACTATACATCCTTGCACCCTGTTTTTTGTAAAGACTCCATTCTATTCTCCCAGTTCCTCCATCTCCATTGCATATGTTTCAATGAAGCCATCTTTGACAGGAACTCGCCAAAATGTCCACCTTCTTCCTCAACTAAGGATGCCCCACCACTGTTGTCGATAGGGCCCTCAACCGGGTCCAACCCATCTCTTGCACTTTCGCCCTCGCCCCTCTCTTCCCTCCTGCGATAGGATTCCTCTTGTCCTTACCTACGATCCCAACAGCATCTACATCCAGAAGATCATCAGCAGTCATTTTGGCCAAATCCAGTGATTTGCCAACACCAGATACACATTTGCCTCCCCTCCCTTGTCTGCTTTCTGCAGGGACCCGCAGGGACCATTCCCTCTGGACACCCTGGTCCACTCTTCCTTCAATCAGTAGAAAGAACATTAATTTGATAAAATTGGATGATCCACCAAAGTATCATAGAGCAAATGCCTGTCCAATGGCTAAGGTGCAAAGCAGGATGGTTGTAATTATCAAAGATTCTGTATTTAATTAGATGGAAGGCCGAGTAATCTTCGCAGTCATGACTGAGATTCCTGAAGGGTGAGTTGACTTCACCGTCCTGGGTTAAAGAAGATGACTGGAAAAGAATGTGGAAAGGGAATAGGATTGATCTAGATAGTGCTCCATGTCAGAAGCAACAAAATGGGAGATATTGAGGGAGGAGACCTGCTGGAAGATGCTTCAGGATTTGGAAGTTAAATTGAAGAGCAGGATATCATCAGTCAGCATCTTGGGATTAGGAAAATCAACATGTGTCTAGGGGGGTGTATGCAAAGAAACTGTTCTATTTTGTGTGGCTGGGATCAAAAGAAGCTACAATACTGAGATGGGCTACCTGACCAGGAAGTCATGGAGGGAACGGTCTTTGTGGAAAGCGAAAATGGGTGGGGAGGGAAATATATCCCTGGTGTTTGGAGGTGGCGGAAATATCGTCGGATGATGTGGTTGATGTGAAGGTTGGTAGGATGGAAGGTGAGCACCAGGCCTTGTTACGGTTGGAGGGGTGGGGTTTGAGGGCAGAGGGGCGGGATGTGGATGAGATGCGTTGGAGGGTATCTTTAACCACGTGGGAAGGGAAATTGCGGTCTCTAAAGAAGGGGGCCATCTGGTGTGTTCTGTGTTGGAACTGGTCTTCCTGGGAGCAGATATGGCGGAGGCAGAGGAATTGGGAATACGAGATAGCATTTTTGCAGGAAGTAGGGTGGGAAGAGGTGTAATCCAGGTAGCTGTGGGAGTCGGTGGGTTTGTAAAAAATGTCAGTGTCAAGTCAGTCATCATTAATGGAGATGGAGAGGTCCAGGAAGGAGAGGGAGGTGTCAGAGATGGTCCAGGTGCATTTAAGGTCGGGGTGGAATGTGTTGGTGAAGTTGCTGAATTGCTCAACCTCCTCACGCGAGCACGAGGTGGCGCCAATGCAGTCATCAATGTAGCGGAGAAAGAGGTGGGGAGTGGTACCGGTGTAACTATCGAAGATGGACTGTTCTATGTAGCCAACAAAGAGACAGCGTCCCCCAACAACCCACCCTCCCTTCCTGGCACCCTCCCCTGCCACCACAGGAATTGCAAAACCTGCGCCCACACCTCCTCCCTCACCTCCATTCAAGGCCCCAAAGGAGCCTTCCACATCTATCAATGTTTTACCTGCACATCCACCAATATCATTTATTGTACCGGTTGCTCCCAATGCGGTTTCCTCTACACTGGGGAGACTGGATGCCTCCTAGCAGAGCGCTTTAGGGAATATCTCCAGGACACCCACACCAATCAACCACACCGTCCTATGGCCCAACATTTCATCTCCCCCTCCCACTCTGCCGAGGACATGCAGGTCTTGGGCCTCCTCCACCGCCAATCCCTCACCACACGAAGCCTGGAGTAAGAATGCCTCATCTTCCGCCTCGGAAGACCTCAACCCTTTGGCATCAATGTGGATTTCACCAGTTTCCTCATTTCCCCTTTCCCCACCTCACCCCAGCTCCAACCTTCCAGTTCAGCACCCCCCGCTCCTCAGTTGCTGCCTGACCTGCTGTGCTTTTCCATCACCACTCTAATCTAGACTCAGGTTTCCAGCATCTGCAGTCCTTGTTTTTACCTACTCCCAACTTGGGCTGAGAACTCAGTTCTAGTGGATAACTAGGACTGTAAATAACGCTTTTTCTTTAAAGTAATAACATAGGGATGTGTGAATAAACTGCAAGGTCTCTATTAATAACCAAAACAGGAAAAATAATAAGAAAGGAAAATGATAATACAAATGGTCAGAGACTGGATATAATTATACAGCTAAAAATTAAGATAATTAATTAAAATACCAGAAAAGTAGAACAATTGAAATCATTGACATGGCAATGTACATTATACTGAAAACCAAGAGATGAACAGGAATTAATAATTTGTGGAGAGAACCCTGATTTACTTATGATGACTGAAACATGGATATGAAAAGAAAAGGATTGGTAAGTAAATATTATATTTAGAAAATATAGGAATGGGAGAAAATAAGAGTAGACTGTTAGTTAAATGAAGCCGAGTCATGGGGGAGAAAAGGTGGAGACAGAATCCATATCGATTGAGTTTAAGTGATCTATCATCCTAATAGGGGTACATTATAGAGCGACTAATAGTGGAAAAAAATTGGAGAAATAAATACATTGGGCAAGTTTACAAATTGAGTAGCGGACATAAAGGAGATTTCAACCAACCTTAAATACATCAACAGGAAGATGTGAAAGAAAGAAAGGGGATTCAGTTTTCATGGTGTGTGCAGACTCCTTTCTTATTCAGTGGGAGGTGACCTACCATCAGGCTTTGCCTTCAACAGGGTGTTTGTTAGTTCCCGTAACATAAGAGTTAAACATAGGTAACATGGTATTGAACAATTTGGCAGATATTTATTGCAGCTCCTGATATATACTTCCAAGATGGCACTTTAGTGTCAAGTTTAATATTAAGCTATTCAAATAGGCGCAGTAGCACACTTGCATCATGCTTCAAACGTCCCCAGTTCAGATGGCGCCTGAGACCTTTACACCATCATGTATGATATGGTGATATTATCATGACCATGCCTCTTAAACTGCTTTCCTACTGTGAGTCAGGTAATATTTAAGAAAGGTGATGGGGTTCTTACCATGCAGCCCCAGGCCATTTCCTTCGAGGAAAGACCACCAAATTAAGCATCAAAATAGGCACTTTATGGCCAGAAGTGAGTCTTCACCAGGATCATGACCCAGAACTGCCTTTCTACTAGAGGTTGGTAGCTAAGTATTCCAGGCAGTGCCACTGAGGAATCAATAATCACTGCTGACAATGCTCCTGGGGATTCCGAGGAGGCTGAGGGAACAAAGGCTGAGGGAACTGAGATGGCATGTTAAGGGTCAGGGGTAGGATCAAGGGTGATATGGTTGCCAGAAAAGGCAGGTGGCAGTCTCTCTGTAAGCCTCCCATCTGCCTCCTTCCTGATCAGGCATCAAGTGCCTTTGAAAGGTGACTCCATCTCCCTTAGCCCACATGTGATATACATGTGATGCAGGTTTTGCTAGATGGTCTGGAATTGATTGCCTAGTCCTTTAGGACGGTAATGTTTGCTCTGCTTGCTGCTGTTTGAATATCAGTCATGGCAGGTTGAGGCCTTAAAATGGCATTAATTATAATTGGCAGACGGGTAGAAAGACCACCCATGAACTTAACTTCAGACCTAACTGGGATAAGTTGGGATGCCACCAGGCATGCTTCCACCCAAGTAATTGCACACCCCACCTTCAACATGGTGGGCAATAAACTCTTGCAAAAAAAAGAATCACTCCTGGATTTTGTAATGGGTAGTAATTGGAGATGTTGGTAGGAGAGCACCTTAATAATAGTGCTCACAATACAGTAAGATTCAGGATTAGAATCGCATAGCAGAAGTAGATCAAATACTAAGATAGTGGTTTGGAAAAGAACAAATTGAAAATGAAAATGGGACCAAAGATGGTAAACTGGTAGAAAACCTTGCAAAACAAAAACAAAACAGCATGGGCCCTCTTTAGAAGTGTTAACTAATAGAGGTCAAAAGAAATGTCATCCACTAAAAGGCAAGAGAAGTTGTACAAACTGGAAAATGCATATTAATCTGCATGGCCCTGTTGTTTCCAAGATGGTGTCTGGCAAGTCAATCAGCTCAAGGTGAAGATAGGTGTTGAAAATACATGTTGATCTTGTCAGCGATGTTCCCTATTTCGTGAATGAATAAGAAAAAAGAATTTCAACTGGACCTTGTCAAGCTGCACTTAAAGTGCATGCACAGTTTGGTTTGCCATACAAGGGAACTAAAAAGAGAGAAGCACTGGATTCAGTGCAAAAGAGATTTATAGGGCTGCTACTAGAACTGAGAGCGATTACAGCTGACGAGAATGATTGACCAGGTCAGCACTATTTTATTCATAAGAAAAGCAGTGGAAGTAATCTGCCAGGTGTCTTTAATGTCATAAATGGATTGGACAAAGTGGATAGAACAGAATATTTCCACAGTGGCAAATCCATGTTTAGGGTAATAATGTGAGATAATTATTTACAAATCTAATAATGAAAATAAGGAAACATTTCTTTGTGGGGGAGGTGACGGCTTAGTGGTACTTTCGCTGCTCTGTTAGTCCAGAGACCCAGATAATGCTTTGTGGGACCCAGCTTCAAATCCTTCTATGGCAGATGGTGGAATTTGAATTTGACAAAAATTTAGAAATAAGTGTTGAAAGGGACTGTGTACCCATTGTCGATCCTTGAGGAAAACCAATCTGGTTCACTAATGTCCTTTAGGGAAGGAAACTGCCAACCTTACCTGGTCTGGCCTAAACGTGACTCCAGATCCACAACAATGTGGTTGATTCTGAACTGCCCTCTGGGCAATTGGGAAGGGCAATAAATGTAGGCCTAGCCATTGACATGCTCACCTCTTGAATGAATAGAAAAGATAAATATTCAGAGAGTGGTTAATATTTGAAACTTGCCACCACAGAATGCTGTTGAAGCAAGTAGCTTAGATTGTTTCAAGAGGAAACTAATGATTACATTAGAGAAAACAGTATAGAAAAATATATGGAGAGATGGTACAGTGACACAGTAGTTAGCATTGCTGCCTCACAGCACCAAGTACCCGGGTTCAATTCCAGCCTTGGGCGATTGTCTGGGTGAAGTTTGCACATTCTCCCCATGTCCTTTGGGTGTTCCAGTTTCACCCCACAGCCCAAAGATTAGGTGGATTAGCTATGCTAAAGATTGCCCCATAGTATCCAGGGATGTGCAGATTAGGTGGGTTAGCCATAGGATTTACAGGGATGGGATGGATCTGGATGGGATGATCCTTTGAGGATTGGTGGGTTGAAAAGCCACTTTATCTACTGCAAGGGTTCTATAATTCTGTGACTTTCAGAAGATGTGGATGGTGTAAAGTGACTCATCTGGAGTATAACCACTCACATTGCCTTTCCCATGCTGTATGTTGTCTGTACTTCTATTTCAAATAATTTGTGAGAATGTTCAGGAGATGAGAATGTAAGAAACATTAAGGATGAGGAAAAAGCAATTTTCCCTATCAAAGCTTATTCCTCCAGTATACAAATTCCATCAATAATTTGACTGAAGGCATCTTAAGTATCTGCAATGTTTTTGCCTCTACAGTCCATCTAAGGAACTGTTTTAAATAACAATCACTTTTAAGAGAAGAAGCTTTTTTTTTGAAAATGTCTTTCAAAATAGTTTCCCACTAGCCTAAATAATGTGCTAGTGGTGGGCTTTTGGCATGGAAACAGTGGGAGGAATGGTGGGATGGTATTGGTATGTATAGCTTAAAGAGATGACACAGGAGGAATGGAATGTGATAGCATCCAAACAAGTATCATTGTAATAGAGATGTTAATTGCACCACAAATATTTTTTGAGTCTCTGATAGTTTAAAACAATATAATTAGAAATTCCCTCTGTGAATGATCTCCTCTGCTAATTGAAGCTCATGTATCACAAAAAATGGCGTAACATTTGTATCCCTTAGAATCACAGTAGAATTTTTAATTGACCTGCAGCACAATAATTGCTCAGTAAATATATTGTTAACCGGAGCAAATTAGATAATACCAGATGTTGCCTAAAACTGACAGTCACCACTAACACAGCATAACCCTGAATCTTATCCCATCTGCCTGATAGGAACATAGCAGGTAAGTAGTGAAAATGATGCCAGCATTCAAAACATGGCCTTGTCTGTTGCCATTTTAAATGACACAATTTGGAGGGCAGACTGAAGTTAACTTCATGTATGTATTAAATTCTGAGTCCTCTGTTGCAATTCAGAACAGTAAACTATTTTAATTAAAAGTTGCAGATATCCTACCCAATATGTGAACCAGCAATAATATTTGGCAGGATTAATCTATCAGAACTATTTAGTTTTAAAGACTTTGTAATCATGGAGAGCAGATGAATACTTTTTAACAGTGGGAACACTGAATATGTTGATCAGACTGTTCAAAGTTTAAGTTCCCAGCGTTTGCAATGTGATTCCCGCAAGCTGCTATTTTTACTGCAGTGTTACACTGTCACTGTGGGAAAAGAAAATAACAGAAATATTTCTACTGATAGTGAATTTCCAACCTGGAAAAATGATCCAAGTGGCTGCTCACATTCACCAACTTATCTACTGATAAACTAAACTTAGCCCGTTCAGTATTATTCAGGAAGTTCAGCTATTTAGCTGAGTACAGACCAACATGCAGCCTTTGGATAAGGATATACTTTCTCAGTGGTAGCTACAAATTACAATCAAATAGCAAGTTGGTAACACTATCTCCTTATTTTCATCCTTTGCAAATGAAATTCATGGAACTGTATACCACAGTGTCATGGTGACACTGCTAAACCTATCTATCTTCACATAGAACCATCTGCTTTTCTGAGAAAGGTAGCTAATTCCAGCCAATGTCAAACTTAGATAAGAGTTCTGCACCATTGTGCAATGATGGATATAGTATGAGCAGACTGTACAGAGATCTTCCAGCTTCTGTTGGTGTTACATGGACACAGTTGGAACCCAGAGTAATATGTATTTTTGAAATTATACCTTTCCCACTGGGTCAATGAAAAACCACTGTTATGGAAAACACCAGCTGTCTTCTCTGATTTTTGGCAAACCTTTTCCTATTTATCATCTCTTCATAACTCTGTGCTAATAATTTCTCCTATCTTTAAGGATAACTTAATGTCCCTCATTAACTGGCAATAAGATGCTGGTCAGCGGGATTGCTTTTCTGTCCCATGGATCTCTCTGTGATATGTGAAGATGCCCGTTCCCATGGCTTTTCTATCTGCAACATTGCGACCTCCTCCTTGAAGCTGGCAGCCTTGCCAAGCATCAAAATACTACCCCGCACTACCTTTCTGCTGGGGTTGCACTTATTAGTCTCAATATGGTCTTGAGGTATGTGTATTGTTTATCTATGCAAATGTAGAACTTTTCATTGCACAACAAAAAAAAGTATGGGGACCAATCTTCGCATTTATGTTGTGCATTGTTCAATAGTGCTTGCATGTGTTTGTCCAGGGATGGCATGCAAATTCTAATTTGAGTAGTTTGGTATTGGTCTACACTGAAACAGTCTGTCAATGGACTGACTTCCCAATCAAAGGCCACAATGGCATCACTGGTGAACTCCAAGATACAATCAGCCAGAGTTGACAGCAGATGGTCAGCTCAGATGGATCACTCATTTTTGTGTAATATTGGAACACATGATGGATTTTAGCCACAGATAAAAGTGGAAAATAATTTCTATGAATATGTAGTCCAAAACAGCCACACAGATGTAAGGCCATTAATTGGCTAATTTAGAATAACTTACTGCTTTCAAACTCTACACAACTGTACTTAATTCCCATAGTATTTTGTTTGATAAGGTATGTTTTGCTGTTCATTGGTAGCACACTTTGATTTGAATCAGATGATAATGGGTTTAAGCTCCATCCCAAAGGCTTTCAAGCATAATTTAAACTACAGAGGTAGATCTCTATTCATGGAAGTGACATTCATTTGAGTCCCACTCTCTGCTATGGTTGATGTAAAAGATCCCATGGGACTATTTTGAAGGAGGCGAAAGTGAGGACTGCAGATGTTGGAGATTAGAGTCAAGAGTGTGGTGCTGGAAAAGCACAGCAGTTTACGCAGCATCCGAGGAGCAGGAAAATCAATGTTTCTGGAAAAAGCCCTTCATCATTCCTTTTGCTTGAAACGTTGATTCTCCTGCTCCTCGGATGCTGCCTGAACTGCTGTGCTTTTCTAGCACCACATTCTTGACTATTTTGAAGGAGAACAGGGGAAGTTATCCTAGTATCCTCAGTCAATATTTATGTCTCAGTTTAAAAGAAAAATCAGAACACCTTATTTTTTCATTCATTCACTGGATGTGGGTGCCACTGACTAGTCGAGCATTTATTGCCCATCCCTAATTGCCAAGAGGGCAGTTACGAATCAAATACATTGCTGTGGGTCTGAAGTCATATGTAGGCCAGACCAGGTAAGGATGGGAGTTTCCATCCCTAAAGAACATTAGCGAGCCAACTGGGTTTTTCCTCTGACAATCAACAATGGATCATCATTAGACTCTAGATTTTTATTGAATTCAAATTCCGTGGCGAGGTTTGAATCCGGGTCTCTGGATTAATAGTCCAGCGATAATACCACGTGGCCATCACCTCACCTATTGGAGTCTGTGTATGACTTCAGTTTACCAGAGTTTAGCAATGAAGCTCATCTATCCATTTAGGTAGGTCACAGAGCATAAGGAGTTTTCACCAGCTGCAAGAGCAGTTCATGCAAGAATTAAACAATTCAAAGCCCATGCAACATTAAATCACGGATACCTTTATTGTTTTATACAATGATTCGGATCAGGTGTTGAACTTTGAACCTTTCCAGTGTTGGACAGCCTCTAACTTCTTTTCATCATTGATCTGATTCTGTGGAATGAGTATGACTCGAATGATGTCTTGCAAATTTGACGTCTTTTTCGTTCTTTAACATAAGTCACCACACTGGAATAGCTTTCTTGCATTGATTGTTTTGAAGGCAATTGTTAGCCTCTTACATAAGTAGTTTCGGATGTATGTTTGGGTGTGGCTAGCAATAGAAAGCTGTTACACAGGAAGTGCAAATTCCATTTCTGCACATGAAATGAATTACAAGAAAATTCTTGTAATGTATCGCTATGAAATTCAATAATGATGATGAATCTGCAAGTCAGCATTGCTTCAAGGAGGAAAATGGAGTGAGAAAATGGAATTCCTTTATAACACTGGGGCGTTGATGTCATTGAATATTGGATTCGACCTGATTGGTGATCTGGAATCTATTAACTGGCTCTGGATTTCATCCTTGCTAAGCTTCACTGAAGTTCATTCACAGGACAGTTTTGTCTGTGATTTTAAACCTGTGTCCTCAGTCGAGTTCAAAAGATGTGGAATGTTACCAAAGTTAGGTCTCATGAGGATCTTACATATAATTACCTCATTGTGGAGCTTCATGTGTTAGTGATTTAGGAGCATCGGTATATTAATATCAAACAAAAATACTTACTGATATAATGTTGTAGTTTGGCTGGTTGAATCTGAAAGAATTGAGAAATAATCTGCTATTCTGGATGACCTGTTAAGTAGGTTTCTCTATAAATGTTACCCTTTGAGATAGGATAACACCTTAGGACACCCCAAAGCACTTTACAGCCAATTAAACAGTTTTGAAATAGTTTCTGTGTAAGAAACGTAGGAATTTTCTGCTCCCTTGAACAGCATGAGCAATGGTGAGAAAGTTTGGAAAGTATATCATAAAATTGAAAAAAATTTGAATTTCAAAGTTGTGAAATAAAATTGGATGTTCACCTTAAGGCCTTGCTGATGAGCAGCTACTATGCTAATTCCATGCATCTGCATCTCATTTCTTGCCTGACTGGCCTCATTTCTGTGCAGCCACTGATTCTTTTCACTTTCCCCTGAAACTAGATGTTTCCAACTCCCGACATGAAAGTCGGAGTGAATACCTGACAGCAGCTGCTTGCTGCTGACTTTTCCAGGCCTTCGTCTAATTCTGTCTATGCCACAACATTTCTGTTTGCCCCGTGGACACCAAACCCCTTCACTTTTAGTCATTGCAGGTCAGCAATGAAACCACTAGCCTTTCCACATCATCACATCTGCTCTCAGACCAACAATCGCACACCACTCCAGCCCTTCAACATTTGAAAAATTATAATCTAACAAATCGATGCCAGCATGGCTTCATGAAAGGGAAATAGTATCTGAGAAATTTGTTAAAGTCTTTCAAGGAATTCTCAAACAGAGTGAATGGACGGGAACCAGTGGATGTATTTTATAAGACTTCCATAAGGTGTTCAACCAGGTATCTCATGAAAGGTTTATTCATAAGAGCTCATGCTGTTGGAGGTAGAATACTGACAATAGATAGAGTATTGGGTAATGGGCAGGAAGCAGCAATGGGGATAAAGGATTATTTTCCAGATTGCCATACTGTAACCAGTGGGGTTCCACAGGGATCTGTGCTGGGGCAAGAACTGTTGACAATATATATTAAGGACTTGCAGCAAGTAAGTGAAAGTGACGTGGCCAAATTTGTAGACAGCACAAAAATAGGTAGAAAGACGGGTTGTGAGAGGGATACAACCAGTTTACAGAGAGACATTGGTAGGTTATGCATCTTCATGTGTTTGTGATTAACAATCTGTTTATTAATATTAAACCAAAACACTTGTTGCTGTAATGGTATAGTTTAGCTGGTTGAATCTGAAAGAATTGAGGAATAATTTGCTATTCTGAGTGACCTGTTAGCCTCACAGTGCCAGGGACCTGGGTTTAATTCCAGCCTTGGGTGTCTGTGTGTTGTTTGCACATTCTCTCTGTCTGTGTGTGTGGGTTTCCTTTGGGTGCTCCTCCCACAGTCCAAAGATATTCAGGTTAAGTGAATTGGTCATGCTAAATTGCCCATAGTGTTCAGGGATGTGTAGGTTAGGTGTATTAGTCAGGGGTAAATATAGGATACGGGAACTGGTGGGGGGGGGGGGGGGGGGTGTGTGTGTGTGGTCATTGTGGACTTGTTGGGTCTGTTTCCGCACTGTAGGGATTCTATGATTCTAGGTTAAGTAAGTGGACAAAAAGTTGGTAAATGGAGTATAATTTGGGAAAATGCGAAGTATTGATTTTCATGTGGTAGTGATTAATGATTGGTATATTAATATCAAACAAAAACACTTATTGCTGTAATGGTATAGTTCAGTTGGTTGAATCTGAAAGAATTGAGGAATAATTTGCTATTCTGAGTGACCTGTTAAGTTGGCTTCTCAAAAAACTATGCCCTTCGAGAGAGGGCATCATTCTCTTCTAAGAATTCATAAATTTATATTGCACCCTCCAGATATCCCAAAGCATTTTACAGCTAAATAGTTTTGAAGAGGCAACATTGTTGTTGTGTAAGAAACTTAGGAATTTTGGATGGCAGGATAAAAGAACAGAAGGGTATTTAACTAGAGAAAACCTGCAGAAAGCTGAAGCACAAAGGGTCTTGAGGGGATTTGAGGGGAAGGCCTGCCGTGTGTTCACCATCCCTCCAGACTTGCCCCTCTCTGAGGATGAAAGATCAGTCCTCAAGGGTATTTAACTAGAGAAAACCTGCAGAAAGCTGAAGCACAAAGGGTCTTGAGGGGATTTGTACAGTAAACACAGCATACAGGTACAGTAGGTAACCAGGAAGGCCTGCCGTGTGTTCACCATCCCTCCAGACTTGCCCCTCTCTGAGGATGAAAGATCAGTCCTCAGCAGAGGTCTCACCTTCGTTCCCACACGTTCTCGGGTCAATGAATTCAATACACGGAGTGACACCGAACAATTCTTCCGCCGCCTTCGCCACCGTGCCTTCTTCTTCAATCAAGACCCTC
>NC_057719.1:65274547-65294728 GCF_004010195.1 Chiloscyllium plagiosum
TCCTTCCGGCCCGGCACCGCCTTCCTGACCTGCAGTCTTCTTCTTGACCTCTCCGCCTCCATCCTACTCCGACCCATCACCCTCACCTTGACCTCTTTCCACCTATCACATTTCCAACTCCCCTCCTCCAAGTCCCTCCTCCCTACCTTTTATCTTCTCCTGCTGAACACTCTCTGCTCATTCCTGAAGAAGGGCCTGTGCCCGAAACGTCGAATCTCCTGTTCCCTGGATGCTGCCTGACCTGCTGTGCTGTTCCAGCAATAAAGTTTCAACTTTGATCTCCAGCATCTGCAGACCTCACTTTCTCCTCCTTAATGGAATATTCGCCTTTATTTCATGGGGTTGGAATATTCGAGTAGGGAAGACCTACTGCAAATGTACAAGGTGCTGGTGAGACCACATCCAGAGTATTGCGAGCAGTTTTGCTTCCCTTCATTTAGAGAAAGGTGTCATTTCACTGGGGCTGGTGATCTTGCCAATTGCATGATTATGGAAATAGAGAGGATTATGAACTGAATTGTGGGGGGAAGGAATCAAATTTAGGAAGCTGTGGTAAATCAACTAGTAGAGTCAAGGCCAAAGAGAAAAGTATTAGTATCAGCAGTTCAGAGTAGAGTCACTAGGGATGGTCTCTAATACTGAGGGATTGGCTTATGAGCAAAATCTAAACAGGTTGGGTTTCTACTCACTGAGGTTTCGAAGAATGAGAGGTGATCTCATTGAAATATATAGGATTCTTCAGGGGCTTGACAGGGTGAATGCTGAGAGGCTGTTTCCCTACATGGGAATGTCTAGGACCAGAGGGCATAGTTTCAGTGTAAAGGGTGCCAATTCCAGATTGGCAGGAGCAGGATTTCCTTCTCTCAGAGGCTTCAGAGTCTTTGGAACTCCATGCCACAGAGAGCTGTGGGGTCAGATTCCTTGTGAAAATTTAAGGCTGCGTTATGATTTTTGACTGGGGGAAATTCAAAGGAAAGGGCAGGGAAGTGAATGTGAGGAACGTCGGATCGACCAGGATCCCAATGAATGGTGAAGCAGGCTTGAGGGGCCTACTCCTGTTCCTGTTTCTCATGGTCTTACGGTCTTACTTTGGAGCCTGTTGACACCTACAATTCACATGCTTCTTCGAGGGACACATTACCCGACATGGTGCACAGGTGGGGCTTCATTATGGCACCAATGGTTGCAAAGTCCTGGCTGCAGGGAGCACTTCTGCTTCTCCAGCCACATGATTCCATGAGACAGACTCCAAAGAGATTGGTGCATAATGAATGATGGGTAGAGCAGAAGATTACGGGAGAAAAGTCACCGTGAGCTGTGAAGGATTGGGTGCCATGAATCGGATTTGCAAAACTATTTTGTCCAAAAAATGGAAAAATGCAGCTTGTAACAACTGGCCCATGGTAATACCCCATAAAAATGATACTATGCAAATGATCTGCTTATTCATGCCATGGAATCTTCCAATTCTATCTGAGAGACTAGAAGCTTGACTTAACAGTTCATTTAAATAGTGGAATTTCTGTTAAAGAAAAAAACATTTTGTACTGGACTAGAGTTTCTGATTAGATGTTATGCTCTCACCTGTGTGGTGGATTGAATCAATATATATCTAATTCAGAAATAAGAGCACTACTAACTGAGCCACAGTTGTACCATAAAGTTAATCTGTCACTTTTGTAACAATGGCTGATTGCAAATGTTTCTTATTTTCTTTGCGGCTGTAGATTTTCTGCATCCTGGGTTGAGTTTATGGTTTTGAGGGAGCTACTATTTGTATAAGAATATGGAAGAAGGACATGAAGTTCCAGGTACAGCTACACCTTTAGAAAATGTATTTCTTTTTCCCCCCGGCCACCCTCAGCGTTGAGTAAATTAGCACATATACAGATCTACAGCGATTATTTAATTGAGTTTTCTTCCTGAGTTTTCTTCCTTTTAAAGAGTGCAAACTTGTTGCCCAACAGCAAATTATTCTTGACTTCAGCCAAATAGTGAGGGAGAAGATGAACATTTAAAAACTAATTTTGATTTATCAATGACAGTGGCTTAAGGAGTGAAGCGGTAGAAATGGGTTCTGGTTCATGGGCACTCTCACAAGTACTGGGAAAAATGGATTCGAGTCTAGACCTGAACCTGCTGGGGCTGGTGATCTTGCCAATTACATAATTATGGAAATAGAAAGGATTTTGAACTGAATTGTAAGGGAAAGAGATCAAATTTAGGAAGATGTTGTAAATCAAATAGCAGAGTCAAGTCCAAAGAGAAACGTACTAATGTAGGAAAAGATACAGGCCATGGCAGGAAGTGAGTGAGGGCATGACTCTGACAGTCAACTCGCAGAATTTACAAAGACAATAAAAGGATAAAACTAAAGGCTCTGTATCTGAACCTGAATAGCATTTGGAACAAACAGATGGATTGCGAGCACAAATAGAAGTGAATAAGTACAGTCTGACAGCCATTACAGAGACCTGGCTGTGGAGGATGATGAGGAATCTCAAAGGGTACAGAACATTGAGGCTTAATTGGAAAGTCAGAAAAGGTGGCAGACTGGCTCTGTTTGCTCTTGATGATATTAGCACAGTTGAGAGGGATTACTTAAATTGAAGAAACCAACTGTGACAATATTCCAGTTAGAAATCAGAAATCATAAAGGCAAGGAGTCTCATACGGGAGTGCTATACAGGCCCCCTAACAGTAACTCCACATTAGTGTGAGGTATAAGGGAAGAATTAATGAGAGTTATTCGAAAGGAACTCAAATAATCATAGAAGATTTTAATCTACATATTGACTGGAAATGTCAGATGGACAAAGGTGGATGATTTGATGAGCTTTCACATCAAACGTTACTGGAGAAAATAAAAGCTCATGTATAGGGAAGCTAGCATATTGGCCAGGGTAGAGGTTTAACTTGCTAACAGGAAGCAGAAAGTAGGTGTAAATGTATACTATTTAGGTTGGAAAGATATACCAAGTGTCAAAGAGTGTGATGCTGGAACAGTCCGTTTGCTGCAGCTACACTGGCACCATTCCCTACCGTTTCCTCCGCCACGATGTGCTCCCATGAGGACGTTGAACAGTCTATCAACTTTCCTAACAACTTCCACCCTGACCTCAAGTTTGCCTGGACCATATCAGACTCCTCCCTCCCCTTCCTGGACCTCTCTATCTCCATTTCCAGTGATTGACTCAACACGGACATCTACTACAAACCCAGCAACTCCCACAGCTACCTGGACTACACCTCCTGTCACCCTGCCTCCTGTAATAATGCTATCCCTTATTTCCAATTCCTCCACTTCTGCTGCATCTGCTCCCGGAGGACCAATTCCACTATAGAACATCCCAGATAACCTCCTTCTTCAAAGACTGTAATTTCCCCTCCTACATGGTTGACCATGCTCTGCAGTTCATCTCATGAACTTTCCACACCTTGGCCCTTGAACCCCACTCTTCTGATCGCAACAAGGACATAACCCCCTCACCTTCCACCCCACCAACCTCCGAATACATCGTATCATCCTCCACCATTTCTGCCACCTACAAACAGACCCCACCACCAGAGATATATTTCCCTCCCCATCCCTCTTTGCATTCCAGACAGACCATTCTCTTCGTGACTCCCTCATTAGGTCTACGCCCCTCACTAACCCATTTTCCACTCCTGGCACCTTCACCTGTCACGGCAGCAAGTGCAAAACCTGCTCCCACACCTCCTCCTCACTTCTGTCCAAGGCCCCAAAGATTCCTTCCAAATCCAATAGAGATTTCCCTGTACTCTGAGACACGACATTTACGGTGTCCGTTGCTCCCAGTGTGGACTCCTCTACATTGGGGAGACAGGACACCAACTTGCAGAATGTTTCAGAGAGCATCTCTGGGACACGCACCAACCAACCTCACCACCCCATGGCCGAAAGCTTTAACTCCCCCTCCCACTCTGCCAGGGACATGCAGGTCCTGGGCCTCCTCCATCGTCAAACCCCAACCACCTGATGCTTGGAGGAGGAATGCCTAATCTTCAACTGCACAGGATCAATATGGATTTCACCAGTTTCCTCATTTCCCCTGCACCCACCTTATCCCAGATCCAACATTCCAACTTGGCACCGCCTCCTTGACTGTCCTTCACATCTTCCTTCCTACCTATCTCTCCGACCTGTCACTTTCAACCCCTCCTTCATCTACTTATCACATTCCCAGCTTCCTTCCCCCCAACCCAGCCCCCATTCATCTCTCTGCCTCCTCAGGCCACTAGCCTGATTCCTGATGAAGAGCTTATGCTTAAAACATTGATTCTCCTGTTTCTCGGATGCTGCCTGACTGGCTGTGCTTTTCCAGGGTTGTGGAGAAAGTCACCAGTCTCAGAGTCAGAATTGGGATTCAAGAACAGAGTTTATTGGACAAAGAAACTGGAGCTCGAGGGAGAGAGAGACTTCAGCTGTCACATTCAAGCATACCTGCTCGCTGCAGGTGCAGGTAAGTTGTCCCCGGGTGGTTATACAGTGCTGGTGAGTACATTGTGTCTGCACGCATGAATTGTTTCTAGTATCAGGGCATAAACACATCCCCATCCCTGCCCCATGAAACCAAGTGGGTAAGCTGAAATGCTCAAATAGGTATTTCCCTCCCTCTGTTGGACACCCGACCCCATGGGCCGGTGGGCTTGACCAATTGCACACACCTACCCTGGAGCCCCTTCTTGTGTTTCCCTCGCTGTCCCTTGCATGGTGCACCCAAGTAATCTATTGTGTGTAAGTCGCAAGGGGTCCACACATGGGCAGCCATAAATAGAGATTTGACCGATTGCACCAGTGGGTAACAGTTTGGTTCCCATGTAAATTTAGGTGGGTTTTGTAAAAGGTTATCCTCAAATCCTGACAGGCTTCTGGCTATCACAACATTTAGAAGCAGTAATATATACTCGAGTACGTACATGATTAAAGTTAAATGAGGTTAATAGTCAGTGTCCCTTTTTTTTACAGTGGTACCCAGAGGTCGGCAATAGTTGATTTCTGTGTCTTGTCAGTAGTTTTATCTGGGTCTCCGGGTGGCTTGTTTGGCTGTGGTCTCGATGCTCTCCCCTTGGTCACTGTCTTGCTCGCAGTTCCTGCCTGTGCATGGGGGATGGTCAATCATATTAGTTCTTTCATAAGAATCCTTATATGGTTTGAGCTGGGTCCAGTGCTCCCACGTACCTTTTCCCCTAATGTCTACACAGGCACAGGAGTCACCACTGATTATATCTTCATACGGCCCATTCCATTTTAGGGCAAAGCCTGGTTTGTCAGGCAAGGTTTGTACAAGGATGCGGCTCCCAGCTGCTGGCACCTCAGGGAAGGTTTCGAGTTCCCCTACCTTGTCCTTTTGCCCTTGTCTCTCAGTTACCAATTTACACACCCTTTTTGGTTGGGTGCTTAATTCCAGTACATATCTCCGAATTTTGTCTTTTAGTGGACCCATGTTGGTCCCACTTGTTATAATGGTCTTTGATCATTGCATTGCTTGCTCGGTCATTAATTCAGAGGGTGTTAGTGCCTGATTGGTGGTGGCTCCTAGTTTCATGAGTATGACTGGCAGCACTTTGGCCCATGTCCTCCCTGATGTCTGTATGGTCTTAACTAAAGCATTTGTAAGGGTTCTGTTCATTCTCTCGACCATCCCTGAGCTCTGGGGATGATAGGGGATATGAAAGTTTTGTTTTATCCCTAATAGCTGGCATGCTGTTTTCGTAACTTTGCCTGTGAAATGTGTCCCTTGGTTGGAGTCGGTCTGTAGTGGTACCCCCTCCCCCCCGCTCCCCCCCTTCCCCCCCGCCTTGGGATTACATCCTCTGCTAGAATCCTGGCTACAGTGATAGCAGTTACAGTTCTTGGTGGGGAATATCTCTACCCATTGGGTGAACTGGTCTATGATGACCAGTTTTCCCACAGGAAGGTGGTAGTGCCCCTGTGAAATCCATTTACAGGTGTTCCCAGGGTTCCCTTGGCCTTGGTTAGTGTCCCATCCTAACTTTTATTGGTCTCCTGGGTTGTGCTGTGTGCAAACCACACATTTGCGGCAGTGTTTGGCTATATCTCTTCCCATTTCCCTCCACCACCACTCTTTCCCTAGACTTGCTATCATAGCTCCCTGCCTGTATGTGAGAGCCTGCGGTGCAGCTTGAGCAAGGTGTTTTGTCTGCACACTGGTGCTACCACCTTGTCCGCTTGTTTCCAGACACCATAATCTCCTTTAAGTACTCCCTACATTCTTCATCTCTCTCTCTCTGCCTGCAGGGTGTCCTCCTGCAACTGCTATATGTGAATAACATCTTCCGCTAGTTCCATTGTTGCTATTGGAACCTCATCAGTGGTTTCCTGCTCTAAGGCTCGCCGGGCTGCTTGGTCTGCAGCTTGGTTCCCTTTAAATTGCAGGA
The DNA here is from genome assembly GCF_004010195.1 of Chiloscyllium plagiosum. Lineage (NCBI taxonomy): Eukaryota > Metazoa > Chordata > Chondrichthyes > Orectolobiformes > Hemiscylliidae > Chiloscyllium > Chiloscyllium plagiosum. The sequence continues at coordinate 65,280,971 of NC_057719.1, forward strand.
AGCCTGCACTATCTTTCCCTGGCTCCTTTTGGTGCGCCTTGATTTTTATTACTGCAGCCTCTTTTGGCTGTTTGCTGGCACACAGCAGTGCTTAGATTCTTAACTGGTGTTTGTTGGGGGTTCCCCATGCTTTTCCCAGCACACTGCCTCTGTATGACCTGCTCTATTGCAGTGGCTGCAGTACTTTACGCTGCTCCTTGTCCTATTCCCTGCCTGTGAGGCCCTACAGTCTCTGGCAAAGTGTTCCTGTTGGCCACAGTTGTGGCAGGATGGTTTGGTTCTGCCTTCACCGCTGTTCTGGTAGGCTGCTCTGTCAGGTTTTGTTTTTATTGTGGGAGCTTCTGCCTCCTGCACTCTCTCAGCTGTAAGGGCAACAGCATATGTCCACCAGTCTCCTCTATGGTCTCAGGCTGCTGTGGCTTCAGGTCTGCCATCTCCTTGTCTCCATTTGTCTGCTGGGCAGGCTGCCTGAACCAGCTGGTGTACATCTCCCAAGTGCAGCTGGTGCCCTATATCCTGTCTAGCTCTTCCCAGAACCTCGTGTTGGCACTTCGGGGCTGTAATTTGCCCAGGGAGGTCATGATCTGTTGCCTTTCCCCCTGGGTAAAGGATTTATAGTTTGCTTTTGGCTGCAACTCTGTCCCCCCCTCTAGTGACTGGCACTAGATTATATTCTTGCACCTCCTACTCTGCTGGAGAGAGTCAGTGTCCCTTTCCTCCTGTACTTTTTCTAATATTTGCTCTAGCTCCTTTATTCTATCCTTCAGCTCCTCAATTCATTCTTGGCCTTTTCTCCACCTGCTAGTGGAGGCACCTACCTGTTCAATTCGACCTGCTAATTGGTACACTAACATTATCCCTATCTTTTTAGTTTTTTTTTCGTTTTTCTTTGTCAATCCAATTCCGCTGTTGTACTAATGTCTGGGTTGGGTCCCAATCACTTTTCTTCATTTGCTCAGTGTACCCTTGTCTGCCTGCCTTGTATTTCTCAATAAGAGAACCTGCAGTATCCCTTTTAAAACTTTGATCTGCCATTTAGCAGATTGCATACCCCGGACACTACCAACAGCAAAGTGTTCCTAACCAGTGGGGACGTCTCCACTTCCTGGCCAATAATACTGTCCCAACACCATCCGTAAGGCCATAGCAGCCTCCTAGCAAGGTGTGCTCTCTGCCAGTGGGACTTCTGTACCCTCCTGACCACCACTACTAGTCAGTACCTACCGGTTGGCTGGGAATGCTGGCTCAATAGGGTGTGCTACCGACCAAGACTCCTCTACCCTCCTGGCCACCTCTACTGTTCCAACACTGCCTGATAGGCCCCAAAACCTACTTCTAGCCCGGTGTGCTCTCTACCGGGGGGACTTTTTACCCTCCTGGCAACAGCCACTATTCAAGCTCTGTTGTTCTACTATGGACTGATGGTATCACGGTTTATCACAGTGACCACGCTTCCCACCTTCGTAATGTGTTGCTCCACTGGGGTTTGGTTCTTGGTCAGAGTGATCAGCTCTTCTTCCTCACCACTTCAACTTAAAATACAATAATAAACAGCACCCAACCTTCAACCAAACTCCAACTAGACTCTGTGTTGTTCGCCCCGACAGAGTCCAATGTTACCTGACTTTGCCATTTGTGCTTCACAACTCCTAGTGCCCTCGGCACCTCAATTACCACTTCAATTCCCAACGATCACAGTCACCGGAGCTCAGGGGAGAGAGAGAGAGGTCCAACAGCATGGCTGTCAGCTATGAGCCTTCTCTCTTCCTTGGAGCATGTCACAATATTTTATACATTTCATGGTATAATGGTCTAATTTGTTTGTGCAGCATGGTTTGTTTATAGAAAACTTTACAGGCAGAGCTTTTGAGACAGGCACTACCTTGTCCTCTGCTCGATTCAGCACAAGCAGCTGGTTATCACACCAGTTAGTACACTTTCCCACTTACGCTCCACAGGCAGGCACCTATACACAACCCAGTACTATTGCACAAGTTACACCTTACAATGACGTTTAAACTGTGTCTTTGGCCCGGTCTGACTCTTCCCGTTTGCCATTCAAAGTATCTCTTACCCCGGCTCCCCGATCGTGGCCTTTGACCAGAGCACTAGGAATAGGAGACCCTGCTGACTATGCCAATTGTTGTGGGCAAAATCACCAGTCTCGGAATCAGAATTGGGATTCAACGACAAAGTTTATTGTACGAAGAAACCGGAGCTCAGGGGAGAGAGAGAGAGAGGTCCAACAGCATGGCTGTCAGCTATGAGCCTTCTCTCTTCCTCGGAGCATGTCACAATATTTTATACATTTCATGGTATAATGGTCTAATTTGTTTGTGCAGCATGGTTTGTTTATAGAAAACTTTACAGAGTCATTGTCAGTTTCAGAGGAATGTTACAGAGTCATTGTCAGTTTCAGAGGAATGTTACAGAGTCATTGTCAGTTTCCATGGTTTGTTTATAGAAAACTTTACAGAGTCATTGTCAGTTTCAGCAGCTATGCAGAAGTCCATTGCTGCAGTAATTGGTTGTGATCGTTCTTGCTGAGAAGGAAGAAAGATCGTTTTCCATTACTGCAAATCTAAGATATTAACACTTGTATACAAGCAGTCTCAGGTAGTTACTATTTCTATTGAACGTGGTGACTGGACTCAGGCACTTCGGTGGGCAGTAGACCTTACTGATGTGTATTCTCTCCTCCAACCACCTTAAACTAATTATGTATGTTCTGTGTTTATTGTGCTGGTATCCTGTTGGCCCCAGGCAGTATCTGTGTATGCTTCACTGTACTTTTCCATGTAATGGCTCAGTGGCCATCTTGTGTACTAAGTGACCAACTTATGGCTCAGTGGCCAACTTGTGTGCTAAGTGGCCATTTTGTGTGCTAAGTGACCAACTTATGGCTCAGCGGCCATCTTGTGCCTGTGAGCCTCATGTCAACTCCCACTTTACAAACACCATACTCTTCAACTCTGATCTCCAGCATCCGCAGTCCCCGCTTTCTCCAAGATATACTAAGTGGTGTCACACAAGGAATGGTGCTGAAAACTCACCTGTTTACAATTTATATAAGTAACGTAACCGAAAGGACAAAAGGTAATCTTACTTATTCTGCTGATAGGACATAAATAGGAAAAGTAAGACATGAAGAGGAGGCAAGGCAGTTGGAGAAGCACATTTATAGATTAAGTGAATTGGCAAAGGTGTGGCAAATGGAGAATAGTGTGGGAAACTGTAAATTGTCCGTTAAGGCAGGAAGAATGTAAAGGAAACATATTATCAAAATGCTGAGAGATTGTAGAGATCTGTAATGCAAAAGGACCGGAGTGCCCTCATACATGAATCGTAAAGGGTCAGTAAATAGGTCCAAGTAAACAAATCCTGCAGGTGATTATGAAGGCGAATAGAATGTTACTGTTTATTGGGAGGGGAGTTGATGACGGAAGTGGGAAGGTTATGCTTCAGTTATATATGGCACTGATGAAAACACATCTGAAGTAAGGAAGGATATAAATGTTTTGGACTTACTAGAAGACCTACTAGACTAATACCTGGAATGGTCAGGTCACCTTATGTTGTAAGTTGGGACAGGTTAGGCTTGTATTCACTGGGGAATAGGACAGTAAGAAGTGATTTGATTGAAACATATAAAAGTCTGAGAAGTCTTGTCAGGAGGGATGTAGGGAGGATATTTCCTCTTTTTGGAGAATCTAGAAGTAAGAGTCACTGTTTGAAAATCAAGGCTCATCCATTTAAAACAAACAAGGCAAAAAAAAATTCTCAGAGCGTCATAAGTCTTCGGACCTCTTCCTGAAAATGTAATGGAAGCCGGGTCTTTGAATATTTTTAAGACAGAGTTTGATGTTGAAATAACTCCACGGGGCCACTATCCCATCACCAACGTGCCCTTTATTTACATGTGGGGTCCCCTTGACACTGGTCTGGCATCCTCAGAGCCAGCTCTCAGCGTAAACAGAACCTCTGACACATCTGTTTAAAACTGTCAGCCAGGGCTCCTGATTGCACCGAGTTAACAGTCCCAATCAGGGAACTCATATTCATAAAGATCCATCTGGATGATCTTTCTATAGTCATTACCCAGGTTATCAGTCATCGGCAATAGTGTAGATTTGAGTTTGCAATCAGATCAGCCATAACCTTGATGAATGGCAAAACAGGCCTGAGGGACTTTGAATGGTGCATTCCTGCTGCTGCTTTATACCATTTATACTTGTATATAGGTTGATCTTATGTATAAGTCGACCCCCTATTTTTGGCCAAAGAATCTTGCATTTTCCTTATATCTCTACTATATTGCATGTAATCGCATTCATTCATTCATACCGGTAACTGTATTTATCACTTTTTGTTTACTATATCACATCTCTATTCATTCATTCATAACTCTACTTACTGCACTTGGTTTAATACAGCACGTTGTAATTCATTCATTCATTTAGACTGGTACTAGGTCTATTGGAACATATCACAGTTTGTTCACTATATATCCAAAAGTTAATATCTTAAAAAAGTTAATTATTGTAATTGTGTCATTGTATCTGAATAAAAGTGAGATATATTACCTATATACTGGTATATCTTTCATTCTTTGACAAATGTGTTAATGCTGTTAAGATTCATAACATACGACAGTAAATGGGAGGGAAACAGAAGAATTTGATGGGAAAGTTCAAGATGGTCACACATTCAGAATTTAATAAATTTCATTTTAAGTGTGCCATTATACCAGGCCGTGACAATGTTGAACAGTGTGACTTTACAGGATTTCAATGAGTCTTTGACATGTTACATTTTTGTACTGGTCTCTTGCTTTTATCCGGTAATTACCATTACCGTAATTCATTGTTTTTTTTTTTACTTGGGATTAGCTGCATGAACAAATCGACTTTTGCTAACAATACGGTATTTCAAACTGCAGCGTGAATTTCAGCCCCTCAAAACTTGTGCCCATGTATTAGTCGATCCCCCTAATTTCAGCTTTAAAAAACTGTCTTCAACATTCAACCTATACACAAGTACATACGATATATTCCGATGTAAAAATTAAATTTTAGTTTGAAAATACTTTGGTTATCACTTCCCTCCTCTTATATTGTTTATCTTCTTTTTTATGTGGTCATGTTGATAACTCAGAGACATTGATTTGCTGTAGCAAAGTACACTCTCCTCCTCCAGCTGCATTGATCTTGTCACTCTCAAACACCATCAGGAAATTCAAACCTGGTCGTAACATGATGTTTATCACTCCACATGGTCTTCTGACTACTTATTTCCTTTACCATTCATTGCAGCATTCTCTTTACTACACCATTGCTGCTCCTTTAAAGACCATAAGATCATAAGACATAGGCACAGAAATTAGGCCATTCAGCCCATCGGGTCTTCTCCGCCATTCAGTCATGGCTGGTAAGTTTCTCGACCCTATTCTCCCACTTACTCCCCATAACTCTTGATCCTCTTGACACTCAAGAACCCATCTATCTCAGTCTTAAATATACTCAATGATCTTGTCTCTACAGCCTCCTGTGACAATGAATTCCATGGATTCATCACTCTCTGGCTGAAAACATTTCTCCTTATCTCTGTACTAGAAGGTCTTCACTTTACTCTAAGACTGTGTACTTGCATCCTAGTCTCTCCTACCAATGGAAACATCTTCCCAACATCTACTTTGTCCAGGCCATTCAGTGTTCTGTATGTTTCAATTAGATCCCACCTCATCCTTCTAAACCCCATTGAATATAATCCCAGAGTCCTCGAATGTTCCTCATATGTTATACTTTTCATTCTTGGGACCATTCTCGTGAACCTCCTTGGAACATGCTCCAGGGATACTACATCCTTTCTGAGATATGGGGCTCAAAACTGCTCACAATACTCCAAATGTGGTCTGACCAGAGCCTGATAGAGCCTTATTACATCCCTACTTTTAGATTCAAGTCCTTTTAAAATAAATGCCATCATTACATTTGCTTTCCTAACTACTGACTCAACCTGCAAGTTTACCTTGAGAAAATCCTGGACTTGAACTCCCAAGTCTCTTTAAACTTCAGACTTCTGAATTTTCTCCCCATTTAGAAAATAGTCCATGCATCTATTCTTCTTACCAAAGTGCATGAACTCACAATTTCTCATATTGTACTCAATCTACCACTTTTTTGCTCACTCTCCTAACCTGTCCAAATCCTTCTGCAGCCTTCCCACCTCCTCACTGCTACCTAATCCTGATGAAGAGCTTTTGCCTGAAACGTCGATTTTGCTGCTCGTCGGATGCTGCCTGAATTGCTGTGCTCTTCCAGCACCACTGATCCAGAATCTGGTTTCCAGCATCTGCAGTCATTGTTTTTACCTCCTATCCCTCTACCTACCTTTGTATCGTCTGCAAACTTAGCCAGAATGTCCTCAGTTTCTTCATCCAGTTCGTTAATGTATAAAGTGAAAAGTTGTGGCCCCAACACTGCTCCTTGTGGAACACCACATGTCATTGGCTGCCATCCTGAGATGGCACCATTTATCCCCACTCTCTGCTTTCTGCCACACAGCCAAGCTTCCATCCATGCTAGCGCCTTGCCTCTGACACCATGGGCCCTTATCACATTCAGTAGCCTCCTGTGTGGCATCTTGTCAAAGGCCTTCTTGAAATCCAGGTATATAACATCCATAGGCTCTCCTTGATCTAACCTGCTCATTACTTCCTCAAAGAATTCTCGCAGGTTTGTCAGGCATGCTCTCCCTTTGATGAAACCATGCTGACTTTGCCCTATTTTACCATACAAGTATTCAGAACTCTCATTCTTTACAATGGATTCCAGTATCTTACCCATGACCGAGGTAAGGTGAATCAGCCTATGATTTTCTACTTTTTGCCTTACTCCCTTTGTAAGCAGGGGTGTCATGTTAGTGATTTTCCACTCCTCTGGGACTCTTTTTGATCTTACCGATTCCTGAAAGATCACCACTAACGCTTCCATTATCTCTTCAGCTATCTCCCTTAGAACTCCGGGGTGTTGTCCATCTGGTACAGGTGATTTATCCACCTTCAGGCCATTCAGCTTTTCTAGCATCTTCTCCTTGGTGATGGCCACCAAACTCAGCTCTAACCCCTCAATCTCTTGAATTTTTGGGAAATTACTTGTGTCTTCCACCATGAAGACTGATACGGAGTAATTATTCAGTTCCTCAGCCATTTCTAACCACTTCTATCCCTTCAGTGTCATTTTCCAGCGTTCCAATGTCCACTTTTGCCTCTCTTTTGCCCTTTGGAGGGTGGAGAGAACAAGGACTAGGGGGCTGCCGAGAAGGTAAACAAACCCTTTAAAAAGCTTACATCGGGAGTCTGCGATGTCCATTTTAATTGCAGCAAGGGCAGAGAGAACAAGGACCAGGGGGCTGCTGGGAAGGTAAACAGACCTTAAAAAACGAATATATTTGGGCAGCAGCTGAACCCGAGACACTACACGTGTAGTATCTCCCACCCGCCCTCCTCCTCTAGCCAAACAAAAGGACTCCATTGTGTGTTGAAAAGGTAGGGATTTTCTGTTATTTTTTTAAATTGCATTGTGTGATTGGTAAAAACTTTTCTTTCCTTTTTCGTAACTTTAGTTTCAACTTAGATAAAGCTTAAGATTAAAAGTGACAGGAGATCTCAGACCCATGTTATGCTCCTCTTGCCCAATGTGGGAGCTCAGGGACACAGCTGATGTCCCTGACTCCATGTGCAGGAAGCTGCAGCTCTTGTTAGACTGCATGATGGCTCACTTTGAAACATATGCGATGCTGAGGGGGCCGTGGATAGCATGGTTAGTGGATTGGTCACGCTGCAGATTAGGATTTCTGAGGGAGAAAGGGAATGGGTGACTAGAAGGCAGAGAAAGCGGCAGAAGGCAGTGCAGGTGTCCCCTGCGGGCATCTCCCTCCAAAACAGGTATACCATTTTGGGTACTGCTGAGGGATATGGCTCATCAGGGGAAAGCAGTAGTTGCCAGGTTCATGGCACTGAGGCTGGCTCTACTGTTCAGAAGGGCGGGAAAAAGAGTGGAAGGGCTATTGTCATAGGGGATTCAATTGTAAGGGGAGTAGTTAGGTGGTACTGTGGTCGAAAACGAGACCCCCAAATAGTACGTTGCCTCCCACCTCCACAGGTGAGGGATGTCTCAGATCGGCTGCAGAAAGGGGGAGGATGAACAGCCAGTTGTCTTGGTGCATATAGGCACCAATGATATAGTAAAACATGGGATGAGGTCCTACAAGAAGAATTTAGGGAGTTAGGAACCTAGTTAAAAAGTAGGACCTCAGAGGTAGTAATCTCAGGATTGCTACCAGTGTCACGTGCTAGTCAGAGTAGGAATGGTAGAATAAGCAGGATGAATGCATGGCTTGAGAGATGGTGAGGAAGGAGGGGGTTCAGATTTTTGGGACACTGGGACCATTTCTAGGGGAGGTGGGACTATTACAAATTGGATGGTCTACACCTGGGCCGGAATGGAACCAATGTCATTGGGAGTGCTTTTGCTAACACTGTTGGGGTAGGTTTAAACTAATACGGCAGGGGGATGGGCCCCAAATGAGGAGGTTAGTGGACAAGAAGGAGCAACTAAAGCCTGTAAGGAACTAGATAAGTCAGCATGACAAAGGCGAAAAGTAGGCAGGGAGCAGGGGGTGAACACAGAGGGACTGGTGGCCTGAGGTGCATTTGTTTGAAGGCAAGAAATATAGTAAGCGAGGCAGATGTACTTAGGGTTTGGATTAGTACCTTGGATTGCTATTACTGACTCTTGCTTGAGGGAAGGGCATGATTGGCAACTAAGTATCCCAGGATATCAATGCTTCAGGCAGGATAGAGAGGGAGGTAAAAGGAGTGGAGGAGTTGCAATACTAGTTAAAGAGGATATCACAGCTATGCTGAAGGAGAGCACTATGGAAGATTCAAGCAGTGAGGCAATATGGGCAGAGCGCAGAAATAGGAAGGGTGTGGTAACAATGCTGGGGCTGTACTATAGCCTCCCCACAGCAAATGAGAGATAGAGGTGCAAATATGTAAACAGATCATGTAGGTACAACAGGGTGATGGTGATTGGAGATTTTAATTTTCCCAACATTGATTGGGATTCACTTAGTGTTAGAGGTCTGGATGGAGCAGCATTTGTAAGGAGCATCCAGGAGGGTTTTCTAAAGCAGCACGTAAATAGTTCAACCTAGGAAGATGCCATACTGGACCTGGTGTTGGGAAATGAGCCCAGCTCATTTTGAAGTTTCAGTAGGGATTACTTTGGGAGTAGTGATCACAATTCCATAAGTTTTGGAATACTTGTGGACTAAAATACTCATGGCCCTAAAGGAAGAGTGCTAAATTGGGGGAAGGCCAACTGTACCAAAATTTGGCAGGAGCTGGGGAACATAGATTGAGAGCAACTGATTAGATTACAGTGTGGAAACAGGCCCTTCGGCCCAACAAGTCCACACCGACCTGCCGAAGCGTAACCCACCCATACCCCTACCCCTACATTTACCCCTTACCTAACACTACGGGCAATTTAACATGCCCAATTCACCTGACCTGCACATCTTTGGATTGTGGGAGGAAACCGGAGCACCCGGAGGAAACCCACGCAGACACGGGGAGAACGTGCAAACTGTTTGAAGGAAAATCCACATTGAATATGTGGGAGGCTTTTAAAGAGAGGTTGATTAGAGGTCAGTAGAGATATGTTCCTGTGAAAATGAGGGATGGAAATTATTAGGGAATCATGGATGACAGGTGAAATTGTGAGACTAACGAAGAGGAAAAAGATGCATACATAAGGTCTAGGTGACTGAAGACAGACAAAGCTTTGGAAGAATATCAGGAATGGAGGACTAATCTGAAATGAGAAATGAAGAAGTCTAAAAGGGGTCATGAGATATCCTGAGCGAGCAGGGTTAAGGAAAACCCCAAAGCCAGCCTTTTATTCACTTATAAAGAGCAAGAGTGTAACTAGGGAAAGGGTTGGTCCACTCAATGACAAAGGAGGAAAGATATGCATGGAGTCAGAGAAAATGGGTGAGATTCTTCATGAGTACTTTGCAATGGTATTCACCGAGGAGAGGGACATGGCAGATGTTGAGGTTAGGGATAGATCTTTGATTACTCCAGGTCAAGTCCGCATAAGGAAGGAGGAAGCATGGTGTATTCTAAAAGGCATTAAGGTAGACAAGTCCCCAGGTCAGGATGGGATCTATCCCAGTTTACTGAGGCAAGCAGGAGAGGAAATAACTGGGGATTGGCAGGTCATGTTACAGTTGTATAAGACTTTGGTTCGGCCACATTTGGAATACTGCGTACAGTTCTAGTCGCCACATTACCAAAAGGATGTGGATGCTTTGGAGAGGGTGTAGAGGATGTTCATCAGGGTGTTGCCTAGTACGGAAGGTGCTAGCTATGAGGAAAGGTTGAGTAGATTAGGATTAGTTTCGTTGGAAAGAAGGAGGTTGAGGGGGCGATCCTGATTGAGGCCTACAAAATCGTGAGAGGTGTAGACAGATTGGATAGCAAGAAGCTTTTTCCCAGAGTGGAGGACCCAATTACTCGAGTTCAAAGTGAGAGGGGAAATGTCTAAAGGAGATATACATGAAAAGTTCTTCATGCAGAGAATGGTGGGTGCCTGGAAAGCATTGCTAGTGGAGGTGGTAGGGGTGGGAACAAAAGAGTAATTTAAGATGTATCTGGACAGATACATGAATGGGTGGGGAGCAAAGGGATACAGATCCTTAGAAAATAGGTGGCAGGTTTAGATAGAGGATCTAAATCACCACAGGCTTGGTGGGATGAAGGGCCTGTTCCTGTGCTGTAATTTTCTTTGTTCTTTATATATCTAAAAAGACTCTTACAGTTTTCCTTTATATTACTGGCCAGCTTACCCTCATATTTAATCTTCTCCCTCCTTATTTCTTTTTTGTTGCCCTCTGTTGGTCTTTGTAAGCTTCCAAACCCTCTGGTTTCCCACTGCCCTTCACCACATTATATGCTTTCTCTTTTGCTTTTATGCCATCCCTGACTTCCCTAGTCAGCCATGGTTGTCTCATTCTCCCTGTACCATGCTGCTTTTTCCTCAGGATGGATCTCTGCTGTGTCTCCCGAAATATTCCTACCATTGCTGTTCCACTGTCTTTCCTGCTAGTCTCCTCTCCCAGTGAATTCTACCCAGCTCCTCCCTCATGCCTCTGTAGTTACCTTTATTCCGCTGTAATACCATTACCTCTTGTTCTATCTTTTCCCTCTTAAATTGCGGACTAAATTCAACCATATTATGATCATTGCCTCCTCAGGGTTCCTTCACCTTAAGCTTCTTTATCAAGTCTGCCTCATTGTATAACACTAAATCCAGTATTACCTGTTCCCTAGTGGGCTCCACCACAAGCTGCTCCAAAAAGCCATCTCATGGACCTTCCACAAATTCCTTTCCTTGCAATCCCCTGCCAACCTGATTTTCCCAGTCCACTTGCATATTAAAAGTCCCCCTTGATCACTGTAACTTTGCCTTTCCTACACATCTTTTCTATCTCCTAGTGTATCTTTCACCCCAGCTCCTGATGACAGCCATTTTTATCTCCTGCATGCAAACAATGCTCGTCAGTTCTGCTGTCTGGTAGTTTTCTATATTTATCTTCCTTCATCATTAGACTGTATTGCTTTTGTCAGAAAACATTTTGCTTTTGGTCATTTTACCTGATAGTTTCTTCACTTTCCTCCATTGTTTCACCTTGCACTGATCTTCAGTATTGTCATCAGCTAGTTTTGAAGTTCAGAAGATTTTGGCCTGAATTTTTCCAGCCTCTGAACAACATGAGTATGATAGTCGGAAAAATTGCATGAGATTGGTAGTCAAGAACCTATTGGTACTGAGAGCAGTAAGTTTCATTTTCCACCCAGAATATGGGGACGTGAGAGGCAAGAGGCCTATTTGCATCCATTAGCATGCAGCGACATATTATTAACATGTCTTGTCTCATTGATACACAGTCTGCCATTCTCCCAGCTGCCAGACAGAACATAGATGCCAACAATTCCTGACATAATAGCCAGACAGGTAACTTGGCAACTCCAACTCACTGTTCGTGCCTCTGGACCTCCATGCTCTAACATCTCAGGCATATTCCATGCAGCAACTACACGCAACTCCCACCACCCCGTCCACTGACATAGGCACATGACATGTACCAGCTTGACTGCACTTTCATGGCACAACTCCAATCCACTTATGATATGGCTCTGCACTTCAAAGCTACACTTTGGAGCACAATGGTTCCTTTAATTAGAGTGATGCTGAGAGGAGACTTTTGTACACAAGTCTTTGTACACAAGTACACACCCAGCTCAGTTTGGACCAAGGTGCACCCCAGGCATTCCTCCTTGACGTCTTGCCGCTCACGCATTTTGAGCTTACTTCATTGCTCATAGCATCCCTGACTTGCCCAACTTTGCCTTTTTGCATTTTTTCCCTGAGCTAGACTTTAAATCCTCACCATATTTCTGCCTTGGCTCGCCTTTCAGCATGCACACAAAGGTTAACATTTTTAACAGTGCTTCTCAGAAACAGTCCTATAGTCCTCAGTTGTGTGCATTCAAGAATGGCTGCTTTGAGGACCCAGAGCAGAAACAGAGGTATAACCAACCTGCCTATTCACTCTTGATTCTCACAGATAACTAACTGTAAGAAATGTGTTGAGTGAATGGAATGAGTAGTTCAGCTCTGAGGATTTACTGTTGAAGGTCTGTGCAACACATATTCTGTATATGAAGCACATTTTAGCCTTTGTTTAATGTTGACCTAATATATAAACTATACTGAAACATTCCATCCAGGCATAGTTTTGGAGATAAGTGCAGTTTTCCTTTTGGCATCTGGTCTGACATTATGAGCATCATACTTACCAGTGTGTTCATACACATCAGATTTGTTTAAATAATTGCACTGTTTTCTGCTTATCTAAATTAGAAACACAAAGTATCAGATTTTGTTGCAGTTTCCTGCTACTTTAATCAATTCCTCAGCCTGCATTCACTTTCGAATAAAGTTTGTTGCATCGTTATGTTTATCCAATCTTGCTACATGTCAGCTCCACTGATTTTATAGTTTAAATAGAGTTTGATGCTTCAGTTCATATCGACAGTTTCACTGTTGTGCATAAAAAAAAGGACTTGCATTCATAGAGCATCTATTATGAAATCAGAACTTCTTTGCAGCCGACGAGAAATAATTTTGAATTGAACTTTTACAAGGTTGAGCACAATGGAAAGACTGTTAGGTCTGAAGGTTGATAAGTCCCCAGGGACTGATGGTCTACATCCCAGGGTACTGAAGGAGGTGGCTCGAGAAATCGTGGATGCGTAGGTTATTATTTTCCAGAGTTCGATAGATTTGGGATCAGTTCCTGTGGATTGGAGGGTGCAGGGACTGATGGTCTACATCCCAGGGTACTGAAGGAGGTGGCTCGAGAAATCGTGGATGCGTAGGTTATTATTTTCCAGAGTTCGATAGATTTGGGATCAGTTCCTGTGGATTGGAGGGTGTCTAATGTTATACCACTTTTTAAGAAAGGTGGGAGAGAGAAAGCAGGAAATTATAGACCAGTTAGTCTGACCTCAGTGGTGGGAAAGATGCTGGAGTCTATTATAAAGGATGAAATTACGACACATCTGGATAGTAGTAACAGGACAGGTCAGAGTCAGCATGGATTTATGAAGGGGAAATCATACTT
>NC_057719.1:65295750-65353064 GCF_004010195.1 Chiloscyllium plagiosum
TGGAGCTACTGGGCTTGTATACCCTTGAGTTTAGAAGGATTGAGACATTTAAGATTATTAAAGGATTGGACACTCTGGAGGCAGGAAACATGTTTCCGCTGATGGGTGAGTGCCGAACCAGAGGACACAGCTTAAAAATACAGGGTAGACCATTTAGGACAGAGATGAGGAGAAACGTCTTCACCCAGAGAGGCAGTGGAGGCCCAGTCTCTGGATTCATTTAAGAAAGAGTTGGATAGAGCTCTCAAGGATAGTGGAATCAAGGGTTATGGAGATAAGGCAGGAACAGGATACTGATTAAGGATGATCAGCCATGATCATATTGAATGGTGGTGCAGGCTTGAAGGGCAGAATGGCCTACTCCTGCACCTATTGTCTAACAATCAATTTTTCACAGTGACATCCCAGTAATGATATTGAAATGAAGAAACAATAACCTATTTGAGTGATAGTGGCAGCTAAACAAAATGATTTATTTGGTATTCATTGATTTTATGCACATAGTAAGATTCACTCTATTAATGCACACAATATTCACAAAGCTAATTTGGTTTGAGGAGACACTTGCTTTACTTTAGGACTTTTACAAATCCAAATGATAAGTTTCCAAAGTGGCCATCCAGAACTGCTGGCAAAGGGCCTGATTACTGTGCCATTCTTACTGTCGCAGCTTTAAATCATACTCATGCTCCAAGCATCACAAGTTTTTTCTTGCACAGTTTTACGAGACAATTTTGGCATTATTAATTGTCATTAAATACATTAAAATCAGACCAGCTCAGTTAGGAGATTCAAAATAATTTGAGGAAGCAATGCTGTGACTGTATCATCAGAAATTAGATGTTAGCAACTTGGAGGGTTAACTGGTTTCAAAGCTGGTTTCATTTGTTACTTTATGGATTAGTGCACTGTGTACTCCATATATGCAAATAATGGTCCAAACAAGACTATCCCTACTACAAGATGGGTTTACTCTGATGCATTGCTCTGATTTGGTGCTAACTGCACTCTGGGAAACCACATGACATCCAACTGACATCCCTAAAAGGGTGTTCTGTTACTACAACTAGAGATTTACAGGTTAAAATGTACTTACCTCAGTGTAGAACCACAAGGCTCAGGACTACTTCTTTGGAATGTACTCAAAAAATATGGCTCTTATCCCACCCCAAATCATCTGCCCTGTCCCACTGCTATCTTCTGGCGCAAATGATTTCTCTCTGGTTGGCCATCAACTTTCACTTCTTCTTTATCTTCCTCCAGCCGCTTACATGAGGATGCAGCTGGTATCACAGCGGCTCGATATTAGGTTATGGATTGAGGGTGTTGGCTGCCTCTTGACCTACAAATGCCTTGCTGGTGCGGTCAAACAAGGAATTGCTTTTAAACCGCTCTTGTCAGGTCACACAGGCCTGAGTTTCCTGACAGTAAGTGTTTTGACTGACAAGCTTGTCCAAGGGCACGTACCCAAGTTGTGTAACTCTAAAATGTTGTTTTGTCTCCGTGATTATCATTTGCTATTAATTGTTGTGGACTGAGTTGTGCCTACAAAATGAAAAGCTTATTTAAGTCATGAAATTATGGAGCTCCCAATGATGGTTTAATCTGCACTGAATCAATGGATGAAATGCTATAGGGTGATGTGGGCTCTGGTGAGGTTAGTGGCGAGGCCCAGCTTGACGTCCAGAGTATTTTGCTCCAGCTGTTATGCTTTAGCTGAGTGGCCAAGTGAATATTTTATCATTCGGCAGCAGAGAGTTGCCAATTAAAGGGGATTATTGCTTATTAAATTGCCTTATTAGCACAATTGCCTCATTAATACTCAGTTTGTTATCTTATTAAATGTGTCAAACAGCTGGACATGGCAGATCCTTCATCTGGATGTAACAGTAAGCACCTGGTGGTTACATTGACAAAGAGCATCCATGGTGCTCAGCACCAAAAGACATCTCAGAGCACAATCTATTCATGGGCATCAGTACATGTACCTCTCATCGATGGACATTGGTGTCATGACCAATATGACACTTCTCAGATTCACTTGCAGCATGCTCAGGAAGCACAGACTTGTATTATAGGTTGCAAAAACAACTAGCAATGAAAGGTTGCTGCAATATTTTGCACATAGGAACAGTAACCCAGCTCAGGGATTGGACCAGGCTGCATCTCAGAGTCTGTTAACTTGCTCTCTTAGCACTTGCTCACTTCGGACCTACCTGCATGCTTGCAGCACCCGTGCCTTGCCTTGCCTTGTTATTTATCTCAGTCAGAAGACCAAGCAGCTTGCCTTGTTGGCTGCAGTCATCAGTCAATGAGGTGGTGCAGGGGGAGGGCATACATTTTGCTGTGCTGCCGTGTGCAACATCAATCAACTTGTACCATGTCTCAGCAGTTTAAATGGCAAACACACTGTATGCACATCAAGAAAGCAACCATGACTCAAAGTCTAAAGGGGGTAGTCCTCACCAAATCCATGGAGACACTCATCAGTCAGGGGGAGGGTCCTGTCTATGGTAAATACAGGGCTGGGAGTGGGGTGCAATAGTTATATTCGGGGCTACAGAGGGACTCAAACACTTGGATGTAAAGATAAAACAGTGAAAATTTTACAAAGGAGACAATTCATGTGCAGTGAATTGTCAACATGTCAGTAAAGTACCCTGAATATGTTTCCTTCTTTTTCTCCTTCCCACTACATTTCCCTGTAGTTCCTATTTCCACAGCGGGGGTTGGATTAACCCCTTTTGCCAGTGGATCCCATTGGCCCTGGCAATTTCATTGGGTAACCCTCGGGCTGGTTGTCTTTGGGCAGCACTGACAGGCTGAAGAGGCAAGTGAACCCTCCTCAACTACAACTTCCAAGATCCGAAAGGTGGCAGGCAGATTGGAGGTGGAGGATCCTGCCACCTCTTAGATGTCCTGGGAGGAGACTTCTAAGAGGTCAACTGGGGGCCTCCTAGTATGGCCCTGTCTCCTTGTGAGGATGGAGCACCTGGAGTGCAAGCCAGGTTCCTATGCCCAATACCTCCATTCTGAGGACCAATGGCTAGAATAATGCAGTGCAGATGTGTGCCTACATCTGCCATACCCTGAGGGTGCTGGACCTGGCTCCTCATGGCAACTGCCAACCGTTCCATGTATGCAGCTGAACAATGAGGACCGTTACATTCCACATAGCTGCCTGCCTTTCTTGTTCCTCCCTGTGCCTTCTGATGAAATCCGTACGTGCTGTCATCACTATCCTCCCTTGGCTAGGACTGAGTCAGTCCCTTGTGTCTGGAAAACCTCTGAGAACTAGTAGCCTGAGGTGTTTCTTCCTCCTGCAGCATCGGAGCTGACACAGAGCGGTGCCAATGTGTGTGTTGGTGACGGGATAGGGGTTTGAAATGCAGGAAGCAGCTTCACTGACACTGCTTCTGATACCTCTGTACCCTTGAATGCCTTCTCCTTAGGGGTCAATTAGATGAAGGTGGCCATTTCACCTGGTGAATATCCTGCCCCTACCTGAAAGACAGATGAGACAGAAGGCATCATAGCAGTGATTAAACATGGTGTGCCATTACTGACACTGTCAGGGTGGTCACTGTGAGATTTGAGGTGGAATGAGCAGGTTAGACCAAGGAGAGCCGATGGATGTTGGCTTCCAGAAGGCTTTTGACAAGGTGCTGCACAGAAGGTTACTGAGTAAGATAAGGGCCCATGTTGTTAGAGGCACGGTGCTAGCATGGATAGAAGCTTGGCTGTCTGGCAGAAGGCAGAGAGTGGGAATGAATGGGTGATTCTCAGGATGGAAACTAGTGGTGTTCCACATGGGTCAGTGTGGGACCACAACGTTTCACTTTATACATTAATGATCTAGGTGAAGGAACTGACGGTATTCTGGCTACGTTTGCAGATGATACAAAGATGGGTAGAGGGAAAGGTAGCATTGAGGAGGTGGAGAGGCTACAGAAGGATTTGGTCAGGTTAGAGAATGGGCAAAGAAGTGCTAGATGAAATACAATATGGGAAATTGTGAGGTCATGTACTTTGGTAGGAAGAATAGAGGCATGGACTATTTTCTAAATGGGAACAACATTTAGAAATCTGAAGTGCAAAGGGACTTGGAAGTCTTAGGGTTTTTCTTAAGGTAAATGTGGAGGTTGAGTTGGTAGTTTAGAAGACAAATACAATGTTGTCATTCATCTCGAGAGGACTAGAATATAATAGCAGGGGTGCATTTCTGAGGCTTTATAAAGCTCTGGTCAGACCACATTTAGAGTATTGTGGCAATTTTGGGTGCTATACCTCAGGAAAGATGAATTGGCCCTGGAGTGAGTCCAGAGGAGGTTCATGAGAATGATCCCAGGAATGAAAAGCTTAACATATGAGAAATGTTTGAGGACTCTGTTCAAGGGAGTTTAGAAGGATGAGGGGGGGATCTGAATGAAACTTACAGAAAACTGAATGGCCTGGACAGAGTAGACATTGGGAAGCTGTTTCCATTGGTAGGAGAGATGAAGACCCGAGGGCACAGCCTTAGAGTAAAGGGAAGTAAGGAGAAACAGAGGGTGGTGAATCTATGGAATTCATTGCCACAGAAGGCTGTGGAGGCCAGGTCTTTGAGCATATTTAAAACAGAGGTAGATAGATATGTTATTACTAAGGGGCTCAAGGGTTATGGGAGAAAGCTGGAAAATGGGTTTGGAAAACCTGTCAGCCATGATTGAATAGTGGAGTAGACTCGATTGGCTGAATGGCCTAATTTCTGCTCCTATGTCTTTTGATCTTATGAAAAGTGATACTCACATTGTTGCTGGAACATGGATGTCTCAGCATCCTTTTAGAAATGGTCCTGCTCTTTTCCTATGGGTCCCAGGATTCCTACCATGTAGCTGGATATTGTTGAGCATTCCTGCAGCTAATGGGGCCTCTCTAAAATTTTGTGGGTTCTCTTCTGGAATCAGAAAAAGGGAGGGATTGAGTGAGATGGAAGTGGGTAGTACATCTGTTGGTGTAAGTAATCAAACGTTAGTGAGATACTCCATGGAAGTGAGGAGGCAGTGCAGAGGCCAGGCAGGACTCTGGTAGCGTGGGCGGTTAGGGTGGATGAGAGTGAGTGTGTGAGGGAAGAGGTTTCTGGCAATGGCAAGTATGATAGAGCGTGAGCCTTGCTGAGAAGTGGGTGAGATAGCAGAGAGGTGGAGCAGAGAAGGACATTGACCTCTTCCTACACTGCTGGTCTTTTCTCTGCAGCCTGGAGCTTGCAATGACCCAGTTGGTGACCTGGGACCAGGCTGCGAGGGTCTGATAGTACAGCCTCCTCTAGGAAGAGGACACTCCTCCTTTGCACCAGCTCCTGAATCAGACCTCTAGATCGACATCAAAGAATTGTGGCAACATCTTACCCACCTCCGACACGTTCATTTCCCATCCTTGACCAAGCAGGGCAGCTTCAGAATGCCATACGCACCCGAGTGCACATTGGCCTTTTAAATATGGCGTAGGTGCCAGGACTTCCGGTCATTCAGTGGATATCCAGTGACGGGGGGGTTGTTTTGGGAATGGTCAAATAGGAATAGAATCAGACAAAAAGGATGCCATAGGGTTGGATAGGGAAGTAATGAAGCATGACTGGTGAAAAATCCCACCTTTCATTCCTGATGAAGGGCTTTTGCCCGAAACGTCGATTTTCCTGTTCCTCGGATGCTGCCTGACCTGCTGTGTTTTTCCAGCACCACTCTAATCTAGACTCTGATTTCCAGCATCTGCAGTCCTCACTTTTGCCTAGAAATCCCACCAAGCCTCAGAGCAAAGCCATCCACAAAAACTCAACACAACTTGCACTTAGCCAAAACAACAAGTAAGATTCAGTCCAATGTGATTGTAAATGAACATTGTGCACTTTGGAGTATTTTTATCTATGATAGGAGTCTAATCTGATTACGTATTGTGCATATTTAGAATGAAGCAGTATTTGATTATTTTGATTTTGTATTGCTGCTATGATTCAAGATGCATGCTATGACAAGTTGATCATAGATGAAATGCAGGTCAATTAGATCATGCTGGAGATGACTCAACATTCAATAGTTTAGACTGTAGGGGAATTTTATCTTATAAGTTAAAGGAAAAGTTTATTCTCACGCAGCCTGATGACTAATTGCATTCTTTATCCCTTCAGAAAACAAAAATCCCAATATAGAAGTTTTATAACGTTTGCGTTTGACTCATGGGTAAGGAGTTTTTGGAATGGAAGTAATTTATCTTGTCTTGAATTATTGAAGGCACTTAACATACAGTGGCAAGAGTCTTGGGTGCTGTGTTTTATTACTGGTAGATTATTAAATAGAATTATATAAAATTTATAGCACAGGAGCACATTATTTAGCTCAACTGACCAGTGTTTACAGTTTATGTCAAGCTCTTTCTATACCTGTGCTTTACACAAATAGCAGTCTGGGTCATGATCATAATGCGTGTCAACATTCTTTTTTCTCCCTTATCAAACTAGCTTCGACTTGAATTCATCTATCACCTTTTGCCTCCACTCTTGTTTGTGGTAATGCAGTTCTTACAAACCCTTTGGATTTGGGGTAAAGAAATGGGAATAATACTCCTCTTGAATTTTCCATTAAGGCAATTAGTCACTATCTTGAACTTTTGGCCCCTTTGTCTCCCGGTGTATAAATCCAACAACATGCAGCACCTTATCACAAATCGCAAGAGAGTGTCATTGTTCTTGGGGTTTGTTGACATACTGTCTCTTCCACATGGGGTTGGAATGTGGAATATACAGTATTGTGAAGTCGTGTCAGCCATCTTGATGATCAACTCATTTTAATCTGCATCTAAAAATAGTATCTTTCTAAAATTCCAATCCAGTTGACAGCTGATAGAAATAGGGAGGGGGAAAGACATGTAAACATGTTTCTCCAGAGTAATCAATGAACAGCATCTGTTTTCAAAATTACCCTTAGAATCTAATCTCTTGGACTCAAATCTGCAAAGCAGCTCTCCCAGTCACTCACTACAACATTAGCAGAAATTCCACAGATACCCTGGAAAAAGACATTTACATCTTTTCTTTTCTGTTTCTGTTTTCTGATCTTCTACTGAGGTTCTGGGGTGTATGAAATGCAACTTACCAAAATCTAGAGTGTGAAGAAAGGACCAGAGTAATTTCTTGAGTTTGAGTGATTGTACTTTAAATGACTGGAGACACACAATACACAGCCATAGTAAAAATCTATAGGCAAGGAGAAGTATGTGATAGATGAATCACAATGGGAACTGTTATGAAGATGTGGGTATACCTTTAAGAGAGTTAAAAGCAGCAGAACTACTGGACCCAGTACCAAGTGTACCCAAAACTGGTAACAATGTAACACTGGGTTGACCACTCGGTTAGTTTGTTGCTTGGAAGCAAAAACAAATTTGGGTTTGACCAATCAGTTTAAATTATACCCAAAACATATCAAACTCCAATCAAGATTGAACTGAGTATATTGACAATCTTAAAAGCCAATACCACAATCTTATGCTCTGGAATATAAGACTGGGGGAAAATTGAACAGTTGAGAGGATATCTGCCATGTCCTAACATGTAAGCGACTGCTTGAAAAAATCTCTCTTAATAGTCCTTTTTTGATTAGTAACCTGTGACACTGAAATTCCTAATAAGGAGAAAGGAAGACGCTGAGAGATCCGAAGGCAAGAAACTACAGCTGCCTGGTTTTGAGATAAGAAGTGTTGTTTTGTAAGTTTTAATTGGGAGTTTTATTGGACTAGTATTCTAGAAGGGAAGCTAAAAGATAAGTTAGAGAAAGAAATTGTAAATAGTGGTTAGTTAATTATTCTCTGTTGTACTTTAAGAAATAAAGTTGCCAATTTTTACTTTAAATAGTTCTTGGCCACTCGATTTTTACAGGTTACTGCATGGGATCAATCTTTTCTGTGTGGCTGTTTTAAATTAAGCAGTAGGATTTACCCCCGTGTCGTAACAGGTAGGGAGCTCAGGTTCATGATTTGAACTGGTTTAGACAGATTTGAATAGATTTGGGGATATGAAAAGTCCCAGCATATTTAAACACTTGCAGGTTAGTGTCTCAGATCTTTAAATAAAACGTAGATGAGGCAATTTGTTTAATTTGGTGATTTGTGATTGTTTTAAATTTGAAGTGAGAGAAATGGCTCTTAAAATTGCTAAAGAGGTTCTGGGATTTGAAGATGATTCGCAAGTTTGCCAAGATATTTGAGAAGGAAAGTAAAAAGGCCATACTTTTAGAATTAGCAAATACGTTAGATTTGAGTTTAACCAAGGATAAAAGTAAAGCTGAAATTGTAAGGGAATTACTCAAGCACTTAGGTGTGTCAGAGAGACAGACAAATGCAGTAGAGGTAGTAAAATTTAAATTACAATTGAGGAAAATGGAGTTAGAAGATAAACAAAGGGAGAGAGAAGATAAACAAAGGGAGAGAGAAAGGTAAAAAGAGAGAGAAGAAAAAAGAGACAGAGAAAATTCCTGGCTGAGCAAAGAGAGAGAGAGAAGAAAGGGAGAGAGGAAGAGAGAGAATTTGAACTTAAGGAGTTGCGACTTAGTCAGCAAAGTCAAGTTATCAGGAAAGAGCTTAAAAGAGAAGGAAATGACATACATAAATATGTCAAAACTCTGCCACATTTTGACGAGAAAGATGTTGAAGCTTTCTTTATTTCATTTGAAAAATTAGCTGGGTAGATGGAGTGGTGCAAGGATTTATGAGTAATGCTAGTTCAGACTAAACTGGTTGGCAGAGCTAGTGAGGTATTTGCTGCACTGTCAGGTGAGGTGTAAAGAGATTATGAAGAGGTTAAACAGGCTATTTTAAGTGCTTTTGAATTGGTACCAGGAGCATATAGGCAGCAGTTCAGAAGCACAAAGGAGCCAGGTCAGACTTAATTTGAGTTCGAAAGAATTAAACATAGTCACTTTGGTTGATGGTTGCGTGCTCTGAAAATAGATAGTACATTTGACGCTCTGAGAGAGATTATTCTGCTGGAAAAGTTTAAAAACTCACTTCCAGAGATGGTAAGAATTCATGTGGAGGAACAGAACGTTCAGGAATTGAGAAGGACAGCAGAATTAGCAGGTACGTACATGCTGGTGCATAAGGCAAGCTTCCGGCCAGACTTTTGTCCTGTGAGGGATAGAAGTTGGGAGAACCTACACTACAAAACAAAGAGTAGAGAGCGCTGGAAAGAATTTACCACAGGATGAAAAAGAAGCCCAAGAGGGTGGAAAGTAGGTGAAAGGCCTCAGGTGTTTTCACTGTATAGACTGGGACACAGAAAATTACAGTGCTGGTAGTTTCAAGTGCACTGGGAAAAGGTGTTTTCACTGCCAGAAGGTGGGACACATAAGCTCACAGTGCTGGTCATTAAGGAAAGGCACTGTGGGAAAAGATGTGGTAAAAGAAGCTAAGCCAGTGGAGACCCAAGAAGAGCCGAGGAGCTGCATGCTATGTTGCGGGTGTATAGGACATTGGTTAGGCCACTGTTGGAATATTGCGTGCAATTCTGGTCTCCTTCCTATCGGAAATATATTGTGAAACTTGAAAGGGTTCAGAAAAGATTTACAAAGACATCCCAACTCCTGTACTCAATACTCTAACCAATAAGGGAAAGCATACCAAATTCCTTCTTCAGTGTCCTATCTACCTGTGACTCCACTTTCAAAGAGCTATGAACGTGCACTCCAAGGTCTGTTTGTTCAGCAACACTCCCTAGGACCTTACCATTAAGTGTATAAGTCCTGCTAAGATTTGCTTTCCCAAAATGCAGCACCTCACATTTATCTAGATTAAACTCCACCTGCCACTCCTCAGCCCATTGGCTCATCTGATTAAGGTGACTTTCTTCACTGTCCACTACTCCTCCGATTTTGCCCAGTGTTGGAGGATTTGAGTTATAGGGAGAGATTGAACAGGCTAGGGCTGTTTTCCCTGGAGTGTCGGAGGCTGAGGGGTGACCTTATGAGGTTTATAAAATCATGAGAGGCATGGATAGGATAAATAGATAAAGCCTTTTCCCTGAGGTGGGCGAGTCCAGTACTAGAGGGCATAGGTTTAGGGTGAGTGGGGAAAGATATAAAAGAGACCTAAAGGGCAACTCTTTTACTCAGAGAGTGGTACGTGTATGGAATGAGTTGCCAGAGGAAGTGGTTGAGGCTGGTACAATTGCAGCATTTAAAAGGCATCTGGATGGGTATATAAATAGGAAGGGTTTAGAGGGATATGGCCTAAGTGCTGGCAGGTGGGCCAAGATTGGGTTGGGATATCTGGTCAGCATGGACAAGTTGGACTGAAGGGACTGTTTCCGTGCTGTACATCTCTATGACTCTATGACTCTATAATGTCCCTATCAGCTTAATCCTTTCAAAGCCAAACAGGTTCAAATGGAGGTGGAGGCCATGCTCAACGAGGATGTCATTGAACCAAGCCAGAGCAAGTCGAGTTCGCATGGAGTATCAAAAGGTCAACGCCGTTACAAAATTGGACTCAATTCCTAGATTGGAGGACTGTATCAAGAAAGTCGGACAAGCGTTACATCCCCACATTAGACTTAATATGTTGTTACTGGCAGGTATCTTTATCAGAGACAGCGAAAGAAATTTCTGTGTTTGTAACCCCAAATGGGCTATATCAGTTTAAAGTGATGCCCCTTGGAATGAAGAACGCACCTGCCACATTCCAAAGACTCATGAACAGATTTGTGGCTGGGTTAACAAACTGTGCAGTCTATTTGGACGATGTAGTGATCTTTAATAAGTCCTTGAAAGGTCACTTGGTAAAGTTTTGCAGAGCTCTTTGAATGACTAAGAGAAGCAACATTGGTGATAAACTTAAATAAAATGGAATTCGCAAAAGCAGAGGTGATGTTTTTGGGACATACATCAGTAATGGAAGGCTGGCCCCATAGAATACAAAGACAAAGGCCATTATGGAATTTCCATGACCGACCTCGAAGAAAAAGATACTTCGATTCTGAGGACTCAGCAGATTCTATCGGAAGTTTGTTCCAAACTTTAGCAGTGTAGTGACCCTGTTAACCGATGTGCTGAAGAAGAACACAAAGTTTCGGTTGACAGAACCATGCCAGGAGGCATTCGACCATTTGAAATCAATATAACCACCAAACCAGTTTTAGCTGCACCAAACTTCTCAAAATCTTTTAAAGTCGCCATCGATGCTCGTGACATAGGAGTTGGAGCTGTACTCCTACAGGACGATGAGGATGGGATTGAGCTGCCAGTCGGTTACTTTTTGAAGAAGATCAACATCCACCAGAGGAAATACTCCACAATTGATAAAGAACTACTGAGTTTGGGACTGGCCTCACCACATTTCAATGTGTATGTCACGAACGATGTGTCGGAGATGATTGTGTACACTGACCACAATCCGCTTACATTCTTAGAATGTTTTAAAGATAAAAATATGAGACTATTTCGTTGAGATGATCTCCAATCTGATCAACTGGAATGATTTGCAGCTATGTAGAATAATGATGAACTTGAAGCAAAGATAATTTTAACAAAGGAAACCATGGAATGTAAATTTGTTTGTTTCAGAAACATTTATGACAGACAGTGAAAAGGAAGGAGGTATTGTCACTATTGTTTTATGACTTACCTTGGGTGTCTCCCCTGTTGGCTAAGGGAAGAGAGTGGAAAGTTTCTATTTGGTTGTATATATTGCTCAATGGAGCTGAAAATGTGTTGCTGGAAAAGTGCAGCAGGTCAGGCAGCATCCAGGGAACAGGAGAATCGACGTTTCGGGCATCAAGCCAAAAAGTGCCATTGATTGAATGACATCAGCACAATTCATTTGCATTGATTGTGAAAACATTGTTGTCGAAGTCAACACCATCCACAAAACTCTCCATGTTTCATATTGAAGTGCTTCAGAGTCATTGAAGCAATCTTTTTTGCGATATAGTAACCATTGTATGATTGAAATGTAGCATTGAATTCACACTCAGCAAACTCCAACAAGCTGCAATGTGAAAATGATCAGATAATCTGTTTTCTGTGATTCAAGGCTGGGTATTGCTCGGGATATGGGGATAATTTCTTCAAAATAATTCCACAGGACATGTTATGTCCAGTTAAGCAGATAGATTGTGGCCTGAGTTCAATGCCTTATCCGAAAGAAAGCACTGCCAACGTTGCAGTGCTCCCTTATTTGGACTTAACTTTCATGCTGATGCCCTGGTATAGAGACAAGAACCTGGGTCTTTGTGATTCAGAGATGAGTGCGATACCAATTGAATAAATATGTGGCATTTTCCCTTGCAGAGTACAGAATATCATGAACCTTCCTGTGGCATTACTGCACATTCCTTTGCAGCTGGGTGGCTACTTCAGACCAGGCTGGCAACATTTGAGATAGTGGGCAGCAAATATGGTGCCTGTGGCTTGAACATCGGAAGGCCCTCAAAAGTATTGAGCATTTTACAGTACAAGATAGCACAAGAGGGGCACCCTCATTATACATAATGAGCTAGGCAATGTAGAGTCACACGAGAAAAATCAGTAGGGCCCATGGAGGGAAATCATCCATGAAACTCTCCAAAACTGACACTTACCTGATTTTTAGGAAGCATCAGCCCAAAGTCTGTAATTGGCATTTTTAGTATCTTTTGAATGTGTAAAATTATTTAATTTAAAAGTGATTGCTGCACAGTTTTTTTTAATTAATAAATTATTCTGAACAATTTTTTAAATACCATTTCCAGATAATTAAAATCAGCCACTCAGTAGTGTGCTAAATGCATTCTTATTGATCAATTTTTGTGAGCCCATTTTCTAATATATTAATAAAATGGTACCACTCTTAAACATATCAAGGAATATATTTTGAAGTAAAAATTCAAAATCAGTTTTTTTAGTGCTTTCCAATCATCCTGACTCATGGTTGATTTTGTATTTGATAATATACATATGAGTTTGAATGGAAATTTTAGTTAAAAAAAAATCAGCTCCAAAAACTAGAGCAATTTGGAGACTAAATTGTGTCTGGCTTTCTAATTGTATCCAGAATGGAAACTGTATCCCAAGGTATAGAAATTTGCCTAGTTGCAAACTGAAAGTAATTTACTGAGCCGCAACCTAGAACATAACCAGTATTAAGATGAGTTCCTCATGATCAGATCACTGCCTTGGAGCCACATTTAATATTGGGAACAGCACTGGAGAAAATAGATGAATGATTGAGCCATCAAACAGGAAGCAAAAAGTGGACGCAAAGTTAAAGTTCAAGAATGAAACTGAAAACCTGGACTAGAACCAGGTCCACAATCAATCAAACAGCACACATCAGTTTGGGCAGAGTTTGCTGAGTTTCCCATTTGATGCATCATCTTTTGATCTCAGCTTGGTATTTCTTTAGAATGAACATTTTCCATTGGCATGATGGGTCATTAGAAACAGGAGGTGGCCATTCAGCCCAACCAGACCATAACCCGCAAACAAAAACAAAAATTGCTGGAAAAGCTCAGCAGCTCAGGCATCACCGATGGAGAGAAATTAGATTTAACGTTTCCAGTGAGCCTTCATTCGAGCCATAAGAGACCGAAGAAACAAACCAGACCATAACTCAGTCTGGTTTAATTTAATATCTATTGATCTCAGTATCCATCAATAGTTAAGCGAAAAGAATAGATACACAAGAAGCTCAAGTCATAAGAAGGTGATTTGGAGGGGTTCTGTGTAAAAACAGATTCAGTCTTGCCTGTACAACTCATGGTGAAGAAATCTATCACGTATTGAGAGACCAGATAGCTTTTACAGTTTAATAACACACATCCCAGCAATAACCATGACATTGACAAAAGTAAACATATCTAATATTGGTAGCCTTTAGTAAAAGTTTAAAGAAAGATATTTTGTAATGGAGTACTGCACTGTTTGTACTATGCTCACAATTTTGCCTCAAATGAATCAATATCACCATGTACTATGTTTAAAGATAACCAAAACGGAAGAGTTTTTATGTATCTTAGTTGCTTCTGACATTCACTTCACCCTTGAAGATATCTCTAAATCTTAAATATTTTCATATTTTTCATTTTTGTCATAAAAGCCAAGTGAAATAATTTGTGTTGAATGTCTGCCTGGGGCCTGTATTGCAATTCTTTGAATCTCCCCATACCTGACCTATCATAAACAATTCTAGTATCAAAAGACTGAGTAAACAGCCATTTCCAAATTTGTAAATCAGTATACAGCAGTAACTTAGAATTTACTGAATTATGTACATTCAATTTCTCCTGGTTTTCAATCTCTGTTAGTTACAAGTTATATGTGCAAATGAGACCTTGTATAGAAATTGGATCTTGTACGATGTTATAATAAAGGGAAGATTCACAAAGTTAGTTAAGCTAAAATGAACAGGGTGCTGGAACTTGATGTGAGATATCCAAAGAACTTCAGGACGTTACAAATGAGTAGCATTATACTTAAATGTAGAGGTCTGAAAGGCTTAATATTGAGGCTGTCTGAAGCACTCTGCAATATGATGATATCATATGAGCTTGAGGATGTCAAACGGCTCAGGATGTCGAAAGAGTATGATCTAACATCTGAGTCTTCCTCATTATCCCTGCAATTATGTAACGTGTACATAGTTGCTATCATGCAATAATAACATTTTTTCTTAAGACAGGCAGTTTTTATTTTAAACTGCCAAGTTGTTTTCCTCTATCACCTGAGTCCACGCAGACTGTTTAGACTTAGAGTCAAAGAGATGTACAACACAGAAAAAGACCCTTCGGTCCAACTTGTCCATGCCGACCAGATATCCCAACCTAATCTAGTTTCATGTGCCAGCACTTGGCCCATATCCTTCCAAACCCTTCCTATTCATATACCCATCCAGATGCCTTTTAAATGTTGCAATTGTACCAGCCTCCACCACTTCCTCTGGCAGCTCATTCCACACATGCACCACCATCTGTGTGAAGAAGTTGCCCCTTGGGGCCTCTTTTATATCTTTCTCCTCTCACCTTAAACCTATGCCCTTTAGTTCTGAACTCCCCCACCCCAGGGAAAAGACTTTGTCTATTTATCCTGTCCATGCCCCTCTTGATTTTATAAACCTCTATAAGGTAACCTCTCTGTGACGCTCCAGGGAAAACAGCCCCAGCCTATTCAGCCTCTCCCTCTAGCTCAAATCCTCCAACCCTGACAACATCCTTGTAAATCTTTTCTGAACCCTGTCAAGTTTCACAATATCCTTCCAATATGCACGCAATATTCCAACAGTGGCCTAACCAATGTCCTGTACAGCCACAACATGACCTCCCAACTCTTGTACTCAATAATCTGGCCAATAAAGGAAAGCATACCAAATATCTTCTTCACTGTCCTATCTACCTGTGACTCTACATTTAAAGAACTATTCTGCCAAGAAAGAGAATGGAGGCAGCAAATCTACTAGTTAGCTGATGCAACATGATGAGCAGTTGTGAGGATCCATTGTAGAACATGGTAGCATCCACTGCAGACACCATTTAGTTGCCTCCTACTTATGAGTAACGATGGAGGTCTGGCAATTCCTTCAAGGAGAGAGTGAGGACTGCAGATGCTGGAGATCACTGTTGAAAAGTGTGGCACTGAAGAACCACAGCAGGTCAGGCAGCATCCGAGGAGCATTCCTGATGAAGGACTTATGCCCAAAACATTGATTCTCCTGCGCCTCGGATACTGCCTGATCTACTGTGCTTTCCCGGCACCACACTTTTCGAATCCTTCACAGAACCTTTCAGAAAGGCCGCACATGCAGTTGGAAGAGTTGAACATTCAAGAATCCTACAGAAGAGGAACACGTGGTAATATTCCAACATGGAGAATCTGCAACTGATGGTACAAAGCTTTTCTGTCCAAATAAGAGGTGTGCAGCACCAAGAGTGAGCCAGGAAACTCCAAGGAGCTGAACACTTGTCACATCAGTTGTGATACCATTGGATACCAATGATCTACAGAATCTTTCTTAAGTTGAAGTTCAGCTGGAGAACAAACAGACATTAGAGGCTCATGAGTTAAGTTTAAATCCTTTCAAGTGGAAATCTTCAAAATGGTGCAGTTTACATGTTTAGAATGCAAGTAGCACAGGAAGCACTTACCCAAATTAAGTGTTGCCAACACAGTGTGTGGACAACAGAAGGTACAGCTACAGTGAGAGAAATCAATGGTGATAAAAGCAATTTGAAACAATAGTTTTGAAACAGAAATGTCAGAAAGGCAGAATTAAGGCAATAAAGGAGCAATTTAGAAGCCAAAGTAGGCACATTTTTGTGGAAAAAAACAGGAGATTATTAAGATCTTTGGTAAAGCAGGAGATCCGTTGCTTAAAGCATGGTTGAGGAAGGAAGTATTTATTTAAACTGAACACAGCAGGACTCATCCAGGGGAAAAATTGATTATGAAAGCACCAGAGATTATTATTTAGAAACAGTGGAAATGTAAATCAGAAGATAAAGAAGTAAGTAAACTATTGTATATAACTGGCAGTATAGTTGGTGATGTTATATCTCACCAAAGTGTAAAAGAAGCAGATTTTTTGATGAAATTCTGAAAACTTCATTACTTTAACCAAGTAAAATTCTTGAAAAAGCAAAATTTAATCAAAACATTCAGAATCTAGAAGAATTCACGGATAATGTCATTAACGACTTTTGCAGATCAGTGGAAAAGTACATCAATTGTAACTGAAAGTCAAAATTTAGAAGAGAGAGCATTGTTGTTGGAATTCATGATAAGTTTTTCTCATATTTATTACGGTCAAACTAAAGTTTTACACAAGAGAAATTCATTCAGACGGCAAGTGAAGCAGAAGTCCGGAAGCAATAGAGCTCAATTCCGAGATACGAAATTCAACCTTATTACAGGAGATCAGCAGAGTCCATGCAGTTCCTAAGATATAAAACCCTTAAGGCACATATAAGAAACCAATTCAGTAAGTAGAACAAACACCAGGCATTAACAGACATTGTCAGTGCTATGGAGCAAGGAGACTTCATACACATAAGTAGTGCTCAGCTACTGCAAAGGAATTCTTTATCTGAAAAACACTCTGAGAAAATATGCTAAAATAGGAACTGCAAGAAGTCAAAAAGCCATTAACACAAAGACCTTCATAAGAATAAAAAAAGTATGCAATAGTAAAAGTCAAAGGTTAACCTGAGACAAATGGGTGATTGAGATCTATTTTGTTGTCAAGAGAACAAACAAACATATGAATTAGGAAAGGGAATAGGCTACTTGAATCCACTGCAGCATTTAATGAGATAATAGCTGATCTGATTGCTCTAGAGTCCTGCCTACTCTTAATAATCTCTCAACCCTTGTTTGTCAAGAACCAATCTATGTCCGCACTAAAAATATCAAAAGACTTTGTTGCCAACACCTTTTGAGGATGAGTTCCACAGACATATGATCCTTATTAGAAAAAAACTCTCCTCAGCTGTGTTTTAAATGGGTGGCTTCTTATTTTTAAACAGTGATTCCAAGTTCTAGATGCTCCTTTAAGAGGAAAGATCCTTTCTGTATTCACTCTGTAAAGACATCTTGCTGTCCTGTTTCAACCAAGCCATCTTATTTCTACTAAACTTCAAGTGATGCAAACCTAGCCTGACCAACCTTCCTTCATATAACAACTCACATTGTTCGAGTAAACCTTCTCTGAACTGCTTCAAATACGTTTATACCCTTCCTTAAATAAAAAGACCAATACTTATTGCCAATATCCTAAATAACTGAAGTCTAATTTTGTATTAAATTTGCCTCACAATAAACAATGATATTCTGTTAACTTTCCTATTTACTTGCTGTACCTGCATTGTGTAATTCATGCACAAAGATATCCAGATCCCTCTGTATCTCAGAGTTTAATCTTTTTCCATTTAGAGAATATGCTGCTTTATTATTTCATATTTCTATAATTTTATTATTTTACACTATACCCTTTGATGTGGTACAATATTAAATACTTTCTAGAAATTGAAGGTACACCCATCTAACAGTTGCCTTTCTCCACATGATATATTACATTGTCAAAGACGAGCAATAATTTGGTTAAACATGATTTCCTGTTCATAAAACCATGTTAACTTTGCCTGATTAACGTGACTTTTTTAAGTGCCCTTGTAACATATCTTTAATAGCTTGGAATATCTTCTCTACAACTGATATGAAACAAATTGGGCGATAGTTTCCTGCTTTCTGCCTCCTTCCAGGTTTTAAGGAAACTGTTTTATTTGCTACTCTTGAAAATCTAGTGTGTTTTTTTCTAGTTAAAAGCAATGCATTCGCTATCTCACTCACCACATCTTTTAAAATCCTAGGATGAAGTCCAAACAGGGGACTATTCAGTCACATAAACAATTTGTCCAATAGTACCACCCTTATGATTGAAGTTTTGAGTTCCTCCAACCCTTTCATTTCTTGATTGACCATAAACTCTTGTTATCTGTTTTCATGTTTCTAGCTATCTTTCTCTAATACAGAGGAACCTCGATTATCTGGTATTCAATTAATTGAATTTCAGATGATCTAAACAAGATCCCAATGTCTGGCTAACTACATTATCTGGCATCGATTATCTGGTATTCGATTAACTGAACAAACCCCACCCCCCACCTTTGTCCTTCATAAATTGAGGTTCATCTGTACATTATCTTATTCTCTTCTCATTAATATTTTAATCAAACTCTATCTTTTCTAAATATTTTGTCCAATCTTCTGACCTGCTTTTTAAAAACGTTTCAGAGGTAATTGGTTTAAGATGAGAGAGGAAAGATTTAAAAAGGACCTCAGGGACCTCTGTTTTTAAACAGACGGTGGTGCATGTTTGGAATGAGCTGCCAGAGGAAGTGGTGGAGGCTGGTACAATTACAACATTTAAAAGGCATCTGGATGGTTACTTGAATTGGAAGGGTTTAGAGGGAGTAAGGTCAAATGCTGGCAAGTGGGACTAGATTAATTTAGGATGCCTGGTTGGTTGGTATGGCCGAGTTGGACCGAAAGGTTTGTTTTCATGCTTTACAATTCCATGACTCTAAGACTCTAACTTGATATTAACTTTAACTATTTCAGTTTATTACAGATGGTGGTTCCTCCCTTCGGAATTTTTCTTTCACATTGGTACATATTCGTTCTGTGAACCCTGATATATTCCATTAATTGTCTGCCATTAGCCACATTGACCAATTTGTTAACCTAATTTGCCACCTCAGTTTACCTTATTTGAGTTTGATGAAGGGTGGATTGTCACTGTGACATCAGATTGGTTGGCATCATGGTTGAAGAAATGCAGTTGACAGCCTATAGTAATACAACTAAATGGTGCAGGCCTGACAAAAAACTGCAAATTAAAATGATTGCTGCAAGCAACTCTGCAACAGAAGGGGTAACATTGTATTTGTACTTCTTAATCAAGAATTCTCACTCTTGAGCATAAATCTGTGTGTTTTGACCCAAATTATCTTCAAATAGCAGAAAGAGACAACTTTGTTAAAAGTCAAGGAACAGTCAGTGATGCAATAAAGAGACAAAGAACATTTGTTTTCTGACAGCCATAGAGGCGCAATGGATAAACCTGAATACCAAAGGAACCTGCAAGGTACTGATCAGGTCGTGAATGAGGCAAAAGTGTGGAAGATGGTATTCAACATAAGTGAGTGTGAGGTGCTATATCAATGTAACAGAACATTACAAATTATAATTAATTTAGAAAGGTGAATGATGCGGAATAGAGGTATTTAAGGGTTCAGGTTTCTAAGAACATTGCGCTGCATAAAAGGATACATCTGTTGTTAAAAAAAACTAATGAAATGCAGGGTACTGTATGGCAGGAAGCAGAGTATAAAAGCTAAGCAGTAATTATAAACTTCTAAAAAATCCAAGCAAGACCACACAGTTGGAGTATTGTGTATAATCTTGGAATGCACATTCAAGGAAAGATATTAAGGCAATTGTAAGGCTACAGTGCAGATTCACTCTGATGCTGTCTGTTGTGAAGCAACACAATTATAAAGCAATGGGAGCTTCTTTTTGTAGAATAAAGAAGTAAGCCATGATCTGATAAGGATGTTTAAAAGTATTATGAAGGGATGAGACAATATAGGTAGAAACAGATCCTATCCAGTGACTGAAGGGCCTAAAACAAATGTACGAGATTTAGGTCGAAAGCAGAAAAAACATTTCGACACAGGATTTTGCTCTTATTCATTCACAGGATGAGGGCATAGCTGGCTAGACCAGCAATTATTTACCATCCCAGGTTACTCTTGAGAACGTGAGTGACCTTGAACTGTTACAGTCTATTTGGTGTCTGTAAACCCACAATGTCATTATGGAGGGAATTCTAGAATTTTGACCCAGTGACAAAGAAGGAACAACAATGTATTTCCAAGTCAGGATTGTGAGTGGCTTGGAGGGGAACTTGCAGGTGGTATTGTTTCCACATACCTGCTATGTTTGCCATTCTAGATGGTAGTGCTTCTAGGTTTGTAAAGTGCTGACTAAGGAGTCTTGGTGTATTTCTGCAGTAGATAGTACACGCACTATTGTGACTGAGTTTCAGTAGTGGAATGACTGACTTTTTATGGATTTATGTGAATCAAGTAGGGTGATTTGTCCTGGATGGTGTCAAGCTTCTAGAGTGTTGTTGGAGCTGCAGATATTCAGGTAAGTGGGGAGTACTCTATAGCAAAAAGTGAGGTCTGCAGATGCTGGAGATCAGAGATGGAAATGTGTTGCTGGAAAAGCGCATGTAGAGGGAGAAAGACAGCTTCTTCAAGGAAGGCATCCTTGTAAGAGGATTCGCAGTAGGTTGAAATCTTTGAGGAGAAAGTGAGGTCTGCAGATGCTGGAGTTTTTGTAGAGGGAGAAAGAGAAGAAGGGCTAATGCCCGAAACGTCGATTCTCCTGTTCCCTAGATGCTGCCTGACCTACTGCGCTTTTCCAGCAACACATTTCCATCTCAGTACTCTATAGCACTCCTGACTTGTGCTAGATGGTGGACAGACTTTGGTGAGTCAGGCAGCAAGTTACTCATTGCAAGATTCTGAGCCTCTGCCCTGATCTTGTAGCCACAGCAATTATGTGAGGAGTCCAGTTGAGTTTCTAGCCAATTGTAATACGCAGGATGTTGACAGCAGGGGACTTTGTGATGGTAATGCCACTGAATGTCAATGGTTAGATTGTCTCTTATTGGAGATGGTCATTGAATTAAATTTAGTTTAATTTATTGTCACATGTACCGAGGCACAGTGAAAAGCTTTGTCTTGCAAGCAATATAGGCAGACCACAGAGTTAAGTAGCATAGATAAGTAAATAATATGTAAACAGCGGCAAAACAAAAACTCAGGTACAGGCAAATGTTAAGAGTTTGTGAGTCCATCCAGTATTCTAACAACAGTAGGGTAGAAACTGTTTCAAAATCATCTGGTGCGTGTGGTCAGGCTTCCCAGAACCTGTGCCGCTGCAGTCACCCGGGTCATCTTCCAGTTCATATGGAGGTCAAAGATGGACCGGGTCCGAAGGGACTCACTGTACAAAGATCTGGGCAACAGGGGAAAAAATACACCCAATGCCACCCTCACCCTGATGGCCACCTTTGTGTGTGGCTGCATCAAGCTGTGCGTGGATCCCCAGTACGCAAACACCAAGTGTCACTACGTACTGAGGTTCTACCTGTCCCCGGTGTTGCGAAGGATGGGCCTGGCCTCGCTGCCGCGGAACGCTCCAAGTAGTTGGACCGTTCTGTATCACCTGTCCTTCGTGGAGAAGTTTATGAAGAAAAACATCTTTGACCACAAGTCCATCAGGAGGTGGTCAGCACGTAGTGTCCTTGAGACCCTTCGGGAAAAGGAGAGGGCGGATGCTATCGAGCGGTTCCCTGAGCAGACTGTCAAAGCCATTTGGCAGAATGCCTCATCGCCAGAACTTTCCAACAAGCACCAAGACATGGCTTGGCTGGTGGTGAGAAGGGCTCTGCCTGTGAGATCCTTTATGCACGCCCGGACTCTCAGCCACACCGCACGCTACCCTCGAAGCGGCTGCGGGGGGGACGAGACTGTCACACACCTCCTTCTGGAATGTGCCTATGCAGAGGAAGTCTGGAGAGGAATGCAGTGGTGTTTGTCGAGGTTCGTCCCGAGCAGCGCCGTGACGCAGGACTCTGTGTTCTACGGTCTGTTCCCCAGGACGCACACCGAGACGAAGATCAACTGTGCCTGGAGGATCATCAACTCGGTGAAGGACGCTCTCAGGGTGGTCCGAAACCTGCTGATCTTCCAGCTGAAGGGGTTGACCCCGACTGAGTGTTGCAGACTGGCACATTCCAAGGTCCAGGACTACATGTTGAGGGACGCGATGAAGCTTGGTCAGCTGCCGCCAAGGCACGGTGGGGAAAGACCACTGTGTAAAGTCTGCCTGCCTAACGAAGAACAGGGGGCCCATGCAGTCATTTGGGCTCTGCTGACGCCTCAGCTAATTATATGGGCATATGATTGAAAAATGTACAGACCTGTATAAAAAATGATAAATTCTGATCTCTGTATGTACATGTTTACATAAGTATGGCATGACCAACTGTACAGACCATCAAATTATTTTATGAATAAAGTATATTTTTGAAATTAAATAAAAAATTCTGTATCTTCCCCCCAATGGTAGAGGTTGGAGAAAAACATTGCCAGGGTGGGATGGATCTTTGAAAATGCTGGCAGCCTTTCCTTGTCAGTGGGCCTGGTAGATGGACTCTATAGATGGGAGGTTGGCCTTTGTGATTGTCCGGGCCAAGTTCACCATTCTCTGTAACCATCTCTGATCTTGAATGGTACAGTTGCCATACCAGGTAGTGATACATCCAGACAGAATGCTCTCGATGGCGTACCTATAAAAGTTGGCAAGGGTATTTGCCATCATGGCAAAATTTCCTCAGCTGCCTGAGGAAGAAGAACCTTTGTAACCAGTGTGTCCACTTGAAGAGTCCAAGAAAGCTTGCTGTGGATGACCACTCCCAGGAGCTTGACACTCTCCACTCGCTCAACCTCTGTGCTGTTATTGTGTAGGGGTGTATGAGTAACATCCTGCCGGAAGTCAATTATGAGTTCCTTGGTTTTGCCAGCATTGGTCACTGGCTGGCACTTGTGTTGTGCAAATGTTACTTGTCACTTACCACTTGCCCAAACCTGGAAATTGTCCAGATCTTGCACACAGCCTACTTCATTATCTGATGAACTGAAAATGGTGCTGAACATTATATCGTCAACAATGAAACTCCCCAGCTGAAGGTGGTTGGGTCCAGCACACTAACCTGAGGAACTCCTGCAGAAATGTCTTGGAGCTGAGATGACTGACCTCCAACAAGCACAAGCATTTTCCTTTGTGATAAACTTGACTGCAACGAGCAGAGTGTTTTCCTCTTCAATCCAATTGATCCCAGTTTTAATCCTTGATGTCATATTCAATCTAATGCAGCCTTGATGTCGAGGGTCGTCACTCTCACCTCACTTCTAGAATTCAGCTCTTTTGTCTATGTTTGAACTAAAGCTGTAATGAGGTCAGCAGTCGAGTGGCTCTGGTGGCTACTGAACTGAGCATCAGTGAGTAGGTTATTGCTAAGCAAGTGCTTCTCGATAGCCCCTTTGAAGACTTCTTTGACCACTTTACTGATGATCAAGTGTGGACTGACGGGGTGTGAGCATTGGCTAGGTTGCATTGTCCTGTAGTGTACAGGACATTCATGGACAATTTTCCACATTGTTGTGGATATTCCAGTGTTGTAGCTGCAATGGAACAGCATGTCTAGGAGCATGGTAAGTTCTAAGGGTGAGTCATATCAGATTTAAAACAGTTCTCTCTCCGTAAATGCTGCCAGATCTACTGAGTTTATCCAGCATTCTGTTTGTTTCAGATTTCTAGTGTGCAAACTATTTTGTCTTTATTCAGTACTATTGCTAGAATGTTGCCAGAGCCTATAGCCTTTGCAATATTCAGTGCCTCCAACCATTTCTTGATATTACGTGAAATGAATCAAATTGTTTGAAGATTGGCATCTGTAATATGAAGATCTCTGGAGGAGGCAGAGATGGATCATCCACCTAGTACTTCTGGTTGAAGATTGTTGTGAATGCTTCAGCCTAATCTTTTGCACAGATATGATTCAGGATATTTGTGGAGCATCCTCCAGGTTGAGAGGTTGTGATAGCTTGCCAGAGTTTGTCAACATTGAAAGCAATTGAAAGAAAGGAGAATAAAGAGCAATGGATCAATGAAGGCCTGTTGGATGAAGTCATGTGCAAGACAAGGAAATTGGACCAAGCAGAGTCTAGATTAGAGTGGTACTGGAAAAGTACAGCAGGTCAGGCAGCATCTGTGGAACAGGAAAATCGACGTGTCAGGCAAAAGCCCTTCATCAGGAAAAAAACCCTCATTCCTGATGAGAGGTTTTTGCCCGAAACGTCGATTTTCCTGCTCCACGGACGCTGCCTGACCTGCTGTGCTCTTCCAGCACCACTCTAATCTAGACTCTGATTTCCAGCATTTGCAGTCCTCACTTTTGCCTAATTGGACCAAGCAGTCTATTTCCATGA
This sequence comes from Chiloscyllium plagiosum, assembly GCF_004010195.1. NCBI lineage: Eukaryota > Metazoa > Chordata > Chondrichthyes > Orectolobiformes > Hemiscylliidae > Chiloscyllium > Chiloscyllium plagiosum. The sequence continues at coordinate 65,320,370 of NC_057719.1, forward strand.
ACTCAAGAGGCACCAATAGTCTCTTTTGAAATATGTTGACATACAATAACACTCCTGACACAGCAGTGTAAAAAGTAATTGTCACAGTGAATTAATCATCTTTTGAAATAGTTACTTTGCTTTAATTTTTGGTACTTCTGCCAATTGAAAGCCACAGAAAATTTCTTGAAGTGGTATCTGAATTCTGACAAATCCTAAACCAGTTTTCCATGTTCAGCGTTTTCCAACCGATGGGATGTGGCAAAGCAACTGCGTCAACCTGACCGTCTGCTGAATGAAAGGGGACAGCCTTTTCTAACTCTGTGCACTTCATGCACAAACTTTCCAAGACATCTTTGTCCCTCTAACATCACAGGTGATAAGAATCATTTTTATTTTAGATCCTTTTCAAATTGCAATATGGGGCATTCCATCTGGAATTTCAGCAATCAACAGTTCCTCCGATGTGAAGCTTATCTTTATTGAGCTAACTATTTTCAGTAGACTGAGAATATGTCCTCAGCTGACATAGGTAATTACTCAGTTACATTCCTGACACCATTTCAGAAGTTTTCCTGAAAACATTCCTGATTTTCCTCTGTGTCTATGAAATCATAGCATTTTATTTTCCACTTTTGTTTCAATAAAATACAAAAGTTTTCAACAAAAATGTCCACAACACTACAGCATTTAATTCAATGTATTAGGAAAGCTTCCAAGGTGTCAATCAAACTAGTTTTAATTGGAACATGCCCATGGAATCTATCCACTAATGTACAAATTCCATGACTCTTGCATACTGAAAAAACTAGCTCAACATTTTGGATAGCTTTCACTCCCATTCAGCAAACTATATTTTGATGAATATAGTTTGGATTGTGCAGTTGTTTTTCCTTTGCTAAACACATATCGAAGATATCTTACATAATGCTTTGTTGGAAGAAGGAAGTCTTATTGTGCTATTTGTGAAGGAAGGAATAGGAAATGCCATTTTTTACAACAAGTCTGTTTTTCAAATACATAGGTGAGGACTGTAATGTGATCAACACAGGTAATGTGGACATAAGTAAAGAAATGACATTCAATGTTGTCCAACTGACTTAGTTACTATAAACATTTATTCTGGATTCTGAAGCCAGAAATGTCAGTTCTAGCTACAGTAGAGATTCACATCTGGCATAAATCGGGTGTAAGGCATTAACAGAATTGATGAGACCTCAAGGGGGATGAATATTATTTGAGTAGCATTTCTGCAATTGATTCTCCATTGACTGACAGCTTTGGTTGCTATTTCCATAGCCCATGCAGGGTTCTTCAATGCTCATTGTAGCTTTTCGAATGGGCCACAATTGTAACAGTCCATAGAACTGCCTGTCCCTGGGAGGTCAACGTAAATGAATTTCTCATACCCTCCAAATTTGTAAGATCTAGAATTTCAAGTTAGAAGTGTGCATTGTGCCTATTGTGATACTGATGTATATCAGAAGAATACTGAGTAGTTAGTGAATTTGAGTAAAATTGGCTGTGCACCTCTCTCATTGTAATTAGGTCAACCAGAAAGAGGGTTTTGGATATACAGTGGGACCATTGCAGCAAAAAGACGAACATAAAGTCTTACGTGGTTTCAATGCCATTTCCTCATACACAATGGCCAATTTGACAATATGGCTGGTGTTCGACCAAGTGAGTAAAGATGGATCCGATCCCTTCTTTTTACCATCCTGAGTAGCCAGCCACAAAGATTTTATATAAAAACAGGAAGTTGGAGAGGATTCAGAAACGATTTCCCAGGATGTTGCTGGGATTGGAAGGTTTGAATTATAAAGAGAGGCTGGAGAGACTGGGACCTTTTTCTCTGGAGCATAAGAGGTTGAAGAGTGACTTTATAGAGGTTTATGAAGTCATGAGGGGCATAGATAAGGTGAATAGCAAAAGTCTTTTGCCTAATGTAGGGAAGTTGAAAACTCGGGGGCATATTTTAAGGTGAGAGGAGAAAGATTTAAAATGGACCTTTTTAACTTTTTCACATAGAGGGTGGTTTGTATGTGGAATGAACTACCAGAGGAAGTAGTAAATATAGGTTCACTTACAACAGTAAAGAGACATTTGGACAGGTACATGATAAGGAAAGGTCCAGAGGGATATGGAATAAATGCAAGCAAGTAGGATTAGTTTAGCAAACTTTGTCGGCATGGGTGTGTTGGACTGAAGGGTCTGTTTCCATCCTGTCTGGCGCTATGACTCGATAAGTGGGCGGCATGGTGGCACAGTGGTTAGCACTGCTGCCTCACAGCACCAGAGATCCGGGTTCAATTCCCACCTCAGGCGACTCTCTGTGTGGAGTTTGCACATTCTCCCCATGTCTGCATGGGTTTCCTCCGGGTGCTCCGGTTTCCTCCCACAGTCCAAAAATGTGCAGGTTAGGTGAATTGGCCATGCTAAATTGCCTGTAGTGTTAGGTGAGGGGGTAAATGTAGGGGAATGGGTCTGGGTGGATTGCGCTTCGGCGGGTTGGGTGGACTTGTTGGGCTGAAGGGCCTGTTTCCACACTGTAAGTAATCTAATCTAATCTAATCAAATGTAGCTAAATTTTCCAGCATCTTCAATTTTGATTTCAAATCTCCATGATTTGTAGCACTTTGCTTTTATTAAACATTTTATGTTCTATTTAACAATGAAGTTATATCTCGCTCCAATTAAAATGCATTTAACTACCTTGTGAGAAAAAATAGGGAACCAATTACAAGATTTCCATGATTGGAAGAAGGACAATTTTATTATCTGCAAACCCTGATGGAAAACAAGCAAGAAGTGCCGTCCAGTATTCAAGCACACAGGTGCATATTTGATAGAGGATCGTGTCCAGTTCAAAAGGAAGATGAAAGGAATATGCAGTTTAAAGTCTTTAGGATGTCCTTCAGTATGAAAGTTGTTAACCTGAGACCGTGGTTGTTTCTCCAGTTCTAGCTGGTTTGAGTCTGAAATTCATCTTCTCCACTCTGCCATTCACAGTTACCTGAAACTCAACAGGTTGTGCATTCCATGGTTTAATGTTTCTTATTTCTAAGCTTAATAATTGTAGGTGATGTCTTTCATGTACAATATGGAAACTTATCACACAGATATAAATCAAAGTAGAAGATAAGAGTTTCCTTGCATTTGATCAGGTGGACTAGTTCTCAATATATTTTGACAAAACGTTTCATTAGAGTTCAAGCAGTTTCATTTATTCCATGTCGACTTTATGAAGCACAGTTAACTGATTTGCCATGATCATTTTAAATCAGTGATTTTCCTTCCTAAAACCGTTTTATTAGTAAAATTTGATGATAGAATTTGAAGATCAATTGCCTATTTTTTAAAAATCATTATCATGCCAGTGTGCTGAAGCTGTACTGTAGCCAGTGTCAGCTGGAACTGATGGTCGCACTACTTGGGTTTACGCTATCAGCACACATTCTGCTGGATTAGAATAAATTATACGGTTGCTTTTGCAGAGCTGAGAACTGATTTTTGGATGTAGCCTTAGCAAGGTTGAGTGAGACAATATATTTTCTCAAAAATCAATATGAAGTTTGAATTTTGAAGTGGATTGAATGAGGGAGTTGGTGGGGATGGGGGAGGAAGGGGATAACTCCTATCTTGCTTAATTCCTGCCCCTGCTTCATCCTTTTTGAGTTGGGCATTCTGCCAAGGTATAATATTAAAATAGATTTAAAATTGGATTAATTTTCTTTTGAATGACACCTGGATATCACGAGTGAGCTGAATTTGTAGCAATGTAGAAAATGACCAAACCTACTTCACTTATTGGGATTGAGGAGTAACACCCAGACAGGGAGAGAAAGACTAAGAAGTGAGCAGAAGGCTTACTTTGGGATTTGATAACGGTTACAATATATTTGAATGCAAATTATCTATTTAAAAATTCATTTTCCTTTAAGTAGAAACCATGTTATTGAATGTAAATCACAGCAGCAGTAAATAATATTTGTATAGAAGCTTTATGGCCGAGGATGCATTACCAATTAGAATTTGACACTCTACGAAATATTGCAACTAGTGATGAAAGATTTGCTCAAATAGAGAGGTTTCAAGGTGCATCCTAAAGGAAGACAGCACTGCAGAGGTTTAGCAAGTGAATTCCACAACTCAAAATATGAACACCAAAAGTGCAGGGATTTAAAGTGAAGGTGTTCAAAGGCCAGCTATGCGCGATTTTTCTTTTTCGTCGGTTATCAATTTATTACCAATCCAAGAAAACATTATGAGCAACATTTATAAATAAGAAATGGAGAATACATAAGTCAGAGAAGTAATTTTGAGACAATGCTATAAAACTGAAGAAATTAGAGAAAGCACTAGATTACGCATAAGACTATGGTAGAATTGTTACAGAGTGAAGTCCCATGGAAGATATAATCTAAAGGTTCCATGTCAAAAAATGTGCAGTGAATTAGCATGGAATTATCTGAGGTACTGAATTATGTGGCCTTGAGAAAAGCATCTGAGATCGGCTAAGGGTATCCTGGCATCTAGTGCAAAAAAATCTTATTTCCCAACTAAGGGTTGAGTGGTGAGACGAGGTTCTCATTGCTGAGTCGGGAGAGGCCTACTTATAGCCATTAGCATGCATTAACATCTCATTATGCAGTTTCCTGTCCTTCCCCCTGCCACATGGAAAGTAGATGGCGACAATTCCTGACACGAGAGTCAAAATATTTACTTGACGATTCCATCTCGCCACTTACTCCTCCAGCACTTAATCTGGGATACCACTCCCCAAGATCTCAGGGCTTGATGAATGGGTGTTAAACTAAAACATCACCTCATCTCTATGGACATCAGTACATGATATGCTACCAACTTCACTGCACCCTTAAGGTACATCTCCAATCCAATTTCATGATGGTTCTGCACTTCCATGCTGCTCTATAGAGCACACCAACACTTTACACTGCAAGGCTGCTGCAAGATCATGTTGTGTGCAGGGACAGCCAACTAGCTCAAGAATTAACTATGCTCATTCTCCTGGTTCCTCACTGCACTCACTCACTTCATGCCCGTTTCGATGTTCATGACATCCCTGCCCTGCCTTGCCTTGACTGCACAGACAGTGTATTATGGCTCACAGTACCTCACTGTTGCTTTGCCTTTTATTGTCAACACAAGGTCAGGCAGCCTTTCATGGTTGTCAGTGGTCCATCAGTCAAGGATCTGCATGTGATGCTGTATGGCACCATGCAATGGCAATCTCATACATTCACGCGTTTCAGCAGCTAGTACGGCAAATACACTGCACTTGCATCAACCAAATGAACATGTTACAAATTTTCAGTTGAGTGAAGGAAGATCACCTTCAATCTGGGGGTTCCAGTATAGTAAGTCAAGGGCCTCAAACACAGTCAGTCCAGGGCTTGAACATGGACATTGGGGTGGTCACTGTCAGCGGGTACATATCACTATAGCCAGGGAATGGGTCATGATCATTGTGCCAGTTAACCAGGCCAGGGAGTTGTGCTACATCAGTCAGGGAGCTGCACACATATCAGCCAGGAGTCTGGTCAGTCATCAGACAGGGATGTCCATCGAAGATGGTCAAGAATTGGACCACAGTCGGTCTCCAGGATCAGCTCAGTTAAAGTCAAATAGGATATTCAGGGGCCATCTCTGTGGGCGGGAAGTTGGGAAAGTAAATTCTGTGAGTTGGAGGCAGCATGTAGGGATGCAAAGGTGACAATAATCACAAAGGAGGTAAGTCACCATATAATGAGTGGCAGGCAGAGACAATAATGCATCAGAGGAAATGGGATATTGCAGGAGAAGGGGATTATTTACAGTTACATCCATTCTGGTGTCTATGATGGCAGGAGGGGAGAGAGAGTAAAGTAGGGCAACGTTTAACATGACGAGGCTGTATTCTACACTGGGGAAGGATTCTAAGGTGGGATGAGGTTAAGGATTTGATTTATTATTGTCACATGTATCAAAGTACAGTGAAAAGTATTGGTTTGCATACTCATCTATCAAATTGCACCTTATATAAGTACATCAGGGTAATGGAACAGAATGCAGAATATAGTGTTCCATCTACAGAGAAGGTGCAGAGAAAGATCAACTCTAATGTGTGAGGGAACCATTCATAAGTCTGATAACCTGCACAGCTTGGTTCTTAAATAACAGTGCAATTATAAATGGGCTTTTGTATTTGCAATGGACTGCCAGCTGTGCCACTTACGTACCCTCCCACTACCTGCCTGGTGAAGGGTAACTCCTGCCTGGCAGGACTTGATCTGTTGCCAGTGATGTGAATCCCTGGTGGCTAGCACTTCTTATCTCATGCAAGGGTGGTGAGTGTATGGAATGAGATGCCAGAGGAAGTGGTGGAGACTGGTACAATTACAGCATATGAAAGGCATCTGGATGGGTATATGAATAGGATGGATTTAGAGGGATATGGGCCAAGTGCTAACAAATGGGACTAGATTAGATTAGGATATCTGGTCAGCATGGATGAGTCGGACCGAAGGGTTTGTTTCTTTGTTGTACATCTTTATGACTCTGAGACTGAAAGAGGGGCTAATGAATGTGCCAAGTCCCACAGATGTATGACACATGGGCAATAAGACAAGTTTCAGAGCATAGCCTGAGAAAACTTGCTAGGACTCACAAAGCGAAACCCTCTATAAAACTCACCAAAGTTGACTCTTAACTGATTTGTGGTATAATTGAGCCCACACATTAGGATAATTTAATGTGACTTTTTCAAATTCCTTTTCTTTTAATGCATCATTGAAGTCATGGTTTCTAGCAGCCATCAGTAAGTAACTCTTTGCCAACCACATGCAAATATAAATGACTCCACATTGGAGCCAAGTGGGAGCTCTGACTCAATCCGAGCCACTAGTATTAGTGTTGAGTCAGGCCTGGCTCAGGTTTCCATCAAGTTGCAATAAGTTCGCTGTGTGACCTATGTTTAGCTTTACTATCGATGATGACATCCAAACGCTGGGGGAATCGTGAAGAATCATTTATTGTACCAATATCCTGATTTCAACAACTGCAGATGTTCTGCAGTTCACAGGTGTCACATTTTAAATTGTCTTTTTGTTGGGGGATTTACAATTATCAACAATTCATCAAACTACACGGCTAACAACTGTCAGAACTCCACAGATGTTGAGACAACATGTGGCCTCATTGCTTCGAGTTCTGTGAAGGAATACTGATTACTTAGAAAGCTGCCAATATTTAAAGGCACTGTCTTTATGAAATAATATTTGGAAAGTACTATGCATTCTATCATGACCTGACTGTGGATGTTTCCAATCTGAGAAATGTATAAAATGTTTACAACATTTTCATGAATGTAAATCTAATTGACATTCAATCCTTTGAGCATTCTGCCTGGCCAATCATACCAACTATGCCCAACATTTGTCAGTATAATCTCATAATCCTTGTCATAATCATAATCTGTATGTACCATGAGGTTGCTCTAATTCATATTCGACTGTTTTCTGATATATTGATCAGATAATCTACACTCTATTTGCAGTCACATCAGGGAGATGAAATCTTTTCTTGGCATTTTCTGAAGCTCTGAACCCTGACTCTCCAATTCTCTTCTTAGCCAACTGGCTGGGAGGCAAATTTGGAGCAGAGCATCTGTCAGCTAGGCAGAGAACTAACTGATTTACATTAACCCACCTAGCGCACACAAACTTTAAGTCCATGCCTATTTAAAATAAGAATCCACAAAATCTCAACTGCAAGTAAGTAGAGATGATTTACTTACTGCAAGTAAGTAAACCACTGCCTGCTTTAAATATGGGGCACAAAACCATGCTTTCCCAAATGAGTGTTTTTCCAGGGATAGTCTGAGTAAATGGCAATGAAGTGTTCAATCAGCTGTGATCATAGTAAATGGCAGAGCTTTCTTAAAGGGCTAGGCAAAAATGAGGACTATAGATGCTGGTGAAGGGCTTTTGCCTGAAACGTTGGTTCTCCTGCTCCTCGGATGCTGCCTGACCTGTTGTGCTTTTCCAGTGGCACACTCTTGACTCTATCTTGAAGAGCTGCATAGCCTACTCATGTTCCTACGTTAGGCCAAAGCAACTAGCAATTGCTTGAACCTGTGTCAGAGTGTAGTTGGAAAATGGTGAGGGTCAACAAATAAAAGATGCTGTAAATGAGAAGATAGAATTGAAAAGAAAACAGAAATTGTATATGGAAATGTGGATGATGAAAATTGATTATACACCTTTTCTAAATGTTGAATATCATCTTCATAAACAAAAGCTTTTGCTTTCATTTCTCAAATTCTTCAGTACTAATTGCTCAGAACTAATCTAATAGCCCATTATAATTTATTTTATCCTGAGACATTGGGGAGTTCTGTATTTGGTCATTTCTGAATTTCTCCTGTTAGAATATTGTTGAAACAATTCATTCCTATTGGCAAGAGGTGTTTTATACTCTCGTTCGGAGTAATGAGTAGCTGTAGATAGTGCGCCCTTGCTCTTTATCTTCTCAAGCTTTCTTTAATCTTGCTATTACAGTCCAGCCACATACTTTCTGCTCAGCACAAGTCTGTCAGCAATGACCCTCTTGAAACCTATATTCTTTTTCCCCTGTGGAGCCTTGTATAATAATCTAATGCCCAGTAATTTCTATGACCAAATTTTCTCAAAGTAAGGCTTAAGATCAAAAAGGCAGATATTCGTATAACTTGACCTATATTTCTGGTTAACTCAACCTGAATTCCAGAAGTGACATCAAATAACTAACACTAGATTTATTTATTTTCATCATTAAAATTAGATTGTCAGGACAAAGAATTATAGCAGGCATTTTAAGTACCATGAAATGTGCAATAAAATGTGAACAATTTAAAGGCAACATACTCCACGCTAATAAATTGCACACCAATAAATGTCAACAGTTATGATCAAGGCTTTTGCAGTGACTACAGTGTTGCATTTTCATATTATGATACTGAAGTTTATTGTTTATGAATCCAGTGAGTTAGTATTTGATGAGATTTGCAAAAAGGGATGTTGACATCTGGTGAAGTTATTTTTCAGGAATTCTAACCAGTATATGTAACGGCATTTGCGACCCTGTGCACATGCATCTAACTGTTCATTTGCGTAGTTTAAATTAGCTCCATGTTTTTAAATGCATCACAAGGTGATCACTTGCAGCATGAACCGCCGAGTTTGGAAATCATTTTCAGTTAGAAGCTTGAGTCTGCTAGGAAATTGCCCCAAATAACTGTAAAACATCTTTGAAGAGATGCTTCGCAACTTTAATGGCTATGCCTGTACACCGTTAAAGGAGAAGGCTGAATGTGAGTATTATATTCCTGTGATTTGTAACTGTTCCACAATACAGTAAGATGAAATGATTCTGGCATATGGTCATATTTTCAGCTTTGGTTCAAACTTGAAGATTAGATGAGGAACATATTAGAATTGTGACACTAAAATAAGGCATGGCCAGTAGCTGACAATGAGCTGACTTCATAAATATTATTTATTTGCTTATAGGGTGTGGGCATTGCTGGCCAGGCCAGCAGCTTGTGCTCATCCTAAAAACCTTGAAATGTAGTTATGGGTTGCGTCTTTTAGTCGCTTCAGTCCTGGTGACCTCGTGGTATTATCCAAGGCCATGTTTTCTACTTCTTACTTCATATTATCAAGAATACATAAGCGATCAGAGGTGTTACAGCAACACAAATTATTTATGGATTAGTTGTTCAGTAATCTCATGGAAAAGTGGATGAACAAACATTATGGGGAGGTCTAGGAGGAAAGTTGATTTGGTAAGGAAATTGTGTAGCATTCTTTATCTGGCCTGGCAATTCAAAATATTTACTGTGGATCAAATTTAGGATTAGTTTCCAGAAGTTGTGCCAGAGTTGAATAGTATAATCTTAGCCAATAGGATGGGATGGAATGAAATCAGCCTTTGAGTTTACCGCATCTCAGTGGGGTCAAGTGAAAGGAAACGACCCTGGGTGTAAGAGAGAGAGAGAGAGAGACCTCAGAGACTGTTAACCTTTCTTTTTAACATGTCCACATTCAGTGCAGAGCAGCTTTCGACCTTGTACTGCTAGTTTAGCATGCTTCAGATAGAATTCCAGCAAGGTCTTTTTCAATTCCAGAACTAAGAACAATAAGGGCCCCATGAGCATAAAGTGTAGCTTGAAGCTCATTTCTAGCAAAATTGTTAATAAACATATAATACCGAGCATGTGCTTTTTGTTTCAAACTGCAGCTGCTTAAATGATGTCCTGGTTTTTAACCCTTTAAACATGAGAAATTAAACAATCAAAGGTTGTTTGGGCCTTCAGATCCATTTCTTCAATAAACTACCCTGGAGCATGATTCTTATCTCTCATGAGAAAGTCTTGCAAAATTACAAGACCCCACAGATGTTTCAACTAAAGTGCATCAAGTCTACATACATTTAAAACCACAATAATTTAAAGAGGTAAGATTTCTCTCCACAGCTAATCTATGACAGAGCCCAATGGCACATGATCCATTTTATTTCATACAGTGTTTGCTCAATGCCTATATTTACCGTCCAATCTGCCAACTTCATTGTTATTGATGGGGGAGATCTCTTCTTTGGTTTATGTATAACAAAGCTCTAAATTTGTTTGTAGAGTATTAGATTACGATTTGATATTGTACAGAGGATCATAGCCTGAAGTGTTTATTTTGGAATAATTAATCAATGCATTCAATGTTTTTCTTTTTGGGGAGTTTGCTTCCTTTAATCTACCGCAAGAGTGACTGGATTCTCTTTCAATTTTTTTTTTTGAGAATGTTATTTCACTCTTGCCCTTCAGTTCTATGATTACAATCCAATTTAACCAACAGCTTTTATTTGTCTCTGTACTTTGAACATGTTTTTGGGAACCTTCCATTTCTCTTACTTGAGGTATTTCAGCTTCTGTACATTTGATCACTTTTAAGGTGAGATGTAGCTCTTCCCCATTCTCACTGGCTCTGATTAGTTAGGTAGGATTATGACAGCAAGCCAAAGATTGCATATAGATCAGCCTTTGCACAAGCTCCTTTAGCTACTCAATGCCTTCACTGGAATTTTCATCTTCAAAGAGTATCAAAATATCAGGTTTTGTTTTAGATTTTATTTGGCAAGAGTTTTACCAAGCACATCTGCCTACTAAATGAGATTCATGTTAATTATTCTTAGCAACTCACTGATCATGCAATAAATGGTCACAATTTATAAAAGTCATCAGTTAGTAATGAACTTTGAAACATTTGAAATATAATACATTTTTTAGACTTTGCCGACAAAAGGGCCTTAATTATCTCTCTCTGAAGTCTAAATGTATTCCACTCATCTAAACTTTACTCAGCTCAGTTTCTAGAAAACATGTACTGCAAGTCACAAAAATGATTATCAGGTTTCCAAAGATTTGAGTAACTGTCGGACAAATTGAAAATTAACTGCCAATCATACATAATTGATCAAATTTTATGGTATTCATTTGTTTGAATTTATCTTTCCTCCTTCCTTGAACCTTTTTATGAGGAAATTGGAACCAGATTGCCTTCAATATTTGCATTGTACTAAGTCTTTGTTTTATAATTATCTACCACCAAAACCTGAAACCACTGTCCTTTGCTAATTGCCCTAGAAAAGATGTTGTGAGCTGTAGCTGAAGTCACTTCCCACACTGATCTTAGGGAGGAAATTCCAGGACTTTGATCAAGAACTAAGAAGGGTCAGTGACGTATTTACAGCTCAGGATGGTGTGTGCCTTAGAGGGGAATTTGCAGATAGTACTGTCCCCATTCATCAGCTGACCTTATCCTTCCAGGTGCTAGAGTTTGTGGTTTTGTAAGATACTGTCAAAATAACCTTGGTGAGTTACTGTAGTGAATCTTGTACTTTGTAGGCCCCTCTGCCACTGTGTGCCAGTAGTGCAAAGTGTTAAAGGTGGTGAATGGGATGCTTTTCAATTCAACTGCTTTGGTCTTAAGCTTCTGAAATATTTAGATTAGATTAGATTAGATTCCCTACAGTGTGGAAACAGGCCCTTCGGCCCAACCAGTCCACACCGAAGAGTAACCCACCCAGACCCATTTCACTCTTACTAATGCAACTAACACTATGGGCAATTTAGCGTGGCCAATTCACCTGACCTGCACATCTTTGGGCTGAGGGAGGAAACCGGAGCACCCGGAGGAAACCCACGCAGACACAGGAAGAATCTGCAAACTCCACACAGGCAGTCACCCAAGGCTGGAATTGAACCTGGGACCCTGATGCTGTGAGGCAGCAATGCTAACCACTGAGCCACCGTGGTTGGATATCCATTCATCCAGTCATGAAGAGAATCTCATCACGTTCCTGGATTAGTGGATTGTGAATCTGGGGATTGGGATGTTGAGCTAATCTGTCACAGATTGCCTGCCAGATCTGCTGCTGTAGCCTCAGTAATCATGTGGCTGGCCAAGTTAAGTTTCTAGTCATTGGTAACCTGCTGGAAGTTTATGGTGGAAGATTCAATGTTGATCATGACATCAAGTATCAAGAGGAGATATTTAAATGCCACCAGCTGCAACATGACCTCCCGACTCCTGTACTCAATACTCTGACCAGTAAAGGAAAGCATACCAAACACCTTCTTCACTATCCTATCTACCTGCAACTCCACTTTCAAGAAGCTATGAACCTGCACTCCAAGGTCTCTTTGTTCAGCAACACTCCCTAGGACCTTACCATTAAGTGTATAAGAGCTGGAAATGTGTTGCTGGAAAAGCGCAGCAGGTCAGGCAGCATCCAGGGAACAGGAGAATCGACGTTTCGGGCATAAGCCCTTCTTCAGGAATGGGCTTCAGGAATGAAGAAGGGCTTATGCCCGAAACGTCGATTCTCCTGTTCCCTGGATGCTGCCTGACCTGCTGCGCTTTTCCAGCAACACATTTCCAGCTCTGATCTCCAGCATCTGCAAACCTAACTTTCTCCATTAAGTGTATAAGTCGTGCAAAGATTTGCTTTCCCAAAATGTAGCACCTCGCATTTTATCTAAATTAAACTCCATCTGCCACTCCTCACCCCATTGGCCCATCTGATCAAGATCCCTTTGTAATCTGAGATAACCTTCTTCACTGTCCACTACACCTCCAATTTTGGTGTCATCTGCAAACTTACTAACTCTGCCTCTTATGCCCATATCCAAATCATTTATATAAACAATGAAAAGTAGTGGACCCAGCACTGACCTTGTGCACTCCACTGGTCACAGGCCTCCAGTCTGAGAAACAACCCTCCACCACCACCCACTGTCTTCTATCTTTGAGCCAGTTCTGTATCCAAATGGCTAATTCTCCCTGTATTCCATGAGATCTAACCTTGCTAACCAATCTCCCATGGGGAACCTTGTCGAATGCCTTACTGAAGTCCATATAGATCATGTCAATCGCTCTGACCTCATCAATCCTCTTTGTTACTTCTTCGAAAAACTTAATCAAGTTTGTGAGACGTGATTTCCCACGCACAAAGCCAAGTTGACTATCCCTAATCAGTCCTTGCCTTTCAAAATACATGTATATCCTGTCCCTCAGGTTTCCCTCCAACAACTTGCCACCACCGTCGTCAGACTCACTGGTCTATAGTTCCCTGGCTTGTCCTTACCACCCTTCTTAAACAGTGGCACCATGTTAGTCATCCTCCAGTCTTCCGGCACCTCACTGCAACTATCGATGATACATATATCTCAGCAAGGGGCCCAGCAATCCCTTCCCTAGCTGCCCACAGAGTTCTGGGCTACACCTGATCAGATCCTTTCGGCCACTTCTGGAATATTGCGTGCAATTCTGGTCTCTTTCCTATCAGAAAGATGTTGTGAAACTTGAAAGGATTCAGAAAAGATTTACAAGGATGTTGCCAGGGTTGGAGAATTTGAGCTACAGGGAAAGACTGAATAGGCTGGGGCTGTTTTCCCTGGAGCATCGGAGGCTGAGGGGTGACGTTATAGAGGTTTATAAAATCATGAAGGGCATGGATAGGATAAATAGACAAAGTCTTTTCCCTGGGGTGGGGGAGTCCAGAACTAGAGGGCATAGGTTTAGGGCGAGAGGGTAAAGATATAAAAGAGACCTAACAAGCAACTTTTTCGCCCAGAAGGTGATGCAGGAATTGGTGCAGGCTAGTACAATTGCAACACTTAAAAGGCATCTGAATGGGTAAATGAGTAGGAAGGGTTTGAAGGGATATGGGTTGGGTGCTGGCAGGTTGGAGTAGATTGGGTTGGGATATCTGGTCGGCCTGGATGAATTGAACCTAAGGGTCTGTTTCTGTGCTGTACATCACTCTGACTCTATGACTCTATGACCTGGAGATGCTAATTATCTGGCACTTCTGTGATGTGAACATGAATTGCCATTTGTCAGCTCCAACTTGAATATTTCTGAATACAAATGGAGTTTTAATTGTTCAGGCAAAATTTAATCCAAAGGATTTAATGAAATATGTCAAATGGATATCTTTATTTTAATAGAATTAGAATACCGTAAACTTTTAATCCAAATTACCATCAGCTTAATGGAACTCTATGTTTAATCTTTTCTGACACTGGCACATGCTTCCCTGGTAATCTATGCAAAGTGAGGGTTTATTGCCAAGATAAAATAGAAGACTAATAGTCCGTGCATCAATGCAAAATATGAGAAACCTGCTCTCATGCATCTCAATTCATGGAGATACCACATAGCAGCACCAGTATCATATGTAGTGGCTTTTAGTAATATGTTCCAAGGCTGTTCACAGAATTATGTTAAACAAAGTTTGACATTGAAAGACAGAATGAGGCATATGGGTAGATGAGCAAATGTTGGATTGAAGAGGTAAAAACACCGTAAACATGCAGAGAAAGATAGAAATGCTCAGGAAGGGAATTCCAGAGCTCAGGGACCAAGCACATAAAGGCATGACCGACAATGGTGGAGAAATTACATGTGGAATTTGCAAGAGGCCAGAATTGGAAGAGCACAGAAATTTCAGAAGGCTGCTGGATCAGAAACAATACAAATCAGTACTGACAAGGACTACGGGTGAATGGGAGTTGGATTAAATTAGGATACAGACAACAGTGCGCTCGGCAAGTTTAAGATTATTGAAGGTGGAAGATGTGAGTATAAGCAAGAGAGAAGTAGAACAGTGAGTTCAGAGGTAACATAGGCATGGATCATCACAGGCATCTTCCAGACAGTGTCAAAAATGATTTAAGTACATCCTGTCCTCAAAGCCAGGACAAATCTATTCATCAGTCTGCAAACTGATGGAAAATATTATTGACATCAATCATTGCTACCTGGTGCATTTACTCAACAATGTTGCGTTTGGGTTTTGCCAGAGTGTCTTGGCTCCTGACCTCATTACAACCTTGATGCAAAAAAGGATAAAGTAGCTGAACTTCAAAAGTGAGGTTTGAGTTATTGGTCTTCAAATCAAGGCAGTCTTTGATTGAATAAAGCACCATGAAGTTCTAGAAAAACTGAAGTCAGTGGGAGTTGAGGAAAATTCTCTTCTAGGTAAAAATAATGACTGCAGATGCTGGAAACCAGATTCTGGATTAGAGTGGTGCTTGAAAAGCACAGCAGTTCAGGCAGCATCCTCTCCAGCATCAGTCTAATCCAGAAAATTCTCTTCTGATTTAAGACATAGCTAGGAAGGTATATGGATATGATGTTGGAGTCCAATCATTATGGTATGAGTTTCTCAGAGTAATATCCTCAGCACATCCATCTGTACGTGAACCATCAATGATCTACCCTCCCCAAGATAAACTCAAGCAAGTGAATCTTTATTGACTATTACTGCATTTGTACCATTTGCGACTCCTCAGATACTGTCACAATCCTCATCCATATGCAATAAACCTGGCTAACATTTCAGCTTCAGATGATGAGTACTATAACATTTGCACCAACAATTATGAGACAATGATTATCTCCAATAAGACAAAACCTGAGCATTTCCCCTTGAAGTTCAATATGGCATTGCCATTGCTGAATCCCTGCTCTCAACATGTGCGGCTTGCTATTGATTCGAAATGAACTAGATGCATATTGTGGCAGCAACAACAGGTGACTGGAAATTCTGCAGTGAGTAATTCACCTCTGACTCCTGAAACCTGTCCACTGTTAATAAGGCATAGGTCAGGAATAAGTTCTATGCCTGCACTCTAGGATTTTTCTGCTCGCCAGCCCCAATTAATCTAATTCTCCAAATTATATTTGATCTCCCTATTATTCCTATTGAAATTTACTGAAATATTCTTCACTTGCCTGGATGAGTACTCCTCCAACAATTCTCAAGAAGCATGACACAATTCTAGACGCGATTTGCAAACCTCCACCATTGATGTGAGTGCCGTGTATGCTGTCTACAAAATATCTCTGCAGCAACTGGCCAAGGCTCCTTTGACAGCACCTGGACCAGCTTGGCTGGAGACCTGGCCTGTTCTGGAGTACACATCCTCATTAGTTTTGACACCAGGATTTCATCAAGGCCCACATCCTTAACTGAGCTATAGATACTGACTCTCCTGTTTCTTTTCTTTCCAGTGTCAGATTTTTCATTTAAAAAAGTATTCTACCAAACAGCAACAAGATAAAAATGCATAATATTTATTGTATTTTTTTTCCTGCTCTCTGGTTGATTTTTTTATCAGTACAATATTTTATCAGTACAAATATTGTTAATTCCATATGGGAATTAATGACATAACTTAAATTCCCATATGGGGCCTGTTTCATGAATTACCAAACCAGGAAACAAAATGTAAAACTAGTCATTGACCTGAGTGGGGCCACCATTCAAAACCACAACCTTCCTTAAACTCCTTCCCATGTTTTTGGTTTATCCTGGAGGTACAGTTCGAGCTTTCTGAAGCATCTGCAAGAAATTCAAAGCTTCATATTTATGCCAAATGGGGCTAGGGAGCACTCTCCTACATATATTTACATTAAGATTATTTTACTCTGATTAAAATTCCTACCATCAATTGTTCCAGGCAATATCTGATGCGAGGGATTTGACTAAAGGTACCGAATGGATACAAATGCTTTAATACTTTAAGAAAAAGTTAAGTTGGATTTTAATCTCAGTTATCACTGATACACAGGAGCCTGAGTTAATTCTTTTCATGTTGGCTTTTACATGATGCTTTATCTGTATGTACAAGACAGTACAGTGGAAGCATGCCAACAGCCTGAACTTGCTATTGACAGATCCTGTCTTAGTGTTCTTGTGCTTTATGCCACATAGATTTGCAGAAATGATAAAGTAATTTCTACATCTGCATGGTTATTTACTATGCTTATAAAATGTACACCCTCATACTTTTTGTAGCTGCTCCAATCCAATTTCAATCTCCCTCTGATTCTCAGTCTCTAAGTAACCACAACCCTGCTCAGGCTTAACTGAGCATGTACAGTGAGTACCCATAACCAAACAACTGAACATTACAAGTGTGATGATGTAAAGTGGTTGGTAGTGAGTTGACATCCAGCTTTATGACTCTCCAGATTTCCATTTCCAAAGATGCAAATGAGATATTAAATGGACAGCTGACTCCGTATTGCACAATGAGTAAAGGAGTGGCACGATGTCTCAATGGTTAGCACTGCTACCTCACAAAGCCAAGGGACCTGGGTTTGATTCCATCTTCGGGCGATTGTCTCTCTGTGTGGAATTTGCACGTCGCCCGTGTGTAGGTTTCCTCTCACAATCCATAGGTTTGCAGATTAGATGAATTGGCCACACTAAATTGTGCATAGTGTACAGGGAGATGCAGGCTAGGTAGAATAGCCATGGGAAAGGCAGGGTTGTAGGGTAGGGTGTGGTTCTGCATGGAATACTCTTTGGGGTACTCAATGTGGAATCAATTGGCCAAATGGCCTGCTTCCATACTATAGGGATTCTATGATCCACTCCAGATGTATCAGTGGGCTCCCATTTTCACTGCCAGGTGTTTTTATTCCACTGCTTTAAGAGGGGTTTGTTCCACTTCCTAAAGGAATTCATTGTGCAATTTGTGGCAAACAAATGTGTGTTGCACGTTTGCTAAAACTGAATGACATACATCCTTCCTCTCCAATAGGACTATGCACTAAATGCAATCATTAAGAATTTTTAATTTTTGACTTGCATAAGATCCTTTTTCAATTTTATTAAGTCGTGAAATGTGAGCTTTATGCTAACATAAATTAGAAGATTATTGAATCATTCATTAATGTAAGTTGAATAAAACTAGCCCTTGTGCATCCCAATATGTTTAGGTACCACACAACAGCAATAAGATCTGCAATAAAATATATTTGTGATATGTTAATGAACAAAATATGACATCAAACTGCATCACAATATAATTGCACCAATGACCATATGCCTTGTCCACAAGATAGGCTTTAAAGAATGTCTTAAGGAGGAACACCAAAATACAAGAAATAGGAACAGCTTTGGATTATATAGTCCATCAAACCTGCTCTTTCTTTCAATATAATCATTGGCTGATCATGAGCTTCAAACTAGCTTCGCTCCCCTTCACTCCTTATATCCATTTAGCCCCTGAGGAAACAAAGTTTTTCCCAGCCTTCCTTAACTATGTTCAATGATGGAACAGTCATAATCCTCACATTCTATCTATAGATTTACACCAATTTAAGTGAAATAAATTCTCCTCATCTCAGTCCTCAACACTTGGCTCCTAAAGCTGTGCATCCATGTTTTAGACTTTTTAATCAACGGCAACATTCCCTCTGCTTCTGCTTTATCCAGCCCATTCAAAATATTCTGTTTTCATGAGAATGTCTTTCATTGTCCTTCAGAGAATATAGGGCCCATCTACATAGCTTCTCCAGACCCACAGCAATGGGCTTGATGCTCAACTGCCTTCTAAAATGGCCTATCAAGCTATTCAGCTGTGTAAATCTGCTACGAAGCCGAAAAAAAAGCAATGAATCCAGACAGACTTCTAAAGATTGAGCTAGACACCAGAAATAACAAAAGTGAACTCTATTCTGTCGATCCTGCAAAGACCATCTTACTAACATCTGGGGCCTCGGGCAAAGATTGGGAAAACTGACCCACAGACTAGTCGGACACATTCTGACATAGTCATAGCAACGCTACACATAGCACCGTCAACAGTCCTAGTTGTATTCTGTCCCATCGTCAGGACACTCACAGGTGGCAACTCAGATGTAGACAGTCATGAGGGATTGCCCTGGGAGTCCGCAATATTAGCTACTGAACCTAATAAATCTCACAGCATCAGGTCAATCATGGCAGAGTAATCCTCCTTCTGATTACTATTTGCCATGCTCCCTCCTTGCCTCTGCTGGTGAATCTCTACATTGTTTATTGATTGGAGGAGGCACTGAGGATACCAAAGGCATAGAATGTACTCTGGGTAGGCAACGTCAAATTGATCACCAAGAATAACTTGGTAGCACCTTTACTGATTGAGCAGGCCAAGTTCTAACTGACAAGGCTGCTGGACTGGATGTTGGGCACGTAATGAATGAACAACAAGACAGAGAAACAGCGGTTCAATAGAGAGTGCAGGAGGCCATTTCAGGAGCAGCATCAAGCGTACCTAAAAATGAGGTGTCAGCTTGGTGGAGCTAAAGAATGGAACTACATAACAAACAGTGAAAGAAGCATATAATAAGGCTGTGATCCCACCACCTCAACCAAGTGTTGCAGACTGGCACATTCCAAGCTCTAGGACTGAGGAACACACTGAAGCTTGGGCAGCTGCTGCCAAGATGCAGTGGGGGAAAAGACCACCATCTGAGGTGTTTCTGCCCAAGTTAAATGGGGGTCCATTCAGTTATCAGACACCCTGGTGCCTCAACTACATATAAATATAGTCTGGTACAAGTAAGAAATGCCTTTGGTTTGTTTGCCGGATACAGTCAAACTCCAATGTTTGTTTGTTCCTTTATATGCTACTGTACAGAACTGAACTGCTTTAGTGACTATGTATGTATAAAGATATTTTTATAAATAAAGTATATTTTTGAAATTTAAAAAATCCTGCCATCAATGATCAGATTTTAGCTCCACAATTCTGCCCCATCTGGTCAAGACTGAATGGTAGATACTTAACCAGTTTCACAATGTTTTAAAAATATCCTGGTTTTTCGATTCTTGTGACTGACATGAATAACCTCATGTTTCTCAACATTATAATCCATTTTCTATCATATTTCCCACTCAGGAAATAACCTGTTTTTCTATCTGTACAGAGTCTCTGTGTCCTCACTGCAGCTTAGCTTTCCTCCTAGGTTTTATATCATCAGCAACTACAGATGGAGTACTCTACTACTGTCTCTTCATTCAAAGGGTAAGAGTGTCAGGAAGCTGTGGAGGATAAGGCAGGGCAGATATTCTGGATCTCTTAGACTAAACTAACTGACACCCCACCTCCCTCCCCTCCACCAATATGGTTCAGTATCAGACAGTGATCAGGAAGCGCAATGGAGTTGATTGTTGGGGAATAATGTTTGTGAGAGGGCTTGACCTTGGCTCAGTAGCAAGTTCCTTTACTTTGCTTGCTGCAAGTCTCCTTTGAGTGCCAAAATGATACTCACATTGCACATGAACTCTTTTAGCAATGACAGCAGGGTAATACAATGGCTCATACTGTTTGCAGTCTTTAAACCAGAAGAGAGGCTGGAATGAGGGGCACGTAGGGTGTGATGTTGGGGACAAGGCTGCCAATACCTTTGGTTTGAGATCCAATGCTGACTCGAGCCACAGCAATGACCCTTCCCATATCATCAGGCACCATTTTCTTCATGGCAGGGGGTAGATGCACCTCACTCACTCTGATTATGTTTCTCCTCCTTCCCCCTGCTACGTGCCATCTTCCCTTCAAAGAGAGAAGGAAAGATAAAGTGAACGTTTGGTTGATGTGGTTGTTATGGTTGAAATACTGGCAGTACGTTGAAGCTGTGAGTTGTTGGAATAATACAGCACAGGAACCGGCCCTCCAAGCCTGCGACACCACATTTTGCCTTTCCATACTAAAACTGTCTTCACTTACAGGATCCCTCTATTCCCTTCTTATTCATGTATTTGTCCAGGACCTTCCTGAATGCTGCTATCGTGTCTGCTTCCACCTGACAGTGTGTTCCAGACACTCACCACCCTTTGTGTGAAAGACATGCCTCGCACATCTCTTTTTAAACTTCCCCCGTCACACCTTGAACCTGTGTCCCCTAGTAATTGACCCCTTCACACCTGGGAAAAAAGCCTCATACTTTCCACTCGATCCATGTCATTCAGAATCTTATAAACTTCTATTAGGTCATCCGTAAACCTCCTGAGTTCCAGTTAAAACCAATCCAGTCTTCATAGCTGAAAACCCCATACCAAGCAACATTCTGGTAAACATTTTCTGTACCCTCTCCAAAGAATCTACATCCTTCTGGGAGCATGGTGACCAGAACTAAATGCAATATTCCAATTGTGGCCTAACTAAAGTTCTATAAAGTTGCAGCATAACTCGCTATCCTTATACTCAATGCCCCTTCCAACGAAGGCAAGCATTTTTTAATACCATATCTACCTGCCACCTTCAATGATCTGTAGCCGTGCACACCCAGATTGCTCTGCATATCAATACTCCTAAGGGTTATGCCATTCACTGTACTTGACCTTCCAAAATACATCTTTTCACATTAGTCCAAATTAAACTCCATCTGTCATTTTTCTGCCCAAGCTTCCAATTGACCTACATCCTGATGTATCCTCTGACAATCCTCCTCACTATCTGCAACTCCACCAGTCTTTGTTTCATCTGCAAACTGACTAATTAGACCAGCTATGTTTTCCTCCAAATCATTTATGTCAACCACAAACAGCAGAGATCCCAGTGCTATGATCTCTGTGGAGCACAACTAGTAACTACCCTCCATTCTAAAAAAAATCCTTCCACCGTTACTCTCTGCCTCCTGTGACTAAAACAGTTATGTAGGTATTTTGCTAGCTCAACCCGATACCATTAGACTTCACCTTTTGTACCAGTCTGCCATGAGGGATTTCGACAAAGGCTTTACTAAAATCCATGTAGACAACATCAATTGTTTTCCCCCCATCAATCATCTTTATCACCTCCTCACAAAACTCAATCAAGTTAGTGAGACACAATCTCCCCTGTACAAAACCATGCTGCCTATCACTAATAATTCTATTTACTTCTAAATGCATATATTGTAGATTTTCCAATAATTTCCCTACCACCAACATGAGACTCACAGGCCTGTGATTTTCAGGATATCCCTGCTATCCTTCTTAAGCAATGGGACTATTCTCCAATCGTCTGGAACCTCACTTGTGGCCAAAGAGAATGCAAAGATATCCGTCAATGCTCCAGCAATTTGTTCTCTTGACTCGTTCAATATTCTGGGATAGTTCCCATAGGACCTGGGGACTTATCTACCTTAATAAGGGGTCTGCTGAGAATTATGAATGGTGAGCATAAGTCCTGGTTGATGGAAATTGTTGGTTTGTGATAATGGGATATGGTCAAAATTGAGCACTATCTGAGCCTTGTGGGCAGTATTGTAAGATATGACATTTGAAGATGCCTACACTGACCTTGACCATTTGAACGAAGTTCTTGAACTTCTTCTAGCACCGCCTCCAGGTCATAGAGTCATAGAGTCATAGAGATGTACAGCATGGAAACAGACCCTTCGGTCCAACCCGTCCATGCGGACATTTATCCCAACCCAATCTAGTCCCACCTGCCAGCACCCGGCCCAAATCTCTCCAAACCTTCCTATTCATATACCCACCCAAATGCCTCTTAAATGTTGCAATTGTACCAGCCTCCACCACTTCCTCTGGCAGCCCATTCCATATACGTACCACCCTCTGTGTGAAAACGTTGTCCCTTAGGTCTCTTTTATATCTTTCCCCTCTCACCTTAAACCTAGTCCCTCTAATTCTGGACTCCCTGACCTCATGGAAAAGCCTTTGTCTATTTATCCTATCCATGCACCTCATGATTTTGTAAACCTCTATAAGGTCATCCCTCAGCCTCCAACGCTCCAGGGAAAACAGCCCCAGCCTGTTCAGCCTCTCCCTATAGCTCAGATCCTCCCATCCTGGCAACATCCTTGTAAGTCTTTTCTGATCCCTTTCAAGTTTCACAACATCTTTCTGATAGGAAGGAGACCAGAATTGCACGCAATATTCCAACAGTGGCATTGACCACCATGTTATCTGCACTCACCGTCGGTTTATTGTGTGATTGTAGGACCTCTGCCTCCAACAGATAAAGGATGTTTATCTTTCTTTCAACTTCTGCAAAGAGTTCCAGTATAGTATCCAAAAACCTTTTATAGTCCATCTCTGTCTCTTTCTATTGCCAGCATCTGGTTGTTGACTGCCTAATTCCCAAAGATCTCAGGGCTTCCAGCATTCTCAACGCAAAAGCTTGAATGAATCCTAGCAAGGAAATACATTGGGTCCCTTGTTAATGTGTGTGACCAATGAGCAGCAACGTTAATTGAAATCTTTACAATAGACAGGCAGCTCAAAGCTGAAGCATAGCCAGCCTTCCAATTAACCCACAGATAATTATCATAATCTGCCTGTCGGTCTTTTCAGAGGCAATCCAATTTTAGCCTTTAGTGGTTTCAGTCTTCCCAATATTAGAAAATTGTCAATCCAGGACTGAACATCAAACAAGCAGATGATAGATCAGAGGCAGTAGAGGGGTCTAGACGGGCAGAAATAGGTGTTGTCAGTGGACATGTGGAAACCAATGTACTTTCCAATAATGTTGCCAAAGGAGGAAAAATATATGTGAAACAGAAAGGGTTCAAGGATCATTATTTTGGAATACCCAGAATGGGAAGAGAAGGTGTTGCAATTGATTCTGTGGCTAAGATTACACGGACCAGAATGGAACAAATAGGTGTAGGCATGACCAGTTGGAAGATGGATCATGGGTATAGGAGGAAGATACAATGATCAAACATACCAAAAGCTGAAGACTACTTGAAAAGTTGACAAGTTTACCCTTGCCAAATAGGCTTTACCTGCTTAATCTGGCAACCTCCAGACTGGCCCTTTGCCAGACCAGAGAATATGATGGACCACAAAAGGTCATGTGTCAGGGTCAGCACAGGAGCTTTAAACAGGTTTTAAAACCAATCTCTTTCCTCCATTACAGACATTTACACCAAACACTGCATCCGAAAGGTTGAGAGCATTGTGGAAGACCCCGCACATCCCTCTCTCAAACTCTTCTCCCTCTTGCCATCTGGCAGAAGATACCGGAACATTTGGTCTCTCATGGCCAGGCTGTGCAACATTTTCTTCCTCCAGCCCATCAGGCTCCTTAACGCTATATGATCAGACTCTATTCCATCTGAAACTCTTTGCATGACTTTGAGTTGCTGCTAGAACAATGTTTTATTAATTACCATTCTTTCATTACACTGTAATTTGTACACTACTGTGCCTATTTTCTAGAAATGTCAGGAATTACTGTGCTGTCTTGTGTGTTTTGCACTTCTTATGCACTGTATGCCACCCTGTGTATGATCGTCTAGTTTGTTCTGTCCATGTGCCAATGTAGTCTTGGAGGAATGCTGTCTCGTTTTTACTGTATCAGTTGTATATGGTAAAATGACTATTACAGCTACTCTTGACTTTAAAAAGCACCGTGCAATATAGGAGCATCACGGTAGCTCAGTGGTTATCACTGCTGCCTCACTGTGCCAGGGACCCAGGCTTGATTCCAGCCTCGGGCGACTGTCTGTGTGGAGTTTGCTCATTCTCCCTGTGTCTGCGTGGCTTTCATCTGGGTGCTTTGGTTTCCTCTCAGTGTCCAAACATCTGCAGGTTTGGTGAATTGACCACGCTAAATTGCCCATTGTGATCAGGGATGTATAGGTTGGGTGCATTAGTTAGGGGTAACTGTAGAGGTTTGGGTGGGATACTCTTTGTAGGGTAGGTGTGGACTTGTTGGGCTGAAGGGTCTGTTTCCATACTGTAAGGATTTTGTTCTATAAAATTAGGTGAAAATCAATTATTTTTGAGAATATAGATCATCTCTTTACCTACAGATCCAGCTGTTTTTTAATCAATGTTTTCATGGTTTTTCCATCATATGTAAGTGCAGACTGGATGAAAGCACTGATGGTGCCAGATGAGAGAGGTACAACTGTACTCACATAGAGTCATAGGGATGTACAGATGAAAACAGACCCTTCTGTCCAATTCGTCCATGCCGACTGGATTTCCTAACCTAATCTCCTCCCAACTCCTATACTCATGCACTGACCAATAAAGGAAAGCATACCAAACACCTCCTTCACTATCCTTTCGACCTGCAACTCCACTTTGAAGGAACGATGAATCTGACTCCAAGGTCTCTTTGTTCAGCAACACTCCCTAGGATCTTATCATTAAGTGTATAAGTCCTGCTCTGATTTGCTTTTCCAATATACAGCACCTCACATCTATCTAAATTAAACTCCATCTGCCACGCCTTGACCCATTGGCCCATCTGATCAAGATCCCATTGTACTCTGAGGTAACCTTCTTCACTATCGACTACACCACTAATATTGGTGTCATCTGTAAACTTACTAATGATACCTCCTATGTTCACATCCAAATCATTTATACAGATGACAGAAAGCAAGTAAGATGCGATTTTTGACTTTGATGAGACTTACTTTGGAGCCAAGGCGGGGCAGATATCAGATTGGAGGTTTCAAGCATGATATTCTGGAAAAGGTATGGATTTAAGAAGTAACATCAGACTCAAGAACTTTATAGAAGAAAGGAAAATGCTATTTTGATTTTCCAACTTAACAATGAAGCTTGAAAGAAGGAGTTTAGTTGGGGTGAAGCTCTCTCAGTTATAAACAGGAATGGCTGTCATTGTGCAGTGTGTAAGGTTAGTCTATGCCTACATTTTGGAGGGTAGTACTGGTGCACCTATTATCACACACAAAACCTCAGTGCAATATGAGAAATGGTATAAGGATATCTGGTATTGAAAGATTTATTTCTTCTTTTAAAATGCTGGAAGGTATTTAACTTCTATTTAAGAATGTTTTTATATTACTAATTTGCTGAACCAAGCAGTTGATGCCCAGTTTGCACAAGGTGACAAACAAATATTTGCATTTTTATAGCTCATTTCATGACTTTGGAATCCCCCTTAGCAGTTTAAAGCCAATGAGGTGCTTTAGTCACTGTGGTATATAGAAATGCAGCAGCTAAGGACCCAGAAATTTCAAAGTTGTAACAACCATAAAATCTAATTTGTGGATGTTGTTTAAGGGATAATCATTGGTCAGGATATCTAGGTGAGGCCTGCTCCTGTTCAAAATGGCACCATCTTTTAGGTTCCCCTGGAAGGCTGATGCCTCAGTTTAATATCTCATCCAAATAGTAATCGAGACTTTGTGTTCAGGTCATTCGATTGGGATTTCATCCCACAACAGTTTCACATTCAGGCTACCAACTCAGCAATAACTGACTGACAGGAGCCAAATATGCATCCTTTAAACTACACGTGAATGACATTCCACAGTGGGCTGGTCATTCTTGCAGACTTTCAGTCTCTATTTGTATACATGTGCAGTTTCCTCTAGGCTCCTCCAGCTGCCATGTACTCATAGAATCTTTGTTCACCTTACAGCCGACAAGTCAATGTTGTTGAAAGTGAGAGGGGTTTTAATAGGTAACTGAAAGAAACATTGTGAACAAATGTATGTATTCTCTCCAAAAGTGCATGCAATTATTTTGCATGACACTGACTTAACTTCCTCCAGCCTTTCATAAACCGGGCCTTAACCAGACTGGGGGAATCAAATAAAACTCGATAAATAAACATCGCTGCTCTGGTAGAGAGAAAAACTAGTTTATTATCTCCCTGCAGATAAGGATTGTTTTACTTTCAGGAGTGACCTTTTAAAATAAATCAAGTCTGCAAAACATAATTAATTTTAATAGTGCTGTTGTTTTGTGCATGGTAGTGGATAAATAAGGTTCAGTGTAAAACACATTGTTATTCTTTGTTGAATTGTCAGTGTCACTGTCATGAATACTTCAGACACACATTATTCCCTCGCAGTTTACCACAGCCCTTTCAGGAGGTGAAGCTAATAGTTATAAGCTGCTATGTTTGTGAAGTTAAATCGCAATGTATTTTGCTTTTGCAAAAAAAAACTAAGAATTTTGAAAAGGATATTATTCTTTAAGCTTCAGATGCATTTGTTTTTATTTGTTGAGACAGTTAGCTGGATAGCATCCAAAGGCTATGGCAGACTGACCTCAGGAAGTATTTGAGATAATTGAGGACCAGGCTACAATTTACAATCTCTATATTCTGTTTTCCATTTAAAGATAAACTACTTCAAAATGAACCTTATGTATTCAAGAAGACTTCACGAAGTTTTTAAAATGCCCAGTTCTGATATATTGTAAAGGTTTCAGGCAGTCTATGTTGTAGTGCCAAGCAATTTTTACCGAGATTTTTATTCTTCTGTCTTTCACAAAACCATGATAATAATCAAATATGAAACCAAAATACTGAGCATTCTGGAAATCCAAATTATAAAGAAAATAAGCACAATTCAGAGAGGATTTGTAGAGAACAGCTAATCCATAGGGTTTTACTGTCCAAGTGATGAAAGAGTTTGGGGATGGGTGAGCTAGTAAAATAGAGGGCAAACATGGAACCTCAACATCCTTCCACTGTCAGATAAATTGGTATGGGTTGGCATTGGGATTGAAAATGTGCAGAATGGTGGCACGAAGGCTGTTAAGCAACCAAATAGTTTTGAAATAGTTTGTAAATATCCCCCCCAAAGTACACAGCTTCCACAGTGTCTCAGCAGCTCATCTGCTCAAAACAGTCAAACGCTCTGCAGCAGCTGACTGGTGTTTGGAAGTGGGAACCGATTAATACAGTGAAATGCCAGGCTGAGGATCAGTTCAACAAAGGATTGAATCGTTCGAAGGATTCCAGTGATAGACTGTATTGGAAGGGTGTCTCCCGAGACCAATTTCCCATAGTGCAACTAAACGATGTTAGGAGGTTGATTTTCCATCCCCAGCATTGTGCCATTAGAATGTCTGCTGCAAGTGATCATTCAGAGTTGACAATGCAGTGATCACTCTGACTTGTAGGCTTTGAGTGTGAATCAGTTCTGCACCTAACTTTGGACACTGATAATACATGATGATTTGCTGTGTTACTATGGCATGAAGAACTGCAAGCTCGCTCCAGCTCATACTAAGTCATTGAAATATTTTGCACAGTGCACCCAAGTCTGCGTGACTATTCCATGGCTGCTGATCTGCTCACTCAACTTGAACCATTCCACCTCCAGAAATCTTGTTGAGGTCCATCTCCCATTGACTTGACAGAGCATTTTTCTTCATTTCCTCATCGGCCACAGACGCATCTGCAGAGATGCATCACTAAATATTGAGTAACTCACCCAATGATTCCAGTCATCCCTGCAAAGCCTTCTGTATTCAACATCCTTTTCTAAAACTGTCTCTATGAACAGGCTGTGTGAAGGCTGCTGAGTGGCATTCCTTCTTCATCTGAAGTGCAGAAATGAAAAAAACAAATATTGACAACATGCATGTGTTTTTTTGACAGGAAAATCCACTGTAATAATCTCTCCTGCATCTGATAGGGGTAAGAAATTGAGAAACATTAATATTTTGATCTTGGTTTGTACTTATATGCAACGTTGTTAAACATTTGAGTCAACAATTGTTTTCTACATCAAAGATTTGAATAACTTGGCATTACATTGAAAAGTACTTGGACAGATAGGTCTTTAATACAGGATAATAGTCTGTTTGCATATGTAACTTTATAAGCTATTTGGAGCATTTTTCTGTTTTGGCATTGGTATGGAATAGTTTGCATTTTCTGACTATAAGCATCCAGGTCTTGGCTACTGAGCTGAAAATGCAAAGTTGAGCAGCTCTTGGACATTGTTCTGCCATAGTCATATTGTTGGCTAGGCTGCCAGATTGATTACAGTTCCCATAATTCAATCACAGCAGGAAAGATAAGATTTACCCACGTTGGCTTTAACATTTGGCAAATAAATATAATGTAATGGCTTCAATGCACAAGTCTATGAAGCTAGTGTTTCCATAAGGGTTTTGAGGAAACTTCAATAAGCTTAGAAATTCACTTCAATATGTTTCCTCAAGAAATCTTAGATTTCTACTGCTGCTTTCTGCATCTAAATCCTGTCTACATGATGGGTTCTCAGTCTTTTCCAAGGCTTCTGCCCTTTTAAGTGGACTGGAAATTGGTAAAGCAAGGTTGGTGTAAACTCTTTTACGTCATGCAGATTTCAGTAGAACAGTCTGCCCTGGATAACCTGTCCTCGAGCTGTTGTTTGCTTGGTCAGAATCACATGTTGTCATTGTATACCTGATGAACAAAGTCAATCTCCAGACTTGGAACAGTCACTTCATCTGGAAAAGATCAGGCTTGCGTGCAGGCAATTTCTCCATTTCTCATGGGATCCAGTACAAATAGCTGGAGCATGCTATTCTTGTTAGTTTTAGATATATGTTTCTACCTTCATAATGAGCAAACCAGGAGTGCAAATGCTTTGCAAACCTTCTGATTTCAGTTTAAGGTTTAACCATTAATTGAAGTAATTGTGAAATCTATTCTATGAAACTGCTCAATCTTAGGCCCCCAGAATGAGCTTCCATGTATCTTCTCCATTGTTAAGGCCTCCTATACCACTCCCATAACATTGTTTAATTCTACCTCTTCCTCAGCTTATTTGCTGTTGCAACACTCATTCTAGGCTTTGGTACCTCTGAGTCGAACACAATTGGCTCGCTCCTCATTTCTAACTTTCATAAACCTTAGGGTCATCCAAACGTCTGCTACCTTTCGTTGGATAAGGTATCGGTTCTGAATTGTTTAAGGTTACAGACTGTCTTACATTCTACCCAATCTGATGTCATATAGACTTGGGTGGGGAAAAGGTAGAGCAGCTTTTTGAGTGAAGACCTATATCTGCGATTGGCTCATAGTGGTAGATACAGTACAGTTACAACATTTAAAATATATTTGGATAGGTACGTGAATACAAAAGGTTTGGAGGGATATGGACTAAACACAGGCATATAGGAACATAGTCAACCTGGACTAGTTGGACAAGAGGGTCAGTTTCTATGCTGTATGATTCTGTGACTCTATGAGCTGGTAGTGGTTAGCATCACAGCACATATAATATCAATGTCCAAGATCGCACCAAATCCTGTTCACCCATCATTTCTGTACCTGCTGACCTACATTGACTTCTGGTTAAATGTCTCAACGTTAAAATTCATATCTTTGTTTTCAAGTCTCTCCATTGCCTCACCCCTCCCTTATTCTGTAATGTCCTCCAGTCCCATAACTCTCTGAGATATGTACAATCTTCCAGTTCTAGCCTCTTCAACATCTCTGAGTTTAATATCTTCACCAATGGTGGCTGTGCCTTCAGCTGCCTAAACCCACAACATTCCTTTCCTAAATCTCTCTGAGACTCTACCTTATTTCTCTCTATTGAGTGTGTTACTTAAACCCTCCATGTACAATCCTTTTGATTGTCAGCTCAATATCTCTTTTTGTGGCCAAGTGTGAAATCTTATTTAATAGCAATCCTAGAGTTGCTGTATTACATTAAAGAAACCACATAAATACAATTGCTTTGGTTGATTTTGAATTAGTTTGCATATTTTCTGTGCAATATTGCTACTGAAATAACTTTTTGTCTTTAGGACTATGTTGGTCAAACCTTACTGAAGTTCATTAAGGCTTTTGCATCATTGACATTATTCAATCAAAATATAATGGTGTAACCTTGAATTCCATTTTGCTTTTCCTTGACATATCAGGCCTCGCTAGTTAAGGCAAGGTAATAGATTGCACCCAACTTTATTTTCCGAAAGAAGAATATTCTTAGAAGAAATGTGAACTGAGAACTGCATGTTCATTGTTTGCATTTAATAATCTTCAAAGTACTCCTGGTTATTTCAATGATTCCTTTGTGCAGATGTTAATACATGACTTCACAATCAAATATAGTAAATTTGGTGAAAGAGGGGAGACGTAGGTGATGGCCTAGTGGTATTATTACTGGGCTGCAAATCCAAAGACCCAGGGTCTGTGTTCAAATCCTGCCATAGCAGATGGTGGAATTTGAATTGAATAAAAATCTGGAATTAAAAGTCTAAAGATGGCCATGAATCCATGTCAATTGTTCACTGATGTCCTTTAGAGAGAGAAACTGCCATCCTCACCTGGCAGAGCCTACATGTCACTCCATACCCACAGCAATGTGGAGGACTCTGATACTGCCTAGCTAACAATGTCCTCATCCCAATAATGAATGGATAAAAACAAAATCAGTCATTTCTATAAAACTGAAATGAAATGCAAACTCATAAGCACGAGTTTAGCCACAAGACCTCTTTTCTGCCAAATGTCTCTAAACTTAACTTCATGTTACTCTCAGAAATTGAAGTTAAAAATCGCACAGCACCAGGTTACAGTCCAGCGGGTTTATTTGGAAGCACTAGCTTTCGGAGCTCTGGTGGTTGTGAACTCCACAACCACCTGATGAACGAGCAGCGCTCTGAAAACTAGTGCTTCCAAATAAACCTGTTGGACTATAACCTGGTGTTGTGTGATTTTTAACTTTGTCCACCCTAGTCCACCTCTGGCACCTCCACATCAGCAATTGAAGACAGTACCCACTGCCTTGCATTTATCCCTCATTCCATTCATACCCCTGGTTATTGAATGGCTTTAGGAGATGTGGTCTGTCTTTTGTTGCTTTACCCACTTCCATCTTGTTTCCATTGTCCAATTTGTCCCTTAAACTCTTTCAGAGACTTTACTATTTGTTGTTCTCTCCTTCCCTGAGCAAGGTTCTCTTGTGCAATAGGTACCATCCCTGGCTCTCAGTCAGATGTTCCGGATTTCCCATGACTCTAAAACTTAATGACAGACAAAGGAGGGTCCATAATACAGTGAAGCAGGGTGATTATCAAACTATAAATTCCAACAAGCCTATGGCAGGCAGTAAGATCAAGAGAATCTTAATCCTGTGCCAATCCTCAGGCTTTAGTCTCTTGTATCAGATTAATGACCTGTTCCAGGAGAAACAAGCTCAGTCACAGCACAGATGAGGCCTTTGTATTTGGAAAGGCAAGGGCTGATTCGGGATAGTCAACATGGCTTTGTTGTGGGAAATCATGTCTCACAAACTTGATTGAGTTTTTTGAAGAAGCAACAAAGAAAACTGATGAGGGCAGAGCAGTAGACATGATCGATCTGGACTTCAGTAAGGCATTCGATAAAGTTTCCCATGGTAGACCAATTAGTAAGGTTAGATCTCATGGAATACAGGGAGAACTAGCCATTTGGATACAGAACTGGCTCAAAGGTAGAAGACAGAGGGTGGTGGTGGAGGGTTGTTTTTCAGACTGGAGGCCTGTGACCAGTGGAGTGCCACAAGGATCGGTGCTGGGCCCTCTACTTTTTGTCATTTACAGAAATGATTTGGATGTGAGCATAAGAGATTTAGTTAGTAAGTTTGCAGATGACACCAAAATTGGAGGTGTAGTGGACAGCAAA
>NC_057719.1:65353358-65387386 GCF_004010195.1 Chiloscyllium plagiosum
ATATAAAAGAGACCTAAGGGGCAACGTTTTCATGCAGAGGGTGGTACGTGTATGGAATGAGCTTCCAGAGGATGTGGTGGAGGCTGGCACAATTGCAACGTTTAAGAGGCATTTGGTTGGGTATATGAATAGGAATGGTTTGGAGGGATATGGGCTGGGTGCTGGCAGGTGGGACTAGATTGGGTTGGGATATCTGGTCGGCATGGACGGGTTGGACTGAAGGGTCTGTTTCCATGCTGTAAATCACTATGACTCTATATCTATATTGTGTCTCTAAAGGAAAATGCATCCAGCATCAAAGGAACAATTCATCCAGTATCACTCCTTTACTTTCTCCCCACTATTCTGCATATTTATCCCTTCCACTAATAATCCAACTTCATACAAAATACCTTGACTGAAGCTCCCTCTTCCATTTTTCCAGGCTGAGTGAAAATAATTTTTTCCATGTCACCATTTTTTTTTGCCAATTGCTTTAAACCTGTGCTCTCTTGTTCTTAATCCTACCCCCCCAGTGGGAACAGCACTTTTTAATTCAGCTTTCCATCATATGCACTGCTTTGCTTTTCAACTTATAGTATTCACCTGTCTTTTTTTTCTCGAGCTTATCTGAGTCACTGAATGTTTTGCAAAATTCTTTTGCATGATCCAATTTTCAATGATTCACTGCTGCTATGACTATTAGAAAACATTGCTAATACCAGAACCAGACACTGAGGTATTACACAAGCATGGGAAACATTGCAGGTTTTCTTTAGGCTGCACTCAGAAAATAGGTAGGGTGATATGGACGGGTTATGGAATAGGCAAAAACTTGGCAAATGGAATATAATATGGGAAAATGTGAGGCTATGTACTTTGACACAAAGAAGAGTGAAACTGAATATTATTTGAATAGAGAAAGACTGCAAAAAGTTACAGAGCAGAGGGAAATCTGATTCCTTGTGCATGAATTGCAAAAAGCTAGCATACAACTTCAGGTAATAGGGAAGGCAAATGGAATGCTGGCCTTTTTTTCAAACTGAATGCAATATTAAAATAGGGAGGATGTGCTAAAACTATACAACTCTAGTCAGACCACAACTGAAATAGTGTGAATGCTTTTGGTCTCCTTACCTAAGAAAAGATATCCTGGCATTAGAAGTAGTTCAGAGAAGTTTCTCTAAGTTGATTGTGGATGTGGAGGGATTGTCTTATGAGGAGAGGCTAAGTAGATTGGGTCCTTAACTCATTTAAGTTTAGAAGAATGAGAGGTGATCTTATTGAGGACATGGTTGATGTGGCAAGTTGTTTCACTTATGAGAGAATCTAGGATCAGAGCACACAATCTCAGAGTAAGGGGATGCTCATTGAAAACAGAGGTGAGGTGGAATAACTTCTCTCAGAGGGTAATGAATCAGTGGAATTCTACTGCAGAGGCTGGGATACTATGTGTATTCAAAACTGGGACAGAGATTTTTGGTCAGTAAGGGAATTAGGACTAATGTGGAAAGGAGGAAAGTGGAGTTGAGTTTATCAGGTCAGTCATGATCTGTGAATGGCAGAGCTGACTCAATGGGCCAAATGGCCTACTTCTGTTCCTTTAGCTTATAGCCTTATGGAAATAATTTGAAGAACAGACAGGGATTAAAAACAAAATGCCTGTGTTTGGACAATGTGAACTCCCCATCAGTGTGCAAATGCTTCCAAGCATTAACATATGCTGACATGTGGACTCAGACTTTGAAATGTAGGGGTACATAATTGCTATATTCCCTTACCTTTAAGCTCAAAAGGTTATGGATGATTCTTAAGCAATCAATGATAATAATACAGAAATAACAATACTGCAGTGTTCATGTAATGTAATTTATATTTTTCTGTTTCAACAGGTTGAAGCAATATCTGCCAAAATGAAGGAAGAAGGATATTGCTGCAGTTGAGCCTTTCTAAAGCACTGAATCAGTGCCAATTGTTGTAACAGACCCCTCATGTGAGGCACAGCTTTGACAACTGTATGCAAAGAGCACATCTTGGATTCTAGAGTTCAGAGCTAACCACTAGCCTATTTAGCAGCAATATTGTAGACTGAAAGCTATTTAATATTATCGACAACTTCCATTGGCCTGTAAAGTAGAAAATATAAGGTATTAGACAGATTTTGATTCTGCACATTACAAATGCATTCAAAGTTTATTGCTAGATGTATTGCAAACCAAGACACATAACACAGCAATCCAACAGTACATCTTCCAGTTTGATTAGTTTCTTTTTAAAAAGTAGATAATCCATTAAATCCATTTGAACCAAGAGATCTCGAGGGCATTGATTATTTAAAGATATTATTTAAGGCTCAAATGCTTGCAGTGTTCAATGTACCCTAAATATTAGCATCACCTCTTGCTTTGTATCCTTGATTTTTGGGGAATTGCCGAACCACAGATGAGTGGAGTCACAAGTAGATAGGAAGTGAAGAAGGTGTTTGGTGTGCTTGCTTTATTGGTCAGTGCATTGAGTTTAGGAGTTGGGATGTCATGTTATGTCTGTACAGGATATTGGTTAGACCATCTTTGGAATATTGTGTGCAATTCTGGTCTGCATGCTATAGAAAGGATGTTGTGAAATTTGAAAAGGTTCAGAAGAGATTTAAAAGGATGTTGCCAAAGTTGGATGGTTCAAAGTTTGTGCGAAGATTTGTAGCTCGGGTGCTCGTTGCTGTGGTTCTGTTCGCCGAGCTGGAAGTTTTTGTTGCAAACGTTTCGTCCCCTGGCTAGGCGACATCATCAGTGCTTGGGAGCCTCCTGCGAAGCGCTTCTTTGATGTTTCCTCCAGTGTTTATGTTCCTGTTTGTCCTATGTAGTGTTTTGTGCAGTCCTTGCATGGGATTTTGTACACTACGTTGGTTTTGCTCATGCTGGGTATCGGGTCCTTCGTCCTAGTGAGCGAAACCAATGTAGTGTACAAAATCCCATACAAGGACTGCACAAAACACTACATAGGACAAACAGGAAGACAGCTAATGATCCGCATCCATGAACATCAACTCACCACGAAACGCACGACCAGCTATCCTTAGTAGCCACACACGTGGATGACAAGCAACATGAGTTCGACTGGGACAACACTACTATTATAGGACAAGCCAAACAGAGAACAGCCAGGGAATTCCTAGAGGCATGGCACTCATCCACAGATTCAATCAATAAGCACATTGACCTGGACCTAATATACCGGCCACTGCAGTGGACAGCTGGAACTGACAACCAGAAGCGGCAGATACAAATCACTATAAATGCCGGAGGAAACATCACAGAAGCGCTTCACAGGAGGCTCCCAAGCACTGAGAATGTCACCTAGACAGGGGACGAAACGTCTGCAACACAAATTCCCAGCTCGGCGAACAGAACCACAACAACAGTAAAGTTAGAGCCTGGTATGTCTCGAACTACTGTTCATTGTAGTAGTTAGTCTTAATGTGTAACAAACAGTGGTATAAAGAAGCCCAAGCCTGAAGACAGTCCTAAAGTTCTCCTAATGTACATAACTCATAAACATGGTCATAAAACCATGTATCAAAAGACACAGGACATAACACAGTAAGATTCTACAGACAATAATTACACATATAATCTGAGTGATGTTGATTGAGGGCAAAGTGTTGGTCACAGTTTTTCAAGAGTGCCTTTAACATGAACATATTTCAGACAGTTTTTAAATACTTCACTGAAAATGAAGATCTTGTGCTGTGCATTCTCTGTGTGATGAAAGTTAGATTGGCAAACAAATCTGTAGATGGCAAATAAATCAACTGAGCAACTTTAAAACATCAATGGTTTGTAGAAAACTCAAACTTCCTGCCATTTTCAGACCACTATGCTGTAAAATAAGGCAGGAAAAAGTGTTAATCTATTCAGAGAAAGGTGACAATGGTTGCAAAGCCTCTTTGTCACATATCAAGTGGATGATGTTAACCACACTGTAACTTTCAGAAATATTTCCCTGATCTGTTCATGTAAATGAATGACAGCACTGCTCATGAATCATTGCATCCATATCAGAGTCAGCTCTGACTTTTGTTTCTTCCAGGTAAGCTTTCTAATGGTATTATCTAAAACAAGGATCATTCCAAAGGCTGAGGAGCAACATCACAGAATTAATTTCTTGGATCCACCAAAGATTTCAGGAAGTGACCCTCATGTTCTCCACAGTTCAACCTGTCCTTTGTACTGCTCCTTTCCAACTTTTTTTATGTGTAAAACAAAGTTTGTTTAACATCTGAAAATTTCAGCAAACAAGTCTACTTTACTTCACTATATCTGAGTCCACTTATTCTTTGCAATCTGGCTTCCAAACAGCAGATTATTGTTTTTACTGACTGGCATTATCTGCCAGACAGGACTGGTTGGCTTTCTGATTTAGAAGTCAGGGTGGAGATGTAATGCAACATCTGCTCAAACATGGAATACAAATTAAAGATGAAAATTAGGAGCAGGAGGAGGTTGTTTGCCTCCTTGAGCCACTCTGCCATTCTCAGATCATGGTTGATCTGACTATTGCCACAACTCCATTTTGCTGAGCCCCTCCTAAAACTTTTGATTTCCGTGATGAAATCTTAACTGAGCCTTGAGTATACTCAGTGGCCCAGTCTTTACTGCTCTGTAGGGAAGAGCGTTTCACAGATTAGTGACATTCTGAGAGAAAATAAATTCCCCTTCATCTCCATCTTAAATGGGAGATCCTTAATTTTTAAAATGCGTCTCCTAGTTCTAGGTGTCCTTAAAAATCTTCGCTTGACTTCTATCCTGTTAAATCTATTAAGGATATATATGATCAACACTCATTCTTCTGAAATCCAGTGGGTGTAGACTAAAGCAAATTGCTTGACTATTCCACATTAGATAACCCTGCATCCCAGAAATCAGTTGAATGAAGCTGTTATAGCCCTTCTTAAGTTCAAATAAAAACTCTGCCCTAATGGTGAAGACCAAAATCTATCCGAGCTGAATACTATGGAAACATCACAGAAATGGATCCAAACATAAAAGATTAGGCTATTTCAAAAGTGTTCATCATTTGTAATTGATTACAGTGTTTGAATTTTAAAGGGAAGATATTTTAATCATCTTGATTTGTCTTCAGCACAATTTTGATTAGTAATCATCAATAGCATATAATGGTCTGTAGAGGTACTGGGAGAAAGTAAGGACTGCAGATACTGGAGATCAGAGTCAAAAGGTGTGGCGCTGGAAAAGCACAGCCAGTCTGCAGCATCTGAGGAGCAGGAGAGTCGATGTTTCGAGCATAAGTTCCTCATCAGGAATGTTGGAGGGTTGGGGGGGAGGTGGGGAGTGCAAGAGGGCTGAGAGATAAATGGGAGGGGGATGGGGCTGGAGGGAAGGTAGCTGGGAATGCAATAGGTGGATGAAGGTGGGGGGGTGATGGTGATGGGTCAGAGTGGAGGGTGGAGCAGAGAAGGAAGATGGACAGGTTGTGTAGGCAGGCGCTGAGGAAGGAGATGTGGCTGTGGTAGTGAGTTGCTTCAGGACGTGGCTGAAGAGCTTCAGGGCAGAGGAGATGGGGGGATGCAGTGAGCGAGACACTCACTGAGATCCTTTCAGAGGGCGGAGGAAAACTTCTACAAGGTGGGCATCCTCGCTCTTCTAGGATCTCAGTGAGTCCCTCCCTCACAGCATCCCCCAGGTCATCTCCTTTGTCCTGACGGTCTTCAGCCACATCCTGAAGCAGACCAGCTCCTACAGCCACATCTCCTTCCTCAGTCCCTGCCTATGCAACCTGTCCATCTTTCTTCCCACCTATCTGCTCCACCCTCCACTCCGACCTATCACCATCACCCCCCCCACCTTCATCTACCTATCGCATTCCCACCTACCTTCCCCCAAGCCCCGCCCCCTCCCATTTATCTCTCAGCCCCCTTGGACACCTCCCAACATTCCTGATGAAGAGCTTATGCTCGAAACATCGACTCTCCTGCTCTTTGGATGCTGCCTGTGCTTTTCTAGTGCCACAAGCTTTGACTATAATGGTCTCTACTTCAGCTCTAACATTATATTTTCATTAACGACAGTCATAAACTGTTTTAAAGTGCCCTTATATATGAGGCAATAATAAAGTAACTCATTGTACTATATTTTTTCTGAGTCAGGTAACTTGATTACTGATAAAATATGTCAGTTCTTTGAAGAATTTATCTGAACTTAACAAACAAATAGCAAGAAAAAGAATGCCAAATACTTGGCATTTTAAGTTTTTGAAAATGTTGTTGGAATAACTTATCCTGCAGTCAGTAAAATGTATTTAAAGGAATTACTTTAACAGCACTGTGAAAGTATGTGCACATTTTATTGAGTGTGAATGAATGTAGAGTGAAAAGCAAAATCCAGTAGCAAAGGCAACAGATTCAAAAAAGTTATTCTACTTCCAATTAGCATGTTTCTACAGTCATCATGGTCAAACAAACAGGACCATTTCTTTCTCAAATTGTGATGATCATAAACTGTAACAAGTTATTCTGCTCACAAATCGTTCTTAGAATACTGAATAGGATATGAACATCCCTGACTTTAAGGTGGGAAACTGCAAAGTAATGTGGACAATCCTTTAGGGAAATAAATCTGCCATAAATCTGTATAAGGATGGTGTACATATGTCTCCAGATGCATGGCAACATGTTTGACATGTAACTGCCTTCTGAAATAGTCTAGCAAGTAATTTAATTTTAGAGCAATTAGGGACAGGCAACCAATGTTTCAATACTACTTACATCCCATCTCTAGACTTTTGTTTAGTTTTAATCACGGTATTATCAAATAGATACTGTGAGAATACAGAGGAACCAGTCTGACCTAATCCAGCCCACGTCTGGAAACAAATATCAAGACAGGTGGTTAATCTTCAGCTAGGTCAAATCTAATCCAATTTGAAGACCTCCCAATTATGAAGGGCATTGCTTCAGATAATTGGGAGGAGTGGTGACTAGTGGAAGGATGGGGAGGAGGAGGAATGTGCAGAAGTCTTCCAGATAAGTTCAAAGCAGGCACTGATGGTGCTTTTACATTTTCTGTGTAAAATCCAGGTAGAGTTGGCAGCTAAAGCATATGTCAGCCTCTTTCAGATAAAGGCCAACATTGCATTTTCTTTTTTATTTGGTTTCAGATTTCTGCAGTAGCTTTTTCATAATTTGTCAATTTAGCTATCAAAATCCCTTTGCTCCTCCACAATTTGCAGCCTGCTCCAGGGAGACATGGTTTAATCAGAATCCTTTGTCTATCCCAGCATTGTCATTCTCACTTCCTTTAGGTTAGGCAGCCAAACACCAGATCCTCTGTCTTTTGCAGATGGAAAATTACTTCTGCAAGCTAGAGAATATTAGCTGAATGGTGATTGTTGATGCTAACAAGTATGGA
This sequence comes from Chiloscyllium plagiosum, assembly GCF_004010195.1. NCBI lineage: Eukaryota > Metazoa > Chordata > Chondrichthyes > Orectolobiformes > Hemiscylliidae > Chiloscyllium > Chiloscyllium plagiosum. The sequence goes on from NC_057719.1 coordinate 65,360,762, forward strand.
CATTGCTCCTATTATGCACTGTTTTACATAGTGTCAAATGAGCAAGGTCTCTTTCCAGTGTTAAGTGTAAAATCATAGATGAGAATTTAATGACCGCTATTTGTTTTACATTTGAGTCATAGAGCTGGCTGTGGCAATGGAGACTGAGATTGAACTGATCACTCAGGTTTCCTGAGTTAATTAGAACCAGAGTTAGTGCAAAGTTCGGAATTCTTTCCACGGTGGAACCAAGTAGAGACTGCCAAAACTCATTCACTCAGCTCTTCCTGAGTGTAATTCAAATGCTGGATTCTCCTGCAAACACTTTATTTGCTAGAGGCTTTGAATAGAGGTACTGCACAGATCTGAGGTAACTAGGATATTGTTCAGAAACCTAAGAGAGAAGAATGTAAATCATTGAAAAATGCTGGGTGGTCACCTTTCAATGGATTCAGGCGAGAAGACAAAAGACACCAGATTACTAAATTACAACAGTGTTCTGAGATCTTCTGTTTGCTCCCTTTTCCTCTATTTGGATGATTGCCTTTAACTTTCCTAAGCTATGGAAGTAGAATGCTGACTTTGCTCCTAAAGGGAGTGAAATGTAAAACTGATTGTAGATGGTCCCTTCACATTTTGTGCAAGCCCCAATATGAGAATCAGCTCCAAAGTCGACTTTGAAGTCAGCTGCAGCACACCATCTCCCACAAATATTCTGAATGATCCTGAACTTATATCTATGGCTGGTGTCAAGAATATACACACAAAAAAGGAAATTCTTCTTTCAAATTTACCAGACTTGGCAAGGGTCCATTGTCAGGGAGCATCATTATCCTACCACCTTAATTATAACAACTGTTAAATATGGTGTTCAGTGAACAGTTCACTTGAAATCTGTGATCTAAATTGCCTACCAATGACTGCATCACAATCTCATTATCTGTGGGCCTTTATAATTGTGGAAATGTGTAAATCCACACATTCCACACTATAATAAGTGTTTGTGATGATCAGTTCAAACTCTTCATGACAATCCTACAATTATTGCCGGATCCAGAATGCCTACAGTTTGTATAACAGCCCTGAAATTAAATCTTTACTGCTGAGGCAGAAACATCTAAAGTCACACAACCCTCGAAAAGAAAAAGAAAATCCACTCATTTCTGTCCTAAAAGTTGAGCCCTAATTTTAAAACATTGTTTCTACCTACTTCCTTAAATAAAGAAACCACAACTGCAGGTTTGAGATGTGGTCTCAACAATGCCTTAATTATCGCATAACATCCTTACTTTTATGTCGAATTTCTCTGATAATAAAGGCTAGCATGCCATTAGACTGCTTAATCACTTGCTGTACCATCAGACTGACCTTTTGCACGTCATGCACACAAGCAAGTACAACACTATATATGTTAGGATTCTGGAGTTATTCACTGGTTAAACAGTGTTCTGTTCATGTTGGCAGGAAGGATTAAAAAATAAGCAATTTTGCATATTCCAAATCAGACTTCATCCAAAAGATGTTTGCCCACTCACTTAACTTATCTATATCAGTCTGTATCCTAGTTACATTACCGTTTGAACGTTCTTCCTTACTTATTTTTACTTACTTCCAAGATTAAAAATTGACCTAAGAAAATAAGAAACTTGTGGTAAACTGAAACAGAGTGATGCTTGGAAAATCAGAAGAGGTTCTACAAAACATTGTAGATCAAGTAAAATCCACAAATTTAGAAAATAGCCAAAAGACAGAATCAATGGTAGTTGTAAGGGATAACTTAAAAGAAATTAAAGTGATGATGAAAAAGGATTGTGTTACTCTGGAACAAGTAGCTAAATTTGTTCTGTTTGGAACATTTAATAGATGTGATTTGTATAGTATAAAGATAGAGATAATAGAATACTAATATACAATCGTGGAAATTATTTTGCAACAATGAAGGATGCTTCAATGACAAAACCCCAACTTGTAACAAGGAAAAAGCTACTAAGATGCAAATAGAACATAGAACATTACAGCGCAGTACAGGCCCTTTGATCTTTGATGTTGCGCTGTCCTGTGGAGCCAATCTGAAGCCCATCTATCTTACACTGTTCAATTTTCATTCATTGTTTATCCAATGACCATTTAAATACCCTTAAAGTTGGTGAGTCTACTACAGTTGCAGGCAGTGCGTTCCACGCCCCTACTACTCCCTGAGTAAAGAAATTACCTCTGACCTGTCCTATATCTACCACCATCCACTTTGCTGATTATCTCAAAAACTTGGACAGTAAATAAAGGTCTGTGGAAGGAAATAAAGGCTTTTCTAAAGTGGATGCTAAGACATATATTACAAGTACCAAGTAAAAACCACAAGACAAATGAAAAGGTGCTTGAAATTGCAAGAAAACAAAGAAATCTACAAATGTGACAACCAGAGGGAAAAAAAATGATGCCAATGTTTCAGTCATTTGTTCAGAGTTTTAAGAAGAAGTTAGAGATCTTCACTAAAGGACAAAATGAAGAACAGCAGAAAGAATGGTCAATCTTGGTGTAGCTGGATGACAGATGTCACGGCATGGTTGTAGATGAGTTACAAAGGATGTATGAGGATGATACTAGACAGCCAATCATGATAGCAAGTCTCCTGCTTGAAGCGGTTACAAGCAACAGCAGCATTCTGAAAAGTGTAAAATAGTTTACTGATAGATGGTTTAGATTTGTGTGCGCACATTTTCTAATGAGCTTTCTAATGAAAGCCATATACTAGGAGTCAAATTACACATCTTCATTTGATTCGCACTGGACTATCGTGTCCTTGAAACATATGTTACAGACCAGACCAAACCAAATCCCATCCGAATATTAAGAAGTTAGTCTGGACTCTAACCTTTTCTTATTTTAAATGTAAGTGTAAGGCTTTGTGTTCCAGATGCAATTCAATTGGTCAAACAAGCTTTAAGCAAAACACACTTTTTTTACACACTATAATTTAAATAAAGACAAAATAAAAATAAAAGAATCGGCTTAACTGCAACTCTACTGAAATGCTTAACAAAATTATATATATATATATTAACTACCATATATACTCTTGTAATAGTCGATTTTTTGACTACTTTTTGAGGTTAAATTTATGGGATCGACTATTATATAGATATTACTTTTGAGGGGCTGAAATTCATGCCCGTCAAAATTCATACCATACCATTAGCAGAAGTCCAACTGATCTCGAAATGAATAAAGAAAACAAAAATGAATTATGGTAATTCTGAAAACCCGGAGCAGAATAAAACAGCCAGCGGACTGGAAGACCGGGAGTGGAGCGGAAAAACTGGCAGACTGGAATCTGGAGCATGACGTGATGGTGGCACATTGATTCATAAATGTTGATCTGTTATCTGTAAAGAACTAGGGTCGACTTTGATACGAGATATTTGGAAAATTCCAGGTTATTTGGCCAAAAATAAGGGGTTGACTTTTACATGAGAATGACTGCTACTTGAGTATACAGGTACTATTAATCAACTGTTCCTATATAGTAACATCCTTTGAACCCAGCCTTGGCAAAGGCAAATTCAGTAAAATAGATGGTCTTACAGTCAATTCTACCAGCAGGAAGAGAATCCCAGCTTTTAGCTGTAACAGAGAGAGGAATAACAGCTTCCACATCCAGCTTAAAAACTCCAGCACTGAAAGCTGAAACTTAAAAAAATCTTGGTTCTGTGGTTACTTAACCCCACCCTTTCAGGCTGCTTCTTTTGTTCTAACTTAAAAAAAAACTTAAGGCCTTACATTGCTGTTTACTTTATTGGCTTTGAGCAGACCACTCACTAATTCTGTTTCAACCTTTTTTTGTTAAGAAGAAAGGACAAAATGCACCTCTTAAAGCTGTATAATCACTTATATAAGATTCTTGAGGGATTTGAAACTGTAGATGCACAAAGGTTGATTCTCCTTGTGAAAGAGTTTAGGACCAGAGAGCATACTCTCAGAATATGGGATTGAATTTATGACAGAGATGAGAAGAAATTTCTTCTCTAAGAGAGTAGTCAATCTGTGGAATTAATTCCTGCAGAAGGCTTTTGAGGCTGAGTCATTAAGTATATTCAGTGCTGATATTCAGGCATATTTTTAATTCATAAAATAATTGAGGGTTATAGGGAAAAGACAGGAATGTGGAATTGAGGATTATCAGGTCAACCGTAATCACATTGAATGGCTGAGCAGACATAATGGGCTGAATGGCCTATTTCTGTTCTAATATCTTATGGTCATATCTTACCTGGTTACATTAGATCCACTTTGATCATAAATGTAGAGGGTGACATTACACATTCTGGGACTGACAATGGTTACTGTAAGCACCTGTATTTATTGACCAAAAAATACATATTGTAGTTATAATTAATGCTTTTGGAATACTGTATGTACTTCGGCCTCGATTCTCGACACTTTGCTACATAGCATGATGCATTTTTGTTTCCCTGATTTTCGATGAGGGTGCTTAACAAATCATATGTTTTAATATGAAGACTGATCCTTCCACTTTCACATTGCATTTGAACTGCAGAAAGTTAAAAAGAACCTCAAACCTATTGTTAAATGAGGTTCATTCATTTATTTTACATGGCACAAGCTGACCAAAGTCATTTGAAATAATTGAGTGTATGCACAGGATATTATTTCAAATAATCTGATGGGCTGCTTTACATGCTGGTTGTTTTGATGAATTCTTTCATCCCAAAACTGTCCAGCACCTCGCCTTCACAATTTCACAACACGAAAATTATCAGGACTAAGCATGGTTTGTGCAGCATCAATTGTCATTTTCCAGCCAAAGAACACACATTGCGGACTGATGCTTACAAATCAAAACATCAAGTACTTTGTCTTTTTCACACGTGAAGAGTTTTCTTTTTAAAATGTTGCCGATTTCAGGAATGTATGTTGTACCTAACTTATTAATTGAATAAATAAAATGCAATCTATCAAACTGTTTTCTTCAGATATATTGTTGTAGCAGATAAATCTTTCCTTTGAACAAATGTAGCATATTTAAAGAAAGGGTCACATGGTTGTGAAAGGGAGCAACCACAGTTCTATTGTAATCAACTGAGTCAGTATGTTGAGGTTTTGGGCAATTTGGAGTCGATTTTGCTTAAAGAGCAATCAACTGTTCAGGACCTCCTTGAAGAAGAAAATAACATTTGGGAGTTACCAATCAAATGCGGTTTTCATTAATAACATTTAGTTTAAACTGAATAATTTTCCTTGTCGAGGTTGCTGAGACATCAGAAATTATTTTTTTAATTCACTCATGGGATATGGGCATCATTGGCTGGCCAGCATTACTTGCCTGACCCTATCTACCCTCGAACTGTGTAGCTTGCTAGGCCATTTCAGAGGGCAGGTGAGTGTCAACCACATTGCTGTATGTTCAGAGTCACATGTAGACCACACCAGATGAGGATGACAAATGTCCATCCTTGAAGGACATTAGTGAGCTAGATGGATTTTTATGAGAATGAGCAATGGTTTCATGGTCATCAGTGGATGCTTAATTCAGATTTTTTGTTTCATTGAATTCAAATTCCATTACCTGCCTCGGTGAGAATCAAACTCAGGGCCCCAGAACATTAATTGAGTCTCTAGATTAATAGTCTAGTGAAAGCAAGTTTTCACTTTGTGTTCTTTCCATAGAATCCCTACAGTGTGGAAACAGGCCATTTGGCCCAACGAGTACACACTGACCCTCTGAAGAACATCCCACCCCAATCCATCCCTTTACTCTATTCCTATAACCATGTGTTTCCTATGGCTAACTCACCTAACCTACATATCCCTGAACATTATGGAAAATTTAGCATGGCCAATCCACCTAATTTGCACATCTTTGGAATGTGGGAGGAAACCGGAGCACCGAGAGGAAACCTGCGCAGATTGGGAGAACATGGAAACTCCATAGAGGCAATCGTTTCCCAGGCCCCAGGTGCTGTGAGGCAACAGTGCTAACCACTGAGCCACTGTGTTGCCCATTTTATTTTCACTATCAACTCTGCTTAATTTTCCTGATTCAAGTTTACCCAGTTTGCAGTTTGTTCTTGCCTTACTCCCTCAAAGGCTTTTGTTTCCATAATCCAAGCATCTTCTCATATGTCACCAAGTTGTCATTTTTGATGCATAGGCCTAGCAGCCAGTTAGTGCTGGCAGGCATCTGAAATAGAGGGATTTGGACCACCTTAACTCTATGGTCAAACAGATTTCCCAGGAGTGATTATTAATTCTGATTAGAAGTAAGTCATATACCTGGCTGTATTTTGACTTCTCTTTCCTAACCAAGCACGATGGTATAATTCATAATTCTCCACCTGGGACTTTATTGAGGTCATCCATCCAAGAACAGTTTGGAAGTGACCCTGGCATTTAGTGTACCAATGATTTAGTTTTAGTTTAGATAACAGATCACCCAAAATGGAAACTTCTCAACCACCTCCTGGAATTCTAGCCAAATAGTATCCTCAGTGAAGGCTGATGGAGTGTCAGGAAATAAAAACAGTGGGCCTATTGTTCCTGAGTAACTGAGAAGTGCATACAACTATCATGGGACAGAACAAGAAACAATGTGGGAAGTTGGGAAGTTTTGCAAGTTTCAGAATCAAGTTGGATTAAAGCAGGGAGCAATATTGAACTTTTCCACTCCCTGAATGTCAGGGACGTTTTTAACTGAGTAAGTGAGACAAGAAGTGCCGTTGTCAATGACTTTTACAGATTACATTGATCTATGTGGCAGGGGTTGAACATGAGTGAGTACCTGGAGGACTGATGAAAAACCCTGAAGACGGGGATTATGTAGATCAGTATATCACATACCAAGAAATGGAACTGCAGTTTGAGCAAAGAGAAGTGGATAAGAGTGAAAGTAAAATGATCATGGATGAATGCTTGGAGAAAATGTGTTATTTCAAGTACTTGGGGTAACTGGTAGAAGAAGATGGAAGCATCAAAATGAAAATGAAACAACAGATTAGCTCTGGATGGAGTAACTGGTGGAGTGTTCAGTGATAAAAATGTTTTGCTGAAATTGAAAGGAAGAATTGATAAGACAGTTGTGAGACTGGCCTTGCTAAAGAGGGATAATATTTGGATATTAATGGGACACTGATGCTGAAACGGAAGTGTGGCGCACTGGCAAAGAACAAAATCAGGAACTGTCACTACAGGTGATCAGTGAAGATTGTGGGAGCATTGAATAAAGTAGCCGAGAAGAGATAGAATTGGTCGGGTCATTTGTTTACCTGAGGGAGAGGAAATGTGATGAAGCAACTGATAGAGATGGGATTGAGAGGACAAAAGAGAAAAGGAAGACCCAAGACCAATGGAAAGATGTAGTAGTAAGAGACTGAACTGCAGTGGGATTGGAACAGGAATTGATGACTGACAGGAGGAGATGGAGAATGATGATCAACCCAGGCAGCCCAACATACATGTCAAATATACTTCTCAATTTGTATTGCTACCTTCAAAGATTTCTGTCGTAACCCACAGTGTCTATATTGCTGGATCCCTTTTATTAACAGTTAGACAAATGAGGAAATTGCACAATATATTCACTTACCTCAGAAAGAGAATACATTATATTAAATTCAATCAACCATGTTAGCTTAACTCAAAGGGCTTGGAAACCAATAAATTTTGTAGTTGAAGGTTAAATATTGGTCAAAATCCTGGGAGGACTTCCATGCTCATTCTGCAAACGTCAATGTATTTCCAACATTGACCTGAAAATACATGGGCTGTCTTTTATGATACCATACAAAAGACAGCATGTTAGAAATGCAGCAGTCCTCTGATAATGAAATGTTGAGATCGATAGTGCACCTGAATATCTGATTGGGATTAAACCCCAAGGTTTCCGAGTTCGCATGAAGTGTGACCATTCAATTAAGGTGATTATTTTTACACTCTGTAAGAAGGGATAAACCCTTTAAATATCATTTTAGTTATACATTTTAAGTAACTCTGAGGCCATCTTGAGAATGTCTTCTTCAACTCGACAGCTGGTTTCCAAATTGTCACACTGCATTTAGATTTTATCTGTTCATGGTTTGCGGGTGTTGCTTGAAACAACAGCAATTATTGCACATCCCTAATTGCTCAGAGGGCATTTGGAGTTAATTATATTGCTATGGGCCTGAAATCATGTGCAGGTTCAGGTTAGGCTGCCAGATTTCCTTTCTAAAATGTATTAGTAAACTAAAGTGATTTTTACAACAATCATCATCACCGTCATCATCAGGCTTGGCTTTTTAAAATTCCATATGTTTTAAAAATTGAATTCAAGTTTCATAATCAGCCATTGAAGGGTTTGAACCCATGTCCTGATAATGTTAGATTCAGTTTCTGGATTATTACCACTGCATCACTACTTAAAAATAGGATTGATGCCTGATTCATTATAATACACTATTTGATACATGGGTTGGTGTAATAAAGTCCTCAAATTAATGTGAATAAAAACATTTTAAAGAAACTCTTTGAACTGATTTTGAAGCTATTTTTATGCTAATTCTATTAATGGATCAGCTGACATATACTACAAAGTCTGGTAAATATCAAAGCGATTTTACAGTTCCTACTTAAATCAGAAGAAAAATCTGAAAGGTGCTTAAGGATTTCTTAGTGGTGCTAACTAGGAAAATTTTGGTTGACTGAACTAATTAGAAGATTAAATATCAGACTTTATGATCTGTAAAACCTATAGTACTTTCATGTGACAGTAACATGACTATTCATTTACAGCAACATTCGTTCTTTGTACCGAAGCTCAACAGCAGTATCTTGAATTTATTTATTACCTGTTTTCTGGCAAAAATGCACAGCCTTTTTCCTTCATAATGGAGGATTTAGGCACAAGGCAGTTAGTGGAGGGTCAAGCAAGCTGACCAGAGGGATGGTCAAAGAGGAATGTTTGTGATGGTTTTTAACCTGAAGTAGGGATTTAATGCTACCTAAATGACTTTATTCCTTCTGCCACTAATGGTCAGATGGTGATAGATGGGGGAATTGCTGTATGGGAAGCCGAGAATTTAAAGGCACTCTGTAGCTGATCTAGGAACCTGGTACCAGGAAGGCAAGGAGGGTAGTACCTATTTAAATCCTGGAAGGTTTTTGTCAGTCACACATCCGGTGCACTTCCTTCAACCCCTGCTGGTTTTATTCCAGCATAATGTATTTTTTGTGTCAAAGACCATTCTCAGTATGAGTGCCGAGTCTTTCCTTTCTCTGAGGGTTTTTCTATTATCTGAACCAAGTAACATATACCACCAAGTCTGGGCTTTTGTTAAGATAGATATCTTGAAGTTTATTGACAACACTAGCCATCTATGTTGTTATAAGATCTTAGACTCGTGTATAGTCTGGGTCCTGATGTCATAGCTGCATGGAATTCAATGTAGCTAAGTGTGAGGTGATTCACTTTGGGAAGAATAACAAAAAGATGGGGTACTGGGCTAATGGTCGGATACTTGGTAGTGTGGATGAGCAGAGGGATCTTGGTGTCCATGTACACAGATCTCTGAAAGTTGCCACCCAGGTAAATAGTGCGGTGAGGAAGGCATATGGCGTACTGGCTTTTATTGGTAGAGGAATTGAGTTCCGGAGTCCTGAGGTCATGATGCAGTTGTATAAGACTCTGGTGCGGCCGCATCTGGAATATTGTGTGCAGTTTTGGTCACCATACTATAGGAAGGATGTGGAGGCACTGGAACGGGTGCAGATAGGTTCTTCACTCAGCGAGTTGTAAGTTCATGGAATGCCCTGCCAGTAGCAGTGGTGGACTCTCCCTCTTTATGGGCATTTAAGCGGGCATTGGATAGGTATATGGAGGATAGTGGGTTAGTATAGGTTAGGTGGGCTTGGATCGGCGCAACATCGAGGGCCAAAGGGCCTGTACTGCGCTGTATTGTTCTATGTTCTATGTTCTATTACTGGAACACTACATATGACTGACTGCAATGAATATACTGTACGCTGATTCCATTGCACCTAACTGGTGTGAAAGTGAGGCAAAGATCTTTAGACAGTGATGTCACATGTCTTGATGTTATGTAACTGCCTTCAAGGTACATTCTCTTTCTTGAATCTATGTAATAATACAATATACCTACAACCCACAAACATTTTTCTTTAAACAATGGGCAAACTTTTCTGATGAACATGTACAAAGATGCACACAGATACATTTTCTCCATGCACTAAGATAACATATTGGCAGATGTATCACATGACCAAATCTATCATGACTTGACTGTGTATATCTGACATCACAGATGGATATGTATCATTTGTGGTGGTTGCGTGGTTATTGTCTAGTATGATATTATCAGTATTCAAGTTGTCATCCTGTGTGGCAGGTGGTTGATCGTATACAGTTCCGATATGATCACAACTTTTGTCTCCTGCTCATTACAGTGTCATTTGATCCAGGCTGACTGCAACAACTTGCTGTCTTTTCACAAGACCACATGTTTGGATGAAAATCTCAAGCTCATATTCTTCAACCTGGTACTTCTTGGGATAACTGTCTGCACACTCATTGATCATGCTAGTACCATTTTCTCCCTTGTTTCCAACAATGCATTGTGCACATGTGGTTGGTGGTGAGACCGTGGGAGGGAAGCACTCATGTCTCCCAAACATGCGAATGGCAGGGAAGAGTACATTGTTGCCTTCAGGAGGAATGTGTAGATTTAATGTAGCTATAGGAAATCTTGGCAAATCACTTAAAACTTCACCATCTTAGATTTCACAGTGTGGACAGTGCCTTCTGTGAGACTGTTATTCTGATGTTTGAGAAAGAAAGAGATTATGTGTTAAACACTCATTTTCTGTGTGTAAGAAGGGTGAACTAGTGTATTGTACACTGTTTTTGGACACAATTTATTGAGGAACACTGAACGTATAGTTAATCTATCAACATCCATTGCACTATTGCTTGCTTTGATTTGTCTTATAAAAAGGAATTTATTAAATAGACACCAGAATGCAATCATATCCTTGGATATGGAGGAATATTGTTTGCCAGCATAGCTAGTTTCTCTCAGGGGCAGGGCACCATAGACTGCATGGACATTGCATTGTTATATTATAAAGCAACTGGTGTCATTAATAGAAAAGGGTTCCATCCTTTAAATGTGCAAGTCATCTGGGCCACATTTTAGAAGTTTGTGTCAGATACCCTGGAAGCTGCCATGATACTATATCCTTGAAAACTCCCATGTTCCTATTTCATTTCAGGAACAGATGATAGGTCTCCGGAATATCAGGTTTCAATCTGGAGTAGTCTTGGAGGCGTGCTCTAGTACAGTCCAGATGAACTGTGCTGCATAACACTAGCACACTGTGACCTGCAGAGTTGGAGCAGGCAAAGAAGGAGATATGATGAATACTACTCAACATGGGAGAGCAGCAGCATCTTCTGAGGAGGAAGGTGAGAACACTGAGCAGGAGCCTTTGCCATGATAGAGCTGTCCACAAAATGTCAGACAGAACTTAATTGACAGCAGTAGCCTCCGTATCTTGATTCTTGCAACTGCAACGACACTGACAATGACTCAGGTGATGATGCAAAGTGGCAATATATTTACGAATGTGGGATTCTATTTCCAATGAAGTGTTACGCGTGCCACCTATGTATAGTTGAAAGATTTTAGTTTTGTTTCCCTCACACTACATGCATTGCACATGCATATGTTTGACCTGGTGCACTCCTAGTCTTTAGTATCGGCAGTGGAAATCCTGAGGTGTCTCAGTAGTGGTGAGTACTTTCTTGGGTTGAATGCCACTGCTAGTGTGATATGAGCAGAGTGTTTTGCTCTCTGTGAGATCAGGTAGCATTTACCACAAAGGTTGGATTCATGTTGATGTCTTGAAGTTTATTAACAACACTAACTAGTTACACCGTTAAAAGATCTCAGGCTTGCAAATAGTATGGGTTCCCTGCTGACTATTATTGCAGCTACATTACATGACTGGCACAGGGCACATCTCTATACGCAATGAATATATCTGCACTGATTCTATTGTGTCATAATGCTCATGAAAGTGAGGCAAAGATGAGTTCAGACACAACTTGGGGCAGATCAGAGGAAGCAAGAGACAGGTGAATGGTGAGCCCCTAGCAGGCTAGAATGCCAACCATCAATTATTGAGCCATTGGCTCAATTCTACTGAGAAATGGCAGGCCCTAAACCTTCACCCTTCATTGCCACCCTTGCCCCTCCCTTCCTACCTGTCCTCCATGACCCTATGACCTCTGTGCCTGCTCATGCTCTCCATACCATCTCTATCTCCGTCCCCATCATACTTCAAAACCACAGCCATACCTTGCCCACTATGACTTTAAAATCCTTAAAACTACTGCAAGTCCTCAAATCTCCATCTTTTCCCTCAATCCTTTAAATATTAAACTAAATATCCTCTTTTTTTTGGCTTGGTGTTTACTCTTCTTCAATGTTTTGGGACTTTGTCAAAGATGCTACATAAATGCGTCCATTACTGCCACAGAAATGGTTTAACTTAGAATGTGAAAAAAATTGCCTAAGTATCGAGGAACATAACACTTTGTAGTTCAACAGACAACATTGTGGACTACTTGTGTAAACTCCATTTCAGTACCTGCTTATTGTTCAACATTTATCTCAGGTAGCCTCTTCTACTGTTAAACATTTAGATTACTCTGTGTGGTTATGTATTGACTGCTTGATTTTAAAAAGAAATCTGTTATGTAAAGTAAAATGAGAAAATTGACCTTGTTTGATTTGAGAAGAATGAATTCTGGTTAAGGTAAATGTTCCCAGGTGGCACGCTGGAGCACTACATAGATTCATAGAGATGTACAACACAGAAACAGATTTTTCAATCCATGCTGACCAGATATCCTAAATAAATCTAGTCCCATTTGCCAGCACTTGGTCCATATACTTTCAAACCCTTCCTATTCATACACCCATCCAGATGCCTTTTAAATGTTATAATTGTACCAGCCTACACCACTTCCTCTCTCAGCTCATTCCATACACACACCACCTTCTGCATGTAAAGGTCGCCCTTGGATCCCTTTTAAATCTTTCCCCTCCCATCTTAAAGCTATGCCCTCTAATTTTTGACTCCCCTGCCCTGGGAAAAAAGAACTTGCCTATTCACCCTGTCTATGCCCCTCATAATTTTATAAACCTCCCAGCCTCTGACCCTCCAGGGGAAAGAGCCCCAGCCTATTCAGGCTCTCCCTATTGCTCAAACACTCCAGTCCTGGCAACATCCTTGTAAATCTTTTCTGAACCCTTTCAAGTTTCACAACATCTTTCCGATAGCAGGAAGACCAGAATTTCACAATGTATTCCAGAAGTGGCCCAACCAGGTTCCTACACAGCTGCAACATGACCTTCCAACTCCTATACTCAATGCACTGACCAATAAAGGCAAGCATACCAAACACTTCTTCACTATCCTTCACTTCACTTATCTATTCTATTGAAGTTAAGAGTTGTGAAAACATGACATAAACTCCTGCATCAACATCTAAGTTGGAGGTTTTAGGATTTGTAAGTTTGGGTTTGTATCTATCTTTGCCAACATTTACATGTGGGTGATTGAATTCTTATGTTTTTGTGTGTGTTTTCTTTTCATGTGTAGATAAATATATCTAAAATACTGTATTGGAAACATTGAATCCAAATTAAGATGATCTCAATTAAGGTAAAATATGCTAACTTCCAACAGTTCTAATTTTTTAAAAACTCTTTCATAGGTTGTAGGTGCACTGGCTAGGCCACCATCCATCCCTAATTGCCCAAAGGACAGTTAAGACGCAATCACATTGATGTGGGTTTGGAGTGGTTTTGTGCACCAGCCCGAGTAAGAATTGCAGTTTCCTTCCCAGAATTAGTGAAACAGATGTTTTATTTCAACAATGGCTTTGTGGCCATCAGTAGACTTTTAATTCCAGATTTTTAGGGAATTTAAATTCCACTATACACCTTGGTAGGATTTGAACCAGGTCAAAAACATTACCTGCATCCCCAGATTACTGGTCAAGGCCATCATCCCCTCTCTAAATATCTAGCTTTAATGTACTTGTAATTCTTAGGTTCAGTTTGCTAATCTTTCTCAAGATCTCCAGAGGGTTCAACCATGATTTATTTCCATGTGGCAAATACCTCAGGTCATGTTTAAAAGCATTTATGTTAACAATTTTCTGATTTGGCAACAGTCACTGTTCTGCATGTTAGATGGAGAAACCTAAGTGTCTGATCTATTTTATTGCAGGTTTATCTGTATTCCGAGGTGGGATAAAGATCCAGAAGGAAAGAAAAACATTCACTTGTAAATGTGTACAACCTGTCTTTTAGATTAGTGTATCATGTAAATGTTGATACATGAAACTTCCTTTTATAAGTGTTGGGACAGGGGAAGAGTAAAGTGCCCATGGTGGACAAAGCCCTATGTGTAATGACAGCAAAACCATTGGGTAAGTGTGCCCACTATATTAGTGTTGATAGGTGATCTGTCCCACCTGTACTTTCAATACAAGTGATTCTCATTGATAGCTCAGAGTGAGTTCCAGCCCATCTCGATCCTCCTGGCTCAGAGGAGTTCAGCTGAAACATGTTTGAATTAGCTGATTCCTGATATGATGGCATCTTGAGACCAGCGACAGATAAGGCCACCTGTCTCTGTAAGCAGGGCACATTTGTGTTTAATATCTTCCCTCTCCCCCATTTTTCTTGTTCATGCTCTACTCCTCCCCTTCCTCCCTGTCCATCTAATATGTCACCACCTTTAAGATGCACACTTCTCTGAAGCTCCACATGATGGAGAGTGCAGCAGATCATCATAATGATTGAAAACATTGCAGGAGAGTGCGCTAGGACACCAATTGACTGGTCCAAGTATCAGCATTGGCTCTTCAGAAGTCTATTGGCTAACTCGATGGATATCATCATGAGCCCGTGGCTTTGGGTATCACATCTCTCTGCAGTGCCTCTTCAAACAGTCAGTTGTCTATCTTCAAGAGACATCCCTTATCCCCGAAAACCTGTGGGAGTGGTGGTTGTTGAGGTTTAAGGAATGACAAGCTGAAGTACCTGTCGAGCAGTGGATGAAGGAGTCATGGAAGCTGGCCAAAAAGCAAGGGCAACACATGCAGGAAGGCCTTGTTGTGACCTCAGACCAACTGAATGTTGAGAGAGTAAAAACTCTTCTTGTTGTCACTGGCCACTAATTTAGGGACTTGACCATGTAAATGCAATTAAATAAGATGCCAAACTTGGAGATTCCAAGGTTGGAGGTGAAATCCTCTAACTCTGTGAGATTCCCCACCCCCCTCATCTGATGTTGAATATAATGTCCAGCTCTCACAAAGAGAGCATCAGTGATCTGTATAGTGCAGTGATGTGTGGTTGTCTGTGAGACATTGGAAGGAACCATTGGTGAGGAATTTCAATGTCACTATCTTTGGCAGCCAACAGCAACACTAGTTTCCAACTAGGGAGCTCCATTCTTGGTCATCAATCTTATGCTGATTGTTTGGCATCCAATGCTTGCCTGTCCCTCATCCCTCCATACTGCCCATCCGAAGGAAGATGTCATTAGCACTGGACTCAAAGTCTGAGAGCTGTGCTTGCATTAGAAATTGTTGGCTGCCTTGTGCTCAGGTGAAACCCCCCCCATCCTCCAAAATGTATTTGGCAGCCTTAGCCCCTCTTCTTATTGGATACCATTCACTGCACTCCCTGAGCACTCACAGACCACATACGTTGCTGATTTGGTGGTATCCAAGTGGTAATAACTGAATTCCCAATGTACCATTCACTCTTTCTGAGGCTTGGCTCATTACCTGAGACAACCAGACTGACATCCTGCTGCAAATCCACTGTCAGACCCCAGATTTGACCATGGCCCATCATATGTTCACATCAAAACCTGAACATTCCCCTCAATGAGGAAGCACCTGTCATAGTTGTTAAAGCTCTCTATTGATATTTGAGTTAACATTTATCAACTTCGTGAGTTTAGAATTGCAGTGGTGCCAGATTCAATTAATGCAAAATTTAGATTTAGCACTTTTTAAGCACCGTAATAATACCGAACTTTTGACAATTCTTTTCTTTATTTGCCTCCTTTCAAATTCTGGTTACTATATTTCCACTGACAAACAAGATTTTTTTCTTTTATTCTCTCTCTCCTCCTTTCACTTGCTCTCTTTCTTTCACACTCTGAACTTTCTCCGAATGTTTCACTGCGTCATTATTATCCAGCAATCTACAGCTGGAGAGCTCCCTGACACGGCTTAAACATCAGTCAAGTCTTTGATGTGAACACACGCCCCTGTGATTGAATATCCAATACTCCAATACTTGCTTTTTGATTGCCAAAAATTACAATTTCAGTTTGATTAGCTTGAGTTTACTGAAAAGGAGAGTAATAGGCTTGGTGGAAACTATGATATTGGTGACAGATACATTGACAATAACATTTATTTCAACTGGAATAGCTTTGTTATAAGTGTGGAAAAGTTGGTGGGTCTAATTTAGTTTGCAAAGGGGCCAAATGCAGTCAGTTTTCTGGATTCCAACTACGTAGGAAAGCAGTGACTTCTCAAAACAGCTTTTAAAATGATCTATTCTCTCTCATGAGAATGTCAGCGATCAGATGCCCAACATGTTTTGTTAAGTATTATCATTGTCCCTACTGCTCCAACCAGAAATGAAGCTGTTCATCTAGATGAAGGAAAGAGAACTATTAAATTATTGGTGGATTATATAGAACATACAACAATACAGCGTAGAACAGGCCCTTCAGCCCTCAATGTTGTGCTGACCTGTTATCTAATCTAAGCCAATCTCCCTACACTATCCCATCGTCATCCATGTGCTTATCCAAGGATTGTTTAAATCTCCCTAATGTGACTGAGTTGACTACATTAGCAAGTAGTGCATTCTGCATCCTTACCACTCTCTGTGTAAAGAACCTGCCTCTGACATCTGTTTTAAATCTATCACCCCTTAATTAGTAGTTACGCCCTCTTGTACAAGCTGATGTCATCATCCTAGGAAAAGGATTTTCACTGTCCACCCTATCTAATTCTCTGATCATCTTGTATATCTCTATCAAATCCCCTCTTAGCCTTCTTCTCTCCAATGAGAACCGACCCAAGTCTCTCAGCCTTTCCTCCTAAGACCTTCCCTCCAGACCTGGCAACAATCCTGGTAAATGTCCTCTGCACCTTTTCCAAAGCTTCCACATCTTTCCTGTAATTGGGCAACCAGAACTGTACACAATATTCCAAGTGCAGCTGCACTAGCATTTTGTATAGTTGCAGCATGACATTATGGCTCCGGAACCCCTATGTTCATGGGCTCCAAGATTCCTCTATTCATCCACTACCAAGAATCTTTCCATTGACCCAGTACTCTGCCTTCCTGTTGTTCTTCCCAAAGTGAATCACCTCACATTTATCTGTATTGAACTCCACCTCTCAGCCCAGTTCTGCAGTTTATTCAATTCCCCTGCAGCCTGCAACATTCTTCCACACTGTCCACTACTCCACTGACTTTAGTGTCATTTGCAAACTTACTAACCTATCTACCTATTCCTGCGTCCAAGTCATTTATAAAAATGGCAAACAGCAGTGGTCCCAAAACAGATCCGTGTGACACAGATCAATTAAGAACCCATTTGGATCGGGAATATTTCATATGGATATTTACATTATAAGCCTGTCAAAATCCAGTAACCAGATTCCAGGCTGAATATTTTCCATTAACCATCACTCACTGCCATCTTACAGAAAGCCAGTTTCTAATCCAAACTGCTAAATCACCCTCAATCCCATGCCTCTGCATTTTCTTCAACAGCCTACCATGTGGAACCTTATCAAAGGCTTTACTGAAGTCCATGTACACCACGTCAACTGTCTTACCCTCATCCACATGCTTGGTCACCTTCGCAAAAAACTCAATGAAGTTTGTGAGACATGACCTGCCCTTGACAAAACCATGTTGAATATCTGCAGTCATTGCTTTACACTACTATTGCTTTTTCGCACATAGGTCAATCCATACGACTGGACTTTTGTCAATATAAGTTTTCTCTTTTGTGAATTAAATACAATTATTCTGTTTGAGCCACTTGTTTAGAAAACAGTTTCGCATGTCTTTTACTTACCACATACAGAAATATATCTTGATATGGAATATATACCTCACATAGACATTCTTCATGTCAAATTGTACAGCAGAATCCATGTAAATTTACTTCATAATACATTTGCCTAGCACCGACTATAACATGCACACTGATACTATTATCCAAGACATTACATATTTCATTTCATATTGCATGTTCTTCGTTCATTATAATATTCAAATTGGGTTCTGTATAGTTTTCAGCTTTAGCTCAGATCCGGAGATTCTTGGGGACGTCCATGGGGTCTCAGTACATATCTTGGGTTGTACATTGGATCTCTGACGAGCTAGAAACCAGACAGTCTCGGCCAAAACCTTGGGGGGAAAAGAAGCAAGCGTTGTGTGAGATGTTGTGACTCTGGTTTATTGGCAGTACAAAACACATTCCTGCGTGATCATCAGGTGTGAGGTCAAGCACAATTCTTGTCTCAAGAAGTATGAAGCTGTGGTTAGCCGCAAGTATGAATGTCCTAGAATAAAGGGAAACTGTTTGGGATGTACTACTGAATTCCTTCACCCTGAAACACACAGACCTCTGCCAACTTATTTTGTTTTTTTTTGTACTCTGGCTTTCTTTCAAGCTAGAACAAACCACTTCAAACCTTTAGTCCTCCTGTGAAAAATGGACTGGTGAACAAACATCATGGATAAGTGCTCTATTCTGTGCCTAATATAAATTTTGAACAGCTTGCTGCCAAAGCCAAACCTCTCTGTAGGTTTTCATGCTTTAAAATACAGAAATATAAATTGAAAGGGCGGCACGGTGGCACAGTGCTTAGCACTGCTGCCTCACAGCGCCAGAGACCCGGGTTCAATTCCCGCCTCAGGCGACTGACTGTGTGGAGTTTGCACGTTCTCCCCGTGTCTGCGTGGGTTTCCTCCGGGAGCTCCGGTTTCCTCCCACAGTCCAAAGATGTGCAGGTCCATGCTAAATTGTCCGTAGTGTTAGGTATGGGGTAAATGTAGGGGTATGGGTGGGTTGCGCTTTGGCGGGTCGGTGTGGACTTGTTGGGCCGAAGGGCCTGTTTCCACACTGTAATCTAATCTAATCTAATCTAAACAGGAATTCTACATTTTAATGACCTGTGCATGACTCCCTAGTTCCAAAGGCCGTTGATTACTGATACACAGGAAATGTAGCTCCTGTGCAGTGGTATAAGATAACAAACTGAGCATATCTTCTAAACTCTCAGAGGTTGGTTTGATTTGATTTGATTTAGTTTATTATTGTCACATGTACTTAGGTGTAGAGAAAAGTTTTGGTCTGTGTGCAGTCCAGGCAGATCATACCATACAAAGATCATAAGGTGATAGAACAGAGTGCAGAATTTAAACTAATGGCTGCAAAGAAGGTGCACAAAAGCCGAGATCAATGTCAGGTTTGAAATTTGAGAGGTCTATTTACAAGTCCAATAATGGCAGGGAAGAAGCTGTTCTTGAACCTGTTGGTATGTGTGTTTCTGCTTTTGTATCTTCTGCCTGATGGAAGAGATTATAACCGGGGTGGGGCGGGTCTTTGTGATGTTGGCTGCCTTTCTGAGGCAGCGAGAGGTGGAGACGAAGTCGATAAAGTGTGGCGCTGGAGAAAACACAGCAGGTCAGGCAGCATCCGAGGAGCAGGAGACTCGACATTTCAGGCAGGACCCTTCATCAGGACCTGATTGCGGTATGTGGATTAGGACGTTGACGATCCAGATGGGGAGCAGAGCCCTAGATTTCAGAGAGTGGAGGTTGCTCTCATGGTGCAGCAATGAACGCTAAATTCATCTTTTCCACATCCGAATGAGTGAAGAGATCCATGCACCACAGGTTAAATAATGTTTCAGACAGATAATGAAAAGCAAGAAAAGTCTGAATCTTTACAGTTCTTTTCAACATCTGATCTCCTGGACATCATTCAGTTCTTATTGTTTTTGCTGTGTATAGGTGCTTTATTTAATTGTATGGCCTCTGAAAACGTCTAGGTTTGTGTTGAAAAATGGTTAAGTAATAATCATACCACACAAGTGCCAGGCAGAGGCCATCACCAACAAGAGAGAATCATCCTCTCCTTGACATTCAACGGTATCACCATCACTGAAACCTCCATTATCAACATCCTGGGGGTTACCTTTGAATAGAACCAGCCATACTGTGGCTACAACACCAGATCAGAGATTACGAATTCTGCAGCAAGTAACTTAGAAGTGTGATGGAATACTCTACACTTGCCTGGATATGTGCAGCTATTACTATCATCCTGTTTGATTGGCATCCCACTCAGTACCTTCAACTTCCACTTCCTTCATCACCTGAACACAGTAGCAGCAGTGTTTACCATTTACAAGCTGGACAGCAGTAACTCACCAAGATGCCTTAGACAGCACCTTCCAAACATGTGACCTCTATCACCTAGAAGAATAAGGACAGCACATGCATAGAAGCACCACCACCTGGAAGTAACCCACCAAAGTGTTCGCCAACCTGACTTTGGTTAAATCACCACTCCTTTGCAATCACCAGGTTAAAATCCTGCAATTCCTTTCCTAACAGCATTGTGGGTGTCCCTTAGCCCTCATGGTGATGGTGGTTCAAAATAGTGGATTAATCACCTTGTCGAGGATATTGATATGCTTTCCTTTATTGGTCAGAGCGTCGAGTATAGGAATTGGGATGTTATGCTGCGATTGTACAGGACATTGGTTAGTCCACTTTTGGAATATTGTGCACAATCCTGGTTTTCTTCCTGCAGGAAGGATGTTGTGAAACTTGAAAGGGTTCAGAAAAGACTCACAAGGATGTTGCCAGGATTGGAGAGTTTGAGCTATGGGGAGAAGTTGAACAGGCTGGGTCTGTTTTCCCTGGAGCGTTGAAAGCTGAGGGGTGACCTTATAGAGGTTTATAAAATCATGAGGGGCCTGGATAGGATAAATAGACAAAGTCTTTTCCCTGGAATAGAGGAGTCCAGAACTAGAGGGCATAGACTTAGGGTGAGAGGGGAAAATTTAAAAGGGACCTAACGGGCAACCTTTTTACACAGAGAGTGTTATGTGTATGGAATGAACTGCCTGAGGAAGTGGTGGAGGCTGGTACAACTATAACACTTAGTAGGTATCTGAATGGATATTTGAATAGCAAAGGTTTGGAGGCATATGGGCTAGGTGTTGGCAAATGTTTCTATATTGGATTGGAATATCTGTTCGGCATAGACGAGTTGGACCAATGGTTCTGTTTCTGTGCTGTACATTTCTGTGATTCTATGACTCTAATACACACTGATCCAGCTAGTGGCTGCCACATAACATGAATGAATAAAACCAGAAGGAAAAACTGAGTGTGGTATTGGTGCAAAGTGTACACTAGGTCAGGGATTTCAAAATCCACAATCAAACTGTTCCAGTACAGCTATAACACTGGCATCTAAACAGCAATTTTAAAAATTGCCCAGGTATGCTCTGCACACACAAAAAAAGGACAAATTCAGTTACCACCCCATTGGTCTGCTTTTGATCATCAGTAAAGAGATGGAAGGTGTCATCTCTCTTCACCTGCTCAGCAACAACGTGGTCAGTGACCCCCGGTCTGGGTTCCACCAGGACCACTCATTACAGCCTTAGGTCAAACATGGACAAACAAAATGATTTTCAGAGTTGAACTGAGAGTGACAAGACTGTATTTGACTAAGTATGGCACCAAAAAGCCCGAGCAAAGTTGGAGTCAATGGGAATTGGGAATGCCTAGCATATAGGAAGATGGCTGTGGTATTGGAGGTCAGTCATCTCAGCTGCAGGACGTTGCTGCAGGAGCTTCTCAGTATGGTGTCCTAGGTCCAACTACCTCCAGCTGCTTCATCAAGGACCTTCTCTCCATCAAAGGTCAGGCATGGGTATGTTCACCGATGATTGCACAATGTCCAGTACCATTTACAATCCTCAACAGTCCATGTCCAAATGTAACAAGACTTAGAAAATATCCAGAGCTGAAAAAGTGTTGCTGGAAAAGCGCAGCCGGTCAGGCAGCATCCAGGGAACAGGAGAATCGACGTTTCAGCTCTGATCTCCAGCATCTGCAGACCTCACTTTCTCCTTAGAAAATATCCAGGTTTGTGTTGAAAAGTGACAAATAACATTCACGGCACACTCATTCCAGGTAATTACCATCTCTAATAAGAGACATTCTAGCCATCACATCTAGACATTTCAATGGTGATACCAACACCAAATGCCCCACTATCAAGATCCTGGTGGTTACTGGATTAGACATTAAATGTACAATGGTATAGAGAAGGTCAGAAGCTAGGAATACTGCAATGAGTAACTCACCTCCTAACTCCCCAGAACCTGTCCATTATCAACATGGCACAAGTCTGGTGTGTGGTGGAATACTCTCCACTTCCCTGGACGAATGCAGCTCCAACAACAATCAAGAAGCTTGACACAATTTTGATCGGCATCATATCCACAAATATCCATTTCCTCTGTAACCAACACTCAGTGGCAGCAGTGTACAGTGTACACCAGCATCTACAGGGTGCACTACAACAATCTCCTTCAGCAGTACCTTCCAAACCCACAACCTGTTGCGCCTCAACAGACAAGGACAACAGATACAGCAGATGTTCCCAACACATGAGAACATCACCACTTGCAAGATCCTCTCCAAGCCATTCACCAGCCTGACTTGGAAATACATCGTTGTCCCTTCACTGGATCAAACTCCTGGAATTCCCTCCCTAATGCATTGTGTTTCAACCTACAGGATATAGACTGCAGCAGATCGAGAAGGCAGCTCAGCACCACCTTCTCAAGGGCAGTAAAGAACAGGCAATAAATGCTGGCCCAACCAGTGATCCCCATTCACACTGAGTGAATTAAAAAGACATATTTTTACAACATTCACACCGATGGTGATTCAAAGGTACTGACTTATGCACTAAGACCTTCAGCTTGTTGCCCAGTCTAGCTTCCTTACAGCTTAGGAAAACATAAACAGTTTACAGGGAGATGTTAAGTTGGCAAAATATTCACCAATTGAATATAATAAGGGAAGATATGACATTGTTCATGTTGGAAGCAAGAACAAAAAAACAGTATTATTTAGATGGAGAAAAACTCTAGAACACTGCAACACAAAAAGACTTGAGGGGACTTGCACATAAAGTAGTGTAGAACACAGGTGCAGCAGATAATCTAAAAGTCTAATGGAATGTTGGCCCTTACTTCAAGTATAAGAGTAGGGAAGTCTTACTGCAATTATACAGGTACTGGTATGATCACATCTGGAGTACAGTGGGCAATTTTGTTTCCTTTATTTACAAGCAAAGATTAAACAGGTTTGGAGTCTAGTCACTGGAGTTTAGAAGAATAAGAGGTGATTTGATTGAAACATTTCGGATTCTTAAGGGGTTTGGCAGGGTAAATGCTGAGAGGATGTTTCCCCACATGAGAGAGACTAGATGCAGAAGTCTCAGAATAATGGGGCACAAATTTAAAGCTGAAATGAGGAGAAATGTCTTCTCTCCCTTTAGAACCCCTTGCTACGCTGTGGTGTGGAAGCATAATCCTTGATTAATTTTAAAGCTGCAATGAATTCTTGTACAGTAAGGGAATCAAGGGTTATGTGGAAAGGGCAGAAAAGTGGACTTGAGGAATGTCTGATCATTCTATTGAATGATATTATCCTATTGAATGGCAGAACAGGCACAAAGAGCTGTACAGCCTACTCCTGTGGCTATTTCTTATGGTCTTATGGGTTAATATATTGACATGTTTGTGAAAGTTAATGCTGTTGATGTTATTTCATTATAAGGTAGTAGATAGACAAAGAAAACAAGAAGAAGAAAGTTCAATACCATTCATTTTTTTAAAATTAGAAAGCTTTTCTGAAGTATTTTTATAATTAGTTTTATTGTTGCCCTATTCCGCAGATATCAAGTAAAAACATGCAAGACTAATTCATTTAGTATAGCCCATTGTAACAGATAGCTAAAACTTCAATGATTAATAGATTCTTTTTTGTGGTTTAGTGTACGGTTGGTCCCTGGCATCTGGATTTCACCATGAAGTGGAACCGAGGGAGGCAGATTTATACATGTTATGTTACCACATTTCAGTGACGCAACAGAGTTTCATAAATTTTCGCTACTCTGTTTCCCATTTTAGAAACAGCCATGACTCTGTCACTGCTCAGCTGCTGCATTGAGATTGAGATTAGTGATGGTTTCTCTTCATGTCCGTAACCAATGCTTTTCTGATAGAGTTTGCCCAAACTGAGAAGTCTGTGGTAACTATATAAACAGTCCTTTGAGATTCGTTAACGTTTATTGTGTAAGCTGTCAAGAGCCCCATAATTGTCTTCGAGCAGTTCACACAATTTGCTGTGTGGAGTCTCACATGATAAGATTCAATTGGCAGTGGGGTAAATCTCGAGTCATGAGTTGGCACCATAGCGGGAAGGGTCGATTGCAAAGGATGCCGATGAGAGGGAGAACTCCTGGCTCCACAGTAATGCTTTCTGAATTTAAAACAATAACATTAGTGGTCGCAGGAGTTAAGTAAGAATTTCTGTTACATTTTCTTGTTCTGTTAAGTTAGAAATAGCCATGCTTTAGACTCCAAATGCCAGACCTTCATTGAGATTATTTCTTGCAGTTCTCCATTTGGCCAAACTGATACATTATTATCCAATGGATGACTTCAGTGCAGCAGTGAACATAGATATATTCACATTACAATTAGTTCCTACTTCTTTACAAATGAGAACAATATATCCTTTCCTATCCAGTGCCTATATATCGATATGGAGAAAGTGGAGACTGCAGATGCTGTAGCTCAGAGTCGAGAGTGTGGTGCTGGAAAAGCACAGCCGGTCAGGCAGCATCTGAGGAGCAGGAGAGTTGACGTTTCGGGCATAAGCCCTTCATCAGGAATGAGGCTTGTGGGTCAGGGCTGGGAGATAAATGGGAGGGGGGTTGGGTTCTGTTGAAATCTACATTGATCCCATGTGTTTGCAGGGTCCCAAGGTGGACTATCAAGGCATTCCTCCTCCAGGCATTGGTGGTAACAGTTTGCTGGTGGAGGAGGCCCAGGACCTGCATGTCCTTGACAGAGTGTGAGGGAGAATGGGGTGGTGGGGTTGATGGGTGCGGGTGTCCCAGAGATGTTCTCTGAAGTGATCCATTAGAAGGCATCCTGGAAGGATCTCTTGGGGTCTTGGACGGTGATGAGGGGAGTAGTCCACAATAATCCACCATGACGAAGGTGTCCAAGCTCTCCATTTCTTCCTCTCATGCCATCCCAACCAGTACCCATCCACTGACACCCTCATCCACCTGGCTAAACTGGTCCTTACCATCAACAACTTCTCCTTCCAATCCTCCCACTTCCTCTAAACCAAAGGGGAGGCCATGGGCGCCCGCATGGGACCCAGCTATGCTTGCCTGTTTGCCGGATATGTGGAACAGTCCCGCTTCCACAGTTACACTGGCACCACCTCCAACCTGTTCTTCCACTATATTGATGACTGCATCAGCGCTGCCTCGTGCTCCCACGAGGAGGTTGAACAGTTCATCAACTTTACCAACACTTTCCTTCCTGACTTAAATTCATCTCGAAAATCTCCCTCCTCTTCCTGGACCTCTCCATCACCGTCTCTGGTGACTGACTAACCACAGACATATACTACAAGCCCACCAACTGTCACAGCTACCTAGACTACACCTCCTCCCATCCAACCTCCTCTAAAAATGCCATCCCTTATTCCTAATTCCTCTGCCTCCACTGCATCTGTTCCCAGGATGACCAATTCCATCTCAGAAAGTCCCAGATGGCCGCCTTCTTCCATGATCACAAATTCCCTTCCCACATGGTTGACGATGCCCTCCAGCATATCTCCTCCACGTCATGCACCACCGCCCTTGAACCCCACCCTTCCCAATGCAACAAGGACAGAACACCCTCGGTCCTCACCTTCCACCTCACCAAAGTTTGTATACAATGCATCATCCTCTGCCACTTCTGCCACCTACAAACGGATCCCACCATCAGAGATATATTTCCCTCTCCATCCCTATTAGCATTCCTAAAAGACCTCTGTGACTCCCTCCTCAGGTCCACACCTCCACCAGCCTATACCCGACTCTGGCACATTTCACTGCCACTGCAGGAAGTGAAAACCCGAG
Source organism: Chiloscyllium plagiosum (assembly GCF_004010195.1). Lineage (NCBI taxonomy): Eukaryota > Metazoa > Chordata > Chondrichthyes > Orectolobiformes > Hemiscylliidae > Chiloscyllium > Chiloscyllium plagiosum. The sequence continues at coordinate 65,387,129 of NC_057719.1, forward strand.
CCAACACCACTCCCCTCACTACAGTCCAAGGCCTCAAGAGATCCTTCCACATCCATCAGAAATTTACCGTACCTCTACCAATGTCACCTACTTCATCCGTTGCACCAGGTGTGGTCTTCTCTACATCGAGGAGACAGGATGCCTTCTTGTGGATCGTTTCAGAGAACATCTCTGGGACACCCGCATCCACCGCCCAGTGGCTGAACATTTCAACACTCCCTCACACTCCGTCAAGGACATGTAGGTCCTGGGCCTCCT
>NC_057719.1:65387403-65410420 GCF_004010195.1 Chiloscyllium plagiosum
TCGTTTCAGAGAACATCTCTGGGACACCCGCATCCACCGCCCAGTGGCTGAACATTTCAACACTCCCTCACACTCCTGGGTCCTGGGCCTCCTCCACTGCCAAACCATTACCACCGATGCTTGGAGGAGGAATGCCTCATATTCCGCCTTGGGACCCTGCAACCACATGGGATAAATGTGGATTTCAACATCTTCCTCATTAGCCCATCCCCCACATTATCCCTGTGCCAAGCCTCCGATTCGGCACAGCCCTCCAGGGCCATCCATCACTCCCCCCTCTGACCTATCACTTTCTCCTTCACCTTCAATCACCTATTGCTTTCTCAGCTACCTTCCCCCCAACCCCACTCCTCCTCCCATTTATCTCTCAACCCAGACCCACAAGCCTCATTCTTGATGAAGGGCTTATGCCAAAAATGTCAACGCTCCTGCCTGACCTGCTGTGCTTTTCCAGCACTACATTCTTGACTATATTCAATATAACTGTTTTAATTATTGATTTTTTTCCACTCGAAGGACAATTGACAATTAACGTTTATATGTAAACTTAACACTGTTAGTGTCCTTTATAGCTTGTTGTCTTTTCTCAAAATATTGTTTCTAGTTTTAATTTGGTGATAGAATGTGACCCTGCATTTTTGGTATGCTGTGCAGGCAATGTGCTGCTCCTGCGACAGAAGGCGTCATGCTTGAGGTTGCTCATGTTATAGTCCCTATGGTCATATTGATGTTGAATTCTTGTTGGTGATGAGATTGGTGTGGTCCCACTGGTTAGTAATCTTGCTGTTGCTGTGGTTGATTGTTTCAGCATTTTTGGCTCGTGTGAAGGTTGAATGTGCTCCTCCTCAACTGCTTTCCAGTCTCAGTGTCGATCATGTGCACTTTGGGAGTCTCAACTTTCCCAATAACGTATGCTGGGTTCCAGGTTTCCATGATTCAATGATGTGCATGTGCAGTTTGTCCTTTCAATTGTAGCTGAATTGACATTTATCAGATCAGCCATGAGCTCCTTGAATGGTGGATAGGCTGAAAGGTCTACTTCTGCTCCTATGTCTTATGTACTAACTTGACATGCTTTTTGAAGTGTTGATCTCCTAACTGCATATCAGTGAATCACAATCTTACTCCGTACAAGTAACCCAGAGGATATGTGTTCTTTGGCAGAGTTCTCTAGTACTTTTTTTCTATCCAATAAATATGCAGGTAATTCCATGTCAACCTTGAGAAATATAGATTACAGTGACAATAAGGCAAGGTTTGGGACTTCCTTTCCTCTCTTGACTTTTTCTGAGGGTGCTCGTGACAAGCTGGTCATATGTTTCATTAAACCCTGACCCCTTAGGTAATGTGCTGATGTGGTGATGAGATAATGGTGTGGAACCCATACTCTTCAATGAGTTCCTTAAATCCTCTGGAGGTGAACTAGGTTCCATTATGTCTGCTGTTAGAATGGGAGATATGTAGAAATACGCACTGTGCCACTACAGGATGATTGGATCTGCATCGCAAGATCTTGATCCCATCCCTGTTGATCAACAGCAGCACCAGATGCTTTCCAATGCTGGAAGGGATGAAATGAAAAAGAGATCGTGTGACTTAAGGATAGAATTTGCAACAGTTTGAAATAGATTTTTTACCATTCCTTTCATGAGTCAAGTGTTAAAGTAATCTAAAGAAAGGAGAATGATGACTTACAATGGCATATGTGTGATATGAGTATGTCACAGTTTAAAGGTGTTAATACTGAGGAATGCATTAAGCATTACCCAATATGGTGATGTGATATGGATTTAGGTGAAGATACAGTTTTGGACGTCAAAGGAGCAAAGCCTAATATTGAGGTCTCCCTTGTTTTCTTATAAAATCCCTATAGTGTGGAGGAAGGCCATTCAGCCCATTGAATGCATACCAATGCTCTGAAGAGCATTCCACCTTGACCCAGCACCCCACCCAACCCTACATTTCCCATGGCCAATCCACCTAACCTGCACATCTTTGGACTATGGGAAACTGGAGCACCTGGTGGAAACCCACACAGACACGTGGAGAATGTGCAAACTCCACATAGACAGTCACCCGAGGCTGGAACTGAATCTGGGTCACCGACACTGTGAGGCAGCAATGCTAACCACTGAGCCACTGTGCTGCCCCCAGTAGCACATTTTCTGAGGAGATGTAACTTGCCACTTGTCCTTTTGTTTTAATGATTTGTTATAGAAATAGTGTATTTTTATCCAATAAGCAAGGCAGTGTTGGGACAATAATATTAGTTTTGGTTTGTTAAAGTACTAGAGACCATTAACCAGGTCCAATTATCTTTAGTCTAAGGATCATTAATCAACTGATATGTGGCCGAACAAACGCAGAAAGACCAGGTTCTCAGCATTTTTTCAGATGTTTTCCAACCCCAGGTTGCAATATATTAATCGTTTATAACATTAAGATATCTGCGTTTGCTTAATCTTGACCCTCCACTGAAGTGATCGTTTAAGACCGTTGTGACATGGTACTTTCAGAATGTAGTAAAGAAAGTTTATTTTAAATACTAAAGAACTATTCAATTTAGAAGTATATCAAAGAATTCTAACTTTCTATTAAATGGACTGTCAAAGAATTTTAGGAAATGCAGTAGACACTCTCATCCTGAAAATTCCTAATGGTTTGGCATTCAGACAGATAATAAAGTGGTACCTGAAGTAGTATCACTAAGACTACATAAGCCAGATGGTTATGGCAATGAATCACATGCTGCTGAGTCATTAGTGTTGAATGTTGTCTGTTCAGCATCCTTTTGAACCTGTACAGTCCTGTTTCCCTATCTATAGCAATAATTAATTTTCTGGCCATTTTAGAATGCATGACTCATCTGATATTTACCAAAACGTGAAAAGACATTGATGAAGAACTGAAGGGTGTTAGCATTCAGAGCTTTGCCAGTAAATAAGCTTTTGGATTAGCAAGATCATGCTTTGCTTGTTTGGACATGAAAAGAAAGAATAGAAGATCATTTATTTCCAAACATTAAGCCATTTTCAATTGTCTAATTCAGGTTCTGGATGTTAAGAAGCGCCGGTGTTAAAGGAATCAAAGTGTGTGTATCTATGTATGGGGTGGGGAAAGGAAAGCGGGGAGCACAAGAAGGTGGTGGTTTTTGTGCACACATGAGATGATAGAGGTTAATGGAGGTTTAACAGCATGGAATGTGCAGCAGTGTTTTATTTCAACATTATCATTACCATTTGGAGTTTTGTATGAATAAGGACATTGTTGTAACCAATGCCAAGACAAGGTTGACTAACTTGCTATGGTTCCAAACAAAGGAGGAGTGAAGAATTGGCTCCCATTCTTGATTCACTTACTCCTTGCTCCACCGATATCAATTGTTTGCAAGAAGGTTAATTTCAAAAGAATCCCAACTCTTGTGGATACCTTTCTACAAACGAATTAATTTAGGTTTAGAAGGAATCATTTTAAATAGGTTTTCTTGAGTTAAGGAAAGAATAAGTCCATTAGTTCTGCTGTTTTCCCTGGAGTGTTGGAGGCTGAGGGGTAACCTTATAGAGGTTTATAAAATCATGAGGGGCATGAATAGGTAAATAGACAAGATTTTTTTCCCCTGGGGTGGGGGAGTCTAGAACTAGAGAGCAAAGGTTAAGGTGAGAGGGGAAAGATTTAAAAGGGACCTAAGGGGCAAATCTTTTACACAAATGGTTGTGCATGTATGGGATGAGCTACCAGAGGAGGTGGTGGAGGCTGGCATAATTATAACATTTAACAGACATCTGGATGGGTATATGAATAGGAAGGGTTTAGAGGGATTTGGGTCAGGTGCTGGCAAATGGGACTAGATTAGGTTGGGATATCTGGTCAGCATGGACGGGTTGGACTGAAAGGGGTGTTTCTGTGCTGTACATCTCTATGAGACTATGACATGCACAAAATTAAATTAGTGGGCAGCACGGTGGAACAGTGGTTAGCACTGCTGCCTCACAGCGCCAGAGACTTGGGTTCAATTCCCGTCTCAGGCGATTCTCTGTGTGGAGTTTGCACGTTCTCCCCGTGTCTGCGTGGGTTTCCTCTGGGTGCTCCGGTTTCCTCCCACAGTCCAAAAATGTGCCGGTTAGGTGAATTGGCCAAGTTAAATTGCCCGTAATGTTAGGTGAAGGGGTAAATGTAGGGGAATGGGTCTAGGTGGGTTTCGCTTCGGCGGGTCGGTGTGGACTTGCTGGGCCGAAGGGCCTGTTTCCACACTGTAAGTAATCTAATCTAATCTAATCTAAAAATAACAAGTGAATTCAAAAAATCTTTTTAAAAATTACATATTGGGGTCTAAATCATTCATGAAAAGTTATTTTACAGATGTTACATGGCACCAGTAATACCGAGGTCAGTAGCTATTGCTCTAATTCATTTGATGGTGACCAGCTAGCAGCATTCAGAGTACCAGGTTATTTCCCTTACTTTACCTGCAGTGCATAAGTGTTTAATAGCTTTTCTCAAGCCTTGAACTTCACAGCTCGTGAGTCAGGACACCCGTATTTCAGTTCACTAATACACACTGACCAGGTGTTGCAATCAGTTTTTAACTGCCTTTTTTACATCAATGGAAGGGTAAAACACAAAAGGCCCAAAGGAGGTAGATTCCTGCGAAGGTAGTTAGTTGGATAGCCAGCCTCTCATTCACTCTTCCTTTTTACGCCATGGGTCCACAGGGGACTCTGTCTAACTGTTAATAAATCTACATTTGCAATCATCTTTCATGCATTCAAATTAAAAGTTCAATGTATCCATAAGTGCTTCAAAGCTTTTTCATCCTAATAGTTCCCCTACAGAATAAATAAATTGAGATTCGATCTTTTCATTATAAAACATGAAAAAAATTAAATGCATATAAAACAACAGATGCTCTAACATTTTCATTCTCTTAGCTTGGTTAATATTATCTGTTTAGTCCTACTGGATTTCTTTAAGTTCTGGACAAGGCATCTGCCATTTGATTCCCTGGCAATATGGGTGATTTTTATGTGGTGCAGGTGTAGGAGCAACTTTCTTCTGAATAGCTTAATGTTCTGAGTCTTAAACCTTGTCACAAAAGTTAATGGATTGTTTTCAGTAAAGACTGCACCTTTATGTACCATTTTCAGACATCTTACCTCAACATAGTGAAGACAAACTGAAGCTTGCATCTCTGATGCTTATAGAAAGTTTTGTGGAGGTGTTGTGACTTGGCCTATCTCTAATCCAGATTCTCCTGAAGGTGGGCAGCCCTTACCTTAAGGTCACTTGCATCAATATTGATTTTAAATGTTTGGTTAAAATTTGAAGTGTCAAGGACATGCTTGCTTCTTAAATAGCCTTCAGCTTTTCAAAAGCTCCCTGGCATTTCTTAGACAATACCCCCTTTGCATTTTTTCTGTCATAGGTCTGTTAGTTTTCTTTTAACTACTGTGCTGACATTTGGGATGAACTTTTGATAGTTTACACACATTCTCGAAACCCTCATGATTCCCTGCTTTGTTGTGGGAATGGGAAACTATGCTACTGCATGTCCGTATGCAGTGATGGGCAGTAATCATCCTTGACCCAGAATAGGTCACGTGGATCAACTGATTGCAACACCTGGTCAGTGTGTATTAGTGAACTGAAATACTGGTGTCCTGACTCATGAGCTGTGAAGTTCAAGGCTTGAGAAAAGATATTAAACACTTATGCACTGCAGGTAAAGTAAGGGAAATAACCTTGTACTCTGAATGCTGCTAGCTGGTCACCATCAAATGTATTAGAGCAATAGCTACTGACCTCGGCATTACTGGTGCCATGTAACATCTGTAAAATAACTTTTCATGAATGATTTAGACCCCAGTATGTAATTTTAAAAAAGATTTTTTGAATTCACTTGTTATTTTTAGATTAGATTAGATTACTTACAGTGTGGAAACAGGCCCTTCGGCCCAGCAAGTCCACACCGACCCGCCGAAGCGAAACCCACCCAGACCCATTCCCCTACATTTACCCCTTCACCTAACATTACGGGCAATTTAACTTGGCCAATTCACCTAACCTGCACATTTTTGGACTGTGGGAGGAAACCGGAGCACCCAGAGGAAACCCACGCAAACACGGGGAGAACGTGCAAACTCCACACAGAGAATCGCCTGAGATGGGAATTGAACCCAAGTCTCTGGCGCTGTGAGGCAGCAATGAACTTGCTCTTTGTGAGATTGACTTCAAGATCAGCTGACTATGTTTTTTAAAGAGGGTTTCCAGTTACTCTAACTGTAGTTCTCATTCACACTGTGGAAGGTAAACAGTCAATCTCTATCTCTTCCTTTTTGGGTCTTTCTATAGGTCTCAGTTAATACATATGCTTCCTTAACCACTTTGTTAACTCTCTTGCTATCATCAAGGATATACAAACCAAGGTCACTCTGACCTTAAATACTTTCTAGGATCCTAATGTTTACAGTGGAATTCCTTTCCTTGTTATCCCTCTTAAAGTTCATTTGCTCACACTTTTCTGGGTTGAATTCCATTTGCCGGGTTGAATTCCAGTCCCTGAGTTAGAAACCTTCAAAGACAGTGAGAAACCAATACAATGAGTAGGAAAGACAGTGGATACCAGTAGTCATTGTCAGTTCTGTAGAACAAGGAAATCTCGTATACACAAGCAGAGCCGAGATATTACTAAAGAACGCTTTAGCTAAGATACAACTGGTCGCTTTCACAAAGCGTACTGAAGCTGGACATGGTCACAGAGTGGCAAGAAGGCAAATGGTTACTTACACAAAGAAGTTTAACAACATCTTTCCTATAGGAGAGAGATCAGAATTAAATGCAGTATTCTAAAGGTAGCCTAACCAATATCCTGTACGGCTGCAACATGACCTCCCAAATCTTGTACTCAACGCACTGATCAATAAAGGCAAGCATACCAAATGCCTTCTTCACCATCCTGTCTACCTGTGCTTCCACCTGCAAGGCATAATCAATCTGTACCCCAAGGTCTCTTTGTTTGGCAACACTCACTTTAGTAAAATGCTGTACGTCACATTGGTCCATTGGCCCATCTGATCAAGGTCTTGTTGTACTCTGAGATAACCTTCTTCACTGTCCATTATACCACCCATTTTGGTGTAATCTGCAAACTTACTGACCATTCCTCCCATTTTCACATCCAAATCATTTATGTAAAAGTCAAAAAGGCAGTGGACCCAGCACTGATCCTTGAAGCACACTGCTGGTCAAAGGTCTCCAGTCTGAAAAGCTACCCTCTAACCCCACCCTACGTCTCCTACCTTCAAGCCATGGAACAACTAATGACAACTTGTAGATGATTTTGTCGGGCTCAATGGATTTTTGGTGAAACCTAAAGCAAGCTAGAATTCATTAAGATTTGAAATGTTGCTACAGGAGCCTGGAACACACTGCCAGGGGAGGTGATAACAGCAGATATCATAGTGACATTTAACAGACATTTAGACAGATTCCTGAACGGCAGGGAATGGAGGGATGTGGACAATATACAGGCAGATGGGATTACTTTAGATTAGCCACCACAGACATTGTGGGCTGAGGGGACTGTGCTGTACTATTCTATGTCCTATGTTTAAATTTGTCTCATACTGTCAGCAAGATAGTAAACAGTGACTCAAATGGGTTGATGAAATTTTTATCATTGCTGTTATTACTAAAGAGTGTTTATATTGTATATGTCAATAAGATTTTCAATAACTCAAACACTTGGGTAACCATTTGAGCTCATTGATAAATCTTCAATTGAGCTGACACAGAGTGCTACAGAGTGCTAAGCAATGACAGATTTGAGTCTGATACTAGATACTGAGGAGGTACGAGTTCGACAGAACATCTTACTTTATTCTCCCGGGAAAAATCCTCAGGACCAATGACCAGCAAGATGCAGTGCTCAAGTGGTATGATTAAGGGAGTGAACAAGTTGATTTCATCAATACAGCAATCACGGAGAGCAACCAACTTCAGCAAAAACTTACCAGGATGTGGAGAATAAAGATCTGCTGACACAAGTTGGAGACGAGATGCATAAACGTCAATGGAAGCCACCAATAAGAAGATTGACCAATGTCCAGATATATGGCATATTCTGAAGAAGAACAAGTTGCCTAGTTCAGAGATGCATGATCCTGGACATTGCAAAAACTTAATTGGCTGTATGAACAGGACAGTCTTCCTCCACAGAGTGAGTATAAGAGATTAAATGTTCTTGCAATGGAGCAATTGTATGTTTCAACAGAAAAGATATCCTCCACAAAGGAAATCTAATAGATAATTAGTCCTCCCACTGAAAGGGACTTCCAAATCTGTCACTGTCAGGCCCAGAGACAAAGTCAATTTCAATTCAGGGACGTACCAGTCTTCCAAGAAAATGCATTCTGGGAGCATAGTGAAACCTCCAGAGCATTTGAATTTCTGAACTCAGCAACTTTAGGGGAGATGGGGTTACGGTAAAAATGATTATATACACAAATGTATAAACATTAATATTGGAAGAAGAGCTTGGGTTGGGGGTAGACGTTGTATAAGGGTCTTAAAGTTTTAATAATAAAGATTTCCCGAAGCGCCTCCCATTGCTATGTGATAATGATTTGGAAAGAGGTGCTGAGGATTTTGAAGGAGAGAGACCTACCCAGCTGGATCTTCATTATAGTATCTGACAATGTGTATATAATTTAGTGTAACATAGTTTTACACAGTTCTTCTCATGTAATAAACTGCATCTTGTTTAAGACATAAGTCTCTTCTCATTAGACTATCAAGTAGTTTTCTTTGTTGCACTGGACCAAGTAGTCACTGTAGTTCCCTCTCAAGAAAGAAGATTGTGGCAGCAAGTTTACCATGTAGCTCATACAACATTGTGAGCAATGGCAAGGATTCATCTTCAAAAGGCTCACATCCCATCAAAGATTTTTTTAAAACTCTATATCTCTTAAGCAAGCAATGAGAATGAAATATATTATTTATAAAACTTACTGGACTGGAATCAGTGGAAGTTTTCTTTGCATGATCAGTCTGCATACTTTTTTGATGACATTGGATACAATCTGTTTTATGAACTTGATCTCTAATTAACTATTCTATATAATAAGCCAATTAAAATTTCTCGTTTTAGATTTCAAAATATCATCAAAAGTGAACAAGTAAGAACAGGTATACATTAACTTGGTCAGGACTACCTTTTAGTATTAAATGAGCACGTTGCAGTTTGCCAGTGATAATTATTTTTACACAACTTGTCCCCTAACCATAAGACATTTGCTTTTTTAACTTATGCAACTTTGTTTATTTGTAGAAAAACCTAGAGTTAATGGAGAGTCATGCTCATATCTGACATGTTTACCTGTAAGATTGATTTTGCCATTCAAATGGTGTACACTACAGTTTATAGAAACTAAATAATTTAAAGCAAAATTCATTAATAGGAAACATAATAGACTCAAAGATGCCAACATTCCTGAGAACTAAATGAATCATTGCCAGTAAAAGTTAATTAATGACGTGCTTTCATTATGGAAAAGCCGAATTTCTATTGTTCATGCTTATGGCTGCACTGGGGCAAGAGAAAACTGTGTTAAAGTCGTTTAATCAGTGCCACTCAACTCTATAGAAACAGTAACATTGGATACAGAATTGGATACAGAAGACTGCTTTAAGTAATACATTTTTAAACACGTTTTTGGACTCTTCACACGTTGTGGCTGCACTGCAGATAAATCACTTTGAAGTTAAAATGCAGAAGCGTTGAAAATAATCTCTCTCTGACCAAAAATATTTTATATCAGTTGTAAAGAAGACAACTGGTTTAAATATTTTTCTATACCTACTCAGTGTAAAGTATCTATTCATTTAGAATGTCAAAAACAATTTTCAACATTTTGCCTTCAACGGACATGAGTAGACCAGAAACCTCCAAGAATGTTGAGGTTTTGTTTAAGAATATTTGTGATGAGAGTCTTGTTGAACTGAAGTTGATTTCCTTGGAGAAAATATGTTGAGAAAGGCCAAGGTCCACAGCTCTTAACTCATGAGAGAGAGACTTGGATTATGTAAAATTTAGGCAGACTGTTGGACTCTGGCTGGCAGTGCAGAATTATTGACATGGGTACAAAGTGAACCAGACTTTGTGTGAGATAAGAGCCCAGGAGGATATTTTCAGAACAGACTGATGGAGGTGTGACATAAACCCCTATTGAAAAAAAAATTCTATATTCCTTAACTCACTTTTAAAAAGCTGACTGCAGTTAATCAGATAAACTAAGCAGCAGAATAATTCAAAAAATTCTGTCAGCCTTTTTCCTTCAAGTAGATTCTCCCTGTGTTGACTCCAATTATTCTTAATTCTATTACTGTCCCTGAATTCTCTGATTTTATCGTTTGTTACATGTACCTTTCCTACTTACATTCTTGTTTTTTTTTGTAGGTTTTCAGGAGAATCTTCAAGGAGGAATGAAGAATAGAAAGACAATGAAGCTTCAGGAAAGGATTTCAGAATTTTAGGTCTTGGTTTAGGATCAATTATATGATATTGGATCATGGCATGAAACTACTATTAGTCTTATCACATCTCCACTTGGGTAAGAAAGTTGTTAGTTCCAAATGTTTAGAACCGACCCCATATTTGTGTTTTGAAGGCCTATTTGCATTGGTGGTAGATGTTTTAAAACCTGATATCAATGCTAGATGGGTGGAGTGTTCAATCCTGGAAGGAGAGAGATAAGGAGGGTTGGGACTGGTGAGCATTTGAGTTGGGTCTGATGGCAGATTGTGCCATGGAAGAAGGGATTTATTGTAATGATTACACCACTTGCCATTATAAATAGTGTCCATCTCCAGCATGTGCACAAACGCACTCAATGCGTTGGCTCTCCCAAACAAGTTTATGACTTTTAGTGATCCTTTGTTATTGGGTAAGTGTTTATATGTATTTTCTCCTAGCTTTTCTGCTCTCCTATAACTAACACATTACTGAATTTACTGATGTACAAGGTATGGGCAGTCCTGGGCCAAAGGGTCAAGTTTCACTGCTTGAGTTCCTTTCCTCCTATTACTACTGTTAACCAGAGAAATCTGCACTCCATTAATAAAGGTTCAAAGCCCAGAGTTCAGTTCATGATATAGATATCATTGGACACCAAACTTAAGTAGCACAAGCAAAATTCTAGCTCTATCTTTGCACAAGTGAATAACAAAGTTACCTGCAAAACCATTTTTGGATGTATTTATAGAATATAGCATTAACCATAGGACTGCATCCTATCTACTGCCACTGCCCATGACCCCATCCCCATGTTACAGCAGTTCTCTTCATGTGTGCGCAGGTTATTTAGTCAATATTCTCCACCTATTTATCCTTCATCATAACAATCTTGTTGACACACTCTTTATATCGACTCACCCTGTCAGTGAATATTAGGGCTACCTGTTCACAATTTGAGATTGCGCTTAACTCTAAATACTCCTGAAAGCAGATTTCATTTTGTCTTTTCTCAAGAACCTGCCTCTTTATGCTAATTGTTCATCTGTTATCTCAGTAGGGCATCCCAGGGATGGCTTTGATATGAAGTCGTGCGAACGAAGAATTCCAAAGTTTAACGATCCATCTGGATGTTGCTAAATCATCAGTTTGTTTTCCTTCACCCCTTACTCTCTCTAAAACTGTAATGATATTAATTGTTATAACCATGTTTTCTTAGCTGAATTGGATTTAAAATTGCAGCATCCTGTATTCTTTCACCTCTGTTAATGCACTCCCAGAAGAAATGAAATAAAGTTTGGCAGCAAACCACCTGAGAAGATATCGGGAAAGGTGAAGAAAACTTGCTTCTTTCTTTAAAAGTAAAAGTAGGTTTTCAGGAGCATCTTCAAGGAGCAAGGAGGAATAGAGAGACAATGAAGCTTAAGGGAAGAACTCCAGAGCTTAAGGCCTTAGTTTAGGTTCAGTTATATGGCCTGGAATCATGGCATGAAACTACTATTTTGTTTTACCTTATCCCCATCTGGGGAGAAAATTATTTGTTCCAAATGTTTAGAATTATCCCCACATGCGGACAGTGGTGTTTGTTCTAATAGACTGCTATTATACTATTAAACTAGAGGTGGGAGAAAGTGAGGACTGCAGATGCTGGAGATCAGGATCGAGAGTGTGGTGCTGGAAAAGCACAGCAGGTCCGGCAGCATTTGAGGAGCAGGAGAATCGACGTTTCGGGCATAAGCCCTTCATCAGCTCTTAAGCTACTGCTGAGCTTTGCTCGACCTGCAAATCTCCATTGTTGTTTCCATGATGCACCCTTCTCGTATCAGTTAGCCAAGTGACATATTTTACTTTCCAAGGAGATGTAAATATACAAGACTGATATGATTACGAATTGGATTGATGCCATTACAATGATTTATGGAGTTTCTCAGTGACCCAAAGTCGTTTATAGCAACATGTACTGTCCTCAGAATTACTCTTCTTTCATGGAATGAAAAATTGACATCTTTATAGCCAATACTGAGTGATACAGCGAATAGGAGTCATTTTTGGAAATTACTATATTGCCAAGTCTGTCTATTTAAAATATAAAGAGTAGTGCCAGGAATGTGTTTGTACTCCTTTTGAGCATTTCAAAAAAGTAACCTTCTTACGAAGGACTTTGTTTGAAGATTGCAAGCAACTGTGTTACAAAATGTGTTGTGACTCACTGCTTTTGGCATTGAATTTGACATTCTGGCTGCTCTATGTTCTAAGCCTAAATGCCATTTTTCATCTGTTCAAACTCCACCTGATTAAATAACCAATGAGTTTCCTCCTGGATCTTCAAGTCTTCTACAGTGTTGCAAAATTACAATGAAGGAAAATGGTTATATGAATCCAATGCCAGACCCTTTGGAGGCTAGGTACTTTGCATGGAAGAATGCAAGGGTTCTTTGCCATCTGCTGTCAACATGGGGTTCAGTTAGTGAGAAATTGGTTTGAAATTACATTTGCTGACACTCTGACCCTTCCACTGAAGTTGAGATTTCCCAACACAGTGCTTACCCCAATCTAATCTGGAGCTGTGCTAATAGAAGACAATCTTCACAAGAATTATTTCTTCGAATCATCATTTGGAAGTAAGACAGGTAAATACATCAATTCAAATTATACATTCCATTGTATAATTCTTTGGTAACGTGTCGAATAAAATATGAATTTTTGCATAGATGTTTCAAACAATTTACAGATATATAATATAGATATAATATACAAATATACATATTATGGCAGTGCATCAAGTTCATAATTTAGGTTAACTGGGATTCCACAAGTTTAACTCTCCATTTAGGTGTAAAAAGGCTGACTTTGAAACCAGTGGTTGGATCGGACTTCACCTATGTAATGGGCTTCTGGGTTGGATATTTTCTGACAGGACTTTTTTTATTAGCTTTATTTGCAAAACAGCTACTTGAACAGAAAATATGCAGCTATGATATTGTGCCCTAAAATTGGCCAATGAAGCTTTTGCTAATGATTATTGGCAAATTTGCAGTTTAAAGATAGTAAGTTCACCATATTGATTTGTGGTCTCAACAGCTAAACACAAACATCCCAGTGCTGCTGGGGAATATGCATAAATTCTGTGGTGTGTTACTGGGAAGAGCTGATATTCATCAGAGCACGTCCTGGACCTTGATGTCACCTGGTTCCTCAATCCATCCTGTCTGCTGCCAATCCATCCTCAGTCGATGTCTGAATGTCATGATGTGTTTGTGATCAATAGGATATACAGAGTAAGCAGCAATCCAGCTCTCCACATACAGCATTAGAGAAGTGACAGACTCTTACTCCCCCGTCCATCATTTTATTACCATAAATTCTATCCTCCTTCTGAAGCAAGACCACATGAGGTATTGCAACCAAGGTTTTGGACTCTCTGTCAATCCAGAAAGCTTATATGGAAATGGTAAGTACGCCTTGAAATTCACTATGTTTGTAGATTTCTCTTTCACTAAGAATGGAGAAGACTGGTCATTGAACATATGCAAGGTTATGTGAGTAGGATATTTTACTGATGAGAGTTAAAACAAGAACTCTTTATGACTGTATGGAATTGGGGCTACACACTGATCAGCCATGATCTTATTGAATGGTTGAGCAAGCTCAAGGGATTGAATGGCCTATACCTGCACCTATTTAATATGGTATTGTTTTCACTCATTACTAAATTCTTCACCAGACATGGGAGTCTAGTCTATTTTATATGCAAGTTAATGTGCAGATTTAACTATCCCTACAATTGTCCCCTGAAGTCAGATCTAGGGAGGAACTGACATTGTTTAATTTGCCATAATGTGCTGAGGTAATTAATTTGTCATGTCTAACATCAATAAAAATACTGTTTAAGTTTTCTAAAGACTTGATTTAGAATTAAGATTAATCTGACTCAATTTCCTGCTTCCTCCTGTACTATACCCTGTAAATTAGAACTTGCTGCCTTAGGGTGGCTGTTCTTTTGCTTTCTACAATTCTTGAGAATTTATTATTACTGTTTGTATTTTAGTGCAGTGTGAAACAGCTCAGTTCTTCCTACATAGCGGTCCTAAATTATTGCAAACTATATTGGTCCACACGAATCATTGTATGATTCAAGTTACTTTTCAAGTCATTGTCATGCAGTTTATAATTAGTAGAAATATTCTTCCTGAATGTGTACAATGCAAAAACACCAAGACTGCTTTCCTCTATAAGATACACCTTGACTTGTTGCAGGTTTGCTGGAAGCTATAGTAAAGAACCAATGATTGTACTTCCCTGGGCAATGTATTTTCTGTGATAATAACCACATCGCTCCTGGTTTAGGTGGAGGTAGGAAACATCCTGCTGGAAGACCCTTGGTGAATGAGTCATCCTGTTGACAGTCAGAATGGGTGCTGAGGAATTCAATTCTGTGGCCATAGAATCTTAAAACATTGACCCTATTCCCATTCTTTGAAGGAGATACTCATGAATACCACACTTTAGTATTTTTCACATAACTCCACAAATTAATCCTCTTCATAGAGTCACAGAACCATAGAGATATACAGCATGGAAACAAACTGTTCAGTCCAACTCATCCATGCCAACTAGATATCCCACATTAATCTAGTCCCATTTGCCAGCACTCAGACCATGAACAGATCCAATTTCTGATTCAACCACATGGTCTGATTGCATGATCCAGATTTCATTTGCTCTCACTCTCATTCTCTGAGATGTGATTTTCACAATCTTAAGTGTCAATTGATAATCTAATGCTAAATTCTTGCAGTAATCAATACTTGCTCTGATGATCTTTACATTGACATTTGGAGTAAAATGATACATTAACTTGTGAAATGATCTAGTACTAATTAGAGTCTTACTAGCATAATGCAGGTTGCAACTTTATAAAACCTTTGCTGTGTTTAAGGTTGTAAGTCTGTTGTGAATTGATCACTTTATAGAGTCACAGAGTCATAGAGATGTACAGCATGGAAACAGACCCTTCAATCCAACCCGTCCATGCTGACCAGATATCCCAACCCAATCTAGTTCCACCTGCTAGCACCTGGCCCATATCCCTCCAAACCCTTCCTATACATATATCCATCCAAATGCCTCTTAAATGTTGCAATTGTACCATCCTCCACCACATCCTCTGGCAGCTCATTCCACACATGTACCATCCTCTGCGTGAAAAAGTTGCCCCTTAGGTCTCTTTTATATCTTTCCCCTCTCATCCTAAACTTACGCCGTCTAGTTCTGGATTTCCCCACCCCAAGAGAATAAATCTTTGTCTATTTATCCTATCCATGCCCCTCATAATTTTGTAAACCTTTATAAAGTCACCCCTCAGCCTCCGACGCTCCAGGGAAAACAGCCCCAGCCTGTTCAGCCTCTCCCTGTAGCTCAAATCCTCCAACCCTGGCAACATCCTTGTAAATCTTTTCTGTACCCTTTCAAGTTTCACAACATCTTTCTGATAGGAAAGAGACCAGAATTGCCCGCAATATTCCAACAGTGGCCTAACCAATGTCCTGTACAGCCGCAACATGTAGTTTTGCACCATTTTTAAACCTCTGACAGGTCTGTTTTGTGCATGTTTATTGGTTGTTTTCTGTGTTTAATTGAAATTCAGTCAGAATCCAATCACATTCACATACATAGGTTGGCGTGGGGTGGGAGGCTAGCGAGGCGGAGCTGCAATATTATTTCTGTTTTTATTGCAAGTTTTAAAGACTATCCTCCTAAGGAATGCAACAAGAGAATATGTTTGTTATTATACAATTACAAATTGCATTAAATCAAAATAAAAATTGTGATGGATTTATTCATAGATTTCAGCTGTAGGCTTGGTTGTGTAATTGGCATAAACAATTTCAAGAGAGTACATTTTTTTGCACTAAAGAGCTTCAAACCAAATTTATCCATGTTCTATAAACTGTTTCAAAACATATCCTTTCCAAAGTATTCCTGGTATTCTTTGCTTCTGTGTTTAAATAGACATTTTAAAGTTACTGACTGCTGCTATCTTTGTTGGAAGCTTTTAAAAAAAATTGTAAAGGAAGTTATGGATACATGGTCATCATTTGTATGAAGATTTCCATGATTTGTAGTTTCTGAATGCAATACAAAATATCCTTGGATAAACAGCGTTTTATATTAAATCATGAAGCCTGAAGACAGAACTAGGGAGTTTATTTTATGCAACACAGAAGTAGATTCTGTTTGATGTAATTGGCTGTAATTTGCTCACAGCATTCCAGCTGTTTTGAATAAATATGCTTGAGTCATGACGCTGCCCATTTAATTATTTTTGTGATTTCTTTTCTTCTTGTTTTGGTGGAATAATTTAGCAAAACTTGTTAGTTACAGAGCATCTTGTTGGAATGCAGTCTCTTGGCTGGATTTAGCTGTTGCTGGTGATAAAACGATGTCTTATATTAAGTAATATACAAAGCAGCTTTCCTTCCACTGAATGCTCTTGGGGCAAATCAGGGTTTACCAGTAGCAAGTAACAACAAGTGAATTGCATTACTCCTTCAGAACTCTTTCAGCTGAACATTGCCACCAAATAGTAGAAGCAATGTTGGGCATTAGCTGCTTAAAGATTTTATTTCATACTTTTTGCCCAATTCTTCCATTGCTGTGTTATTTGGTGTGTGCTCTTTTTCTTTAGTGGGTCAATGGGTGTCCATTTCATAGGCATTATAATGTCTAATGGGGGACAAAGATTCCCTGGTACATTCCCCAAAGCATATTCCTAACCACTCAGTTAACTTATCAACAAACCAGCTCCCTTTTTTTCATGCAGTTTTAAATTGTTGTTCCTTTTAGAATTTGGCATTATTGCATCTGAGTAGATAAGTGTAAAGTGAAAAGCTTCAAAAGCATGTCTTTTTGTTTATCAGCAATGCTTAATTTCTACATTACCAAGTGACTATTTCTTGGAATACTGGGAAGATGTTTCATGTTGTGGACTAATCTCAAACTAAGGAGTTGAGTTTAAAAGTAAGGTGTCTCCCATTTAAGACAGAGATGAGCAGGGATTTATATTCTTAAAAGGCCATTAATCTTTGGAATAATTTGGTGGAGAGAGCAGTGGAATCTGAGTCATTGGGTATATACAAAGCATAGACATGGGAATCATTGATTATGGGCAGGAGTGTGAAGTTAAGGCCACAATCATTTCAGTCATGATCGAATAGAATGATGGTGGAAGGTTCAATGGGCAGACTGTTGATCCCTAATATCCACGATCTCATAATCTGCTGCTCTAATAGGAATTCCCCTCGGATATGGCAGGATTTGTAAAACAAGCACAGCCTACTTAGAATCAAAGCAAACAAACTCTGGCATTATCTGTGAAGAGAGAGCAGTGAACACTTTGAGTCCAGTGACGCTACTTCAGAATTAACTTAGTATTATACCTGTTTCTAGATGAGGCAGGAGGAGGAGTGACCACCAACAGGAGACCATTTCCTCCTGTGGAGATTAGTGAGCAATTCTCCAACCCAAACACCTGCAAAGAACAGTGTGTCAGATCTCTGTGTCGTACTAAGAACATTCTCACAGAAGTCTGCAAGCTCTTGCAACCAGACCTGCAATCTCAGAGCAGGGCAAAGCTGACCATGTCCATGAATATTGATGCAGCATGCACTTACCAGACAAATGCAAACAAAGTTTGCAGTATATCTCAGTTTACCATCTATTACTATTGCAAAAGGGAGGCTGGGAACATTTCACTGCCCCTTAGCAGAAAGCAGACCAAATACTGCAGGCTTAGCCATGATGTAAAACCCCATCAGATACATGCCAATAACTTTGAAAGAAGTATCTGTTGACTCTGAGATGAACTGAAAGAGAAATGGCTTCCCCTGCTCTGATATCTAGTTTGTATGACCATTCATAAAGAATTGTACCATCAATGCCCAGTTTTACGCCCACAATGCATTCATTTTGTGATGGTCTGCTTTGCACATTTCATATGAGTCACAATTGCAATCCAGAGTTTGGCCATTGTGAGCCAAGGGCTATCACCTGAAAACAAGGCTGATAAATCTGCGAGAATTCTTTGAGGAAGTAACGAACAGGTTAGATCAAGGTGAGCCAATGAATATTATCTACCTGAACTTCAAGAAGGCCTTTGACAAGGTGCTGCGCAGGAGGCTATTGAGTAGGATAGGGGCCCATGGTGTCAGAGGCAAGGTGCTAGCCTGGATAGAAGCTGGCTGTCTAGCAGATAGCAGAGAGTGGTGATAAAAGGGTTATTCTCAGGATAGCAGCCAGTGACAAGTGGTGTTCCACAAGGCTCAGTGTTGGGACCATAACTTTACACTTTAAACATTAACAATCTGGATGAAGGAACTGAGGACATTCTGGCTAAGTTTTCAGATGATACAAAGATAGGGAGAGGGTCATGTAGCATTGCAGAGGCAGGGAGGCTGCAGAAGGATTTGGACAGGTTAGGAGAGTGGGCAAAAAAGTGGCAGATAAAGAACAATGTGGGAAAGTGTAAGGTCATACACTTTGGTAGGAAGAACAGAGGCATGGACTAATTTCTAAATGGTGAGAAAATTCAGAAGTCTGAAGTGCAAAGAGACTTGGGAGTTCTAGTCCAGGATTCTGTCAAGGTAAACTTGCAGGCTAAGTCAATAGTTTGGAAGGCACATGCAATGGTGGCATTTACTTCGAGAGGACTTGAATATAAAAACAGGGATGTACTTCTGAGTCTTGTGTGCAGTGTTGACCCCCACATCTCAAAAAGGATGTATCGGCACTGGAGCATGTTCTGAGGAGGTTCATGAGAATTGTCCCAGGAATGAAAAGCTTAACATATGAGGAATGTTTAAAGATGCTGGGTCTATATGGAGTTTAGAAGGAAAAGGGGGGATCTAATTGAAACAGAATACTGAATGATCTGGAGAGAGTAGATGTTGGGAGGATGTTTCCGTTAGTAGGATCGACTCGGACCCAAGAGCACAGCCATAGAGTAAAGGGAATACCTTTTAGAACGGGGTTAAGGAGAAACTTCTTCAGCCAGAGGGTGGTGAATCTGTTGAATTCACTGCCACAGAAGGCTGTGGAGGCCAGTTCATTGAATATATTTAAGACTGAAATAGATAGATTCTTGATTGTGAAGGGGATTAAGGGTTACGGGGAGAAAGCCACAATTGAATGGCAGGAGAGACAAAAAGTCTGCAGTTGCTAGAATCCAAGGTCGGCCAGCAGGAGGCAGCATCAGGAGATAGAGAAGTTAATATTTCAGGTGTAACCCTTCTTAAGAACTGTTGACTTCTTCACCTCCTGATGCTGCCCATGATTGAATGGCAGAGCAGACTTGATGGGCTGAATGGCCTAATTTCTGTTCCTATATCTTATGTTCTTATGATCTTACATCTCCTGCATGGCTCCTGTTTCTCACTTCCATTGTGAAAATCTGTCCCGAGGTATCTGCACCTGCTTAATGGTGGAATGAAGTGTCTGCATATTTTTCACAATGGATGACTGGGATTGAGTCTGTCTTGCATACAAGCTCATTGGGTTTCTCGTTAAGTGCAGCATTAATTATTTTCCTATATAGTGAATGAAGGGTTTGCTGTGGGCTTTATTGAATTGGTTAGAATTGATGAACTGGCTAAATGTCAAAGCCAGATCCACTCAACGTAATTATATTTCAGGTCACAGAAGAGATTTTAAACTTTGCTTTCAAAAATTCAGTTTACAGCCAAAGCAGAATTGAATGCAAATGTGAACAAATGTGCATTTACAAACTGTGCAGACGCTCAGAAAGCCATTCACTCTGCCTTGCCACCGCCCACTCGACTGGCAGCCATTTAGTGAAACTGAACTGTTTGCATGCACTCTCGTGTACGTGTCTGTTGACTTAAAATTTGCTGACTTCTTTGTGCAATTGGTGACCTTAATTTCCTGATGAGACTGCAGGAAGGACTCGACTGAAGTCCTCTCATGAAAATATAAAAAAATAAGAAAAAATGTCTTGAGGGTTTTTTCAATCAAAAGTCTAGGAGGTCATCAATGGAAAATAAGACAGTACTGAGTCTTCCATCAACTTCACACATCAAACATGTGCCTGTCCTTTTATGGTTGGAAGAGGTTTAAATATTTGGGTGTGTTGCCCTGTTGTCAGGACAACATTAGTATTCAACTAAAGTCTGGATGCCTTGATTTACATCAGGATGGTTGTGCAGTATGGCCAACTGTAATTGTTTTGTATTTTATACCCCTGTAGAGTATAGAAACTACAGAAAGCAGAGAATAAGATGCTGAAATCTATCTGGTCATTTCCAAAGCTTAATCCCTGCAATTAACATTTTCTAGATTATCTATCCAAATCTCCCTTTAAGTGTTTCCAAATTCAGTGCTCCATCAGTGACAGCCCATTCCAATATGTTGGAGACATAGAGCATAGAGTAGTTAAATCCAAACTGCCCAATTTCCATCTTCTGAGCTTCAGCCCTTGACTCTAGTTCCAGTGTTTGTGTAGTTCATTGTGCTTTTCGACACTGCCTCAATTCTAGCCATGCAATGGTGACCGAAATTATAACGTGTTCAGTAGGTTTGCTGTTCCAATGCCTTGTGCCAATATGAACTCAGTTCTGGGCAATTGTATCCCCATTCCCTTGACAATACGTCCCAAAGACTATCTTGTTTTCCTTATGCCAACAGCACAGTGCATTACTAATTTCACAGAGTACAACAAACCCAGATCCTTTTAAAAACTAAAAGAGCTTTGGATGCTGTAAATAAGAAACAAAAAGAGAAATGGCTGGAAAAGCTCAGCAGGTCTGGCAGCACCTGTGCAGAGAAATCAGAGTTAACGTTTCAGGTTGGGTGACCCTTCGTCAGAACTTCAATTCAATGCAACTTTTTAAAAAAAGGTTTTGTGATTTACACATGAAAGAAGTGAAACTATCACGGTATTCTAACAGACAAAAGGCTTAACAGACAATCAATTTTTCAATATATAATTTCAGATACATCACACTGTAAATTTTTGCTATAAATTCTGTGTGTTAGGATTGAGCCCTCCACTACCACCTGATGAAGGAGCGACGCTCCGAAAGCTAGTGTGCTTCCAGTTAAACCTGTTGGACTACAACCTGATGTTGTGTGATTTTTAACTTTGTTATTCTTACTTTTTTAAATCTCACTTCTTCAGTTTCAAACTTAACTTTTTAAATTCATATATGAACATTCAAGACCACCCTGTGGATAAGATAAGCATTTACAGGGCCTGACAATCTTCTCTGATAGTTATTCTAACTTGTCTTTTGGTTACCCATGCCATTGGAGCATTCTTCATTTCCCCCGAGTGTCTTTAATTTGTTCTGAGCTCTAAACACAGTACACATTCATGGAAGTTGAAATCAAGTTCCACACTATCCAGTGATGGAAGCAACTGACTATCAGCTTTCATGAATAGTCACTGGGTGTATAACTCAGACCAAAAATAAGGAAGATTGAAAGAGTTGAAGTGTGCTGCGATGCTGTCGGTCATGTGATGGAAGCAGCCAATCTCACGGCGAGGAGAATTAGTTACATTCCTAGAGATTAGATTCTTGGAATCGAGTAACAAGTGAATTGCAAGGTTGTCCGTCAACTTTATCTACCATCTTCCTGGTAGTTGCTTGTTGCAGCAATAATAGTGATAATTGCAGCAATCAATTACTAACAATTAGTCTGCAACAACCTTGAATACAACAGACAAGAAGGAGCTGGAGCATGCCATTTGGCACTATGAAGCTGCTCTGTCTTTTGATAAATTCATGACTGATCTGTCTGTACCTCTAAAGCACTTTCCTAAAGCCCACTTTCGACCTGAAAAATATTTGCATTTAAATGGATCTGCACCTTCTGCTGCCATTTCTGGTGAAAGACTGGGGATTGAAACTGGCTTTCCCATCAAGTTCTCATCAATTCCTTTAGAAAAATTACTTGCAGCTTTGCCATACGTATTTGTTAAATTCATTAAGCAATGGGGGTGGCACAGTGGCACAGTGGTTAGCACTGCTGCCTCACAGCGCCAGAGACCCGGGTTCAATTCCCGCCTCAGACGACTGACTGTGTGGAGTTTGCACGTTCTCCCCGTGTCTGCGTGGGTTTCCTCCGGGTGCTCCGGTTTCCTCCCACAGTCCAAAGATGTGCAGGCCAGGTGAATTGGCCATGCTAAATTGCCCGTAGTGTTAGGTAAGGGGTAAATGTAGGGGTATGGGTGGGTTGTGCTTCAGCGGGTCGGTGTGAACTTGTTGGGCCGAAGGGCCTGTTTCCACACTGTAAGTAATCTAAAAAATCTAATTCAGATCTCGACACACTGATGTGATGAAGAGCAAAGAAGCAGAATCTGGATCAGTGGTGCTGGAAGAGCACAGCAGTTCAGGCAGCATCCGAGGACAGGCAAAATCGACGTTTCGGGCAAAAGCCCTTCATCAGGAATAAAGGCAGAGAGCCTGAAGCATGGAGAGATAAGCTAGAGGAGGG
>NC_057719.1:65413633-65447250 GCF_004010195.1 Chiloscyllium plagiosum
AGAGAGGTTAGGTGCCGGCGCATTGCTGTAAGCGTGGAGCGGAGGATCTTGAAGGAGAACCGTTGCTGGTGGTTTTGAATCTGTAGTCTGTACTGTTTGTCCTGTTCGGGTCCGAACTCTGCTGGTTTAAAGGTGGTCCGGAGTCCGTGTGGGATGAGTTTCTTGATGGAGAACCGAAGCCAATTCTTGTTATTCTTTTGATGTGTTATTGGGGGTGAAAGATAGGCACTTTTAGTTTAAGACTAGCTACAAGCCACACTAGGTACTTGTGTTTTCCACAAACTTTGCAACATTTGTTCGGGTTGTATCAAGTATATGGCATTTAACTACTGGCAGGTCTAAACAGTTGATTCATCATGAAACATCAACCCTCAAACTCCAACTAACTGTGACATTTGTTCTGAGTTCACATTGAATGAATTCCATCTTCCTTCCTTCTTGATGTGTGTTGGTTCCAAGAAATATCTTTGTTTCAAATCTTTCAGGGTGCCAGTGCCTTATTGTTCCCCCTCATGACCATATGACGACTCCAGAGCTGACATGATTAGTTAGACTAAAATTAATGAATCTTGTCTGACTGATTTAATCTATTACAATCTTTTGACTTTGTGACCTACAGCTTTGCTAGCCACATTATTACATTCTGACAAGATTTAGCACTAACAGTTTGTTTGCTGAATTAACAATCAGATGTCACTTTGTGGCATTTCATCACTTATTCTGAATATTTAGCTAACATTCAGCTGAACCTACTAACCATGCTTTGCAAAGTGTTACATATAGAATGCAATGTTATTAGATAGACTTCAATTTCTGGCAACTTGACTTCTCTGACAGTACTCTAACTTTAAGAAGAATTTCTAATCTCACAACATTCTTGCCTTGAGGGTGAAGGAACCTGATCCCTCGTAATTAAGGTTGGGAATATTATAATTTTTCCCATGACAATACGCAACAACCTTTTATCATCATTTACATTCAATCTCAGTACCTCTCATACTCTCAGCAGCAATTTCTCATTTTGGTATCGTTCACAGCTGTTCCTATTTAAACTCACATATGTGCAAATCTCTCTTTAACTTCCCATGTCTAGATAGAAACCTCTCAATGTGCAGTATGAGGTGCATGATTTGAGGTGGTTCTCCCCATCACCTGAGGCCATATGTACTCTGGGACCCCTCAGGCATCCAGTAAAATTTGAAGGTTTCTCTAGTCCCTTTCTTCCTGGTGTCACTATTGATGTATCTTCCAGAATGAAGACATTGCTGTCATTGTTTCAGTCAAATTTGTTTTGGCTGGCTCCAGGCCTGGATGCATCATGGTCCCCCTGTAACTACCCTAAACTCTTGTTTGTGATCACAGGTAAAATAGAACACTGACCTCATTCCTGATGAAGGGCTTAGGCCAGAAACATCAATTCTCCTGCTCCTCGGGTGCTGCCTGACCTGCTATGCTTTTCCAGCACTACACTCTTGACTCTGATCTCCAGCAGCTGCAATCCTCACTTCCTCCTGGAACACTGGCTTACCCTTATAACAAAAGTACATCAAGTGTAACATTTGTTCTTTACAGATTTTAACTAGTTATTCTGGAACCATTTCATCTTTAGTACTTGCTTATACCCAAAAGGAACCTTTACTAGGTAAATGGCCAAATTCAATTTGTCACAATTGTTTATGGTCCTCTCTACTTCACATCAAATTCATGTTTTGGGGGTACAGTCTTGCAACATTGTATGATATATTGTATGCAGATGGTTTAATATTTAGCCAAATTATGGCTTCATTTGGTTTTGTGACGTAATCATTTTTCTCACTGCCAATTTGCTTACTTCTGTTATGATCTCAACTGCTGAGTAAGTCAAAGCTGAGAATTAAAATTGACATGAAAGATAATATTTTTTGAAAAATGTTAATTAACGTGGTGGTTAGTTACTGAAACACAGTTACAAAGGCTGCAGGTTTCTTTATCAACAGAAATGAATTTATTACACAGAATATGCAAATAAAAAGCAAACAGAATATCTCAGTATAGAACACAGTTGGAAAATCCTTAAAACACCCAGCAAAACAAAGCTTTGAACTATTTCCCAACACCATCACTAACTCAAATTCAGAAAAAAATTATATCTCCGCATTAAAATTTTGAATTCAACTTTTATCTTGTGAAATGTAATTTTGTCTTACATGAATAGTCACAAAACTCGGAGCTTCGATGTTTTCTGCTTCTAATAACATGAAGATTTTTACCAAGCACTCATGGTCTGGAAGTTGCATATTCTAAACATTTTTTTATTACTGAAGTTACTCATTCCCTCACCACTATGAAAAAGACCTTTATACTAGGAGAAAGAATATATCTGCTTCTGGCCCCCCTCGTGTCCCTTCCAAATGCTCCTAAAAAACATTCAATCTCTGGAATGCCCAAGTTAAAATCAATCCTTAGCTATTTAAAACTGAAAACAATCTAATAGACTTCACTATTCACCCTACCTTTCATAATCCTCCACAATGCAGTCAATTATCTATCAACACTCAATGGGTTCCCTGCTCCTGACACATGTGGATAGGTCACTGTCTGGAAGGACTGTCTGACCTACTTATTTTAAAAATCACATCACCAAAGCAACCAACAAACAAATGTCAGTATTTTACTATCCAAATCCAATGTAAGAATTATTATGATATAATTTCCAAGCCTCCTAATTATAGACTTACACTGTGCATGATCTGCCTCTCAGTGGGGTCACTCTTGTAGCTCCCTAAGAGGGACTGACAGTCCTGTAACTTCTGAGAAACCTGCGAAGTCTCCTGTGTGAGAGTACACCTCAGCCTGTATGACATGAAGAGCCTCCGTTACACAATGCAGACACTAGTATACCACTTCAAGCTGCATTGACTGCAGCTTGACCTGTGCTTTTAAAAATCAACCTGTTCACAATTTTATTGCACACCTCTGAACAGATGAGACTTAAATTCAGGTCTCCTAGCTCAGAGGTACTCCACACTACCACTGTATCACTGCTTTATCTGTCCTGTTTGAACTATCCTGTTCAAACAGTTTCACCTGGAACTGTGTGTCACTTGCTCATTGTGCTGCACATCGTGATACAGAATTTGTAATTAAATTTAAAGCCCTGTCACTTTTCCAATGTTTAACCAGGTCCTGCATCTGATTAAACTGTCCAATTTCTTTAAATGGAATACATTTATGCTTCAGTATGCACTTTTGAATCAGGGAATACTACATGCATAACATTGGGTGCTTAACTTGTCCCTATGTGTTTTGCCCAGAGACCTTTCTTAAAGCCCCACATAGCTTGTACTTTCAAGAGTGGGTATATAATCTGCTACCATTCAGAAGGAGCTCATAGCCAGCTAAATAAATTCTTACTTATGTAGCTTGCTTCAGCATACTTAATTTGAGTACTAGGCAGGATCGTGGGCTTTCAACATCAGCTGTAATATCTATGATCATGTGTTTACTTTCTTTTAACTTGTAAGACTTAAGTCAATTACAATCAGATCTGGAGAACTGATCAAAAGAGACTTCTAATTCAGCCTAACTACAAACGATATTGGGTAATTGTGTATTTACAAAGATTTACAAAATTTATTAAGGCTATCACAAGTCCATAAATATAATGCTTAACAAACAGCAGTAGTAAGCATTCACATTTGATACACATTGTGATTTTCTGCATGTTAGTCTTTATAAAATATAGTTCTTGTTGAGACAGATGTCGTGAGGTTTATTAATAACACTAACTATTTACACAGCTACAATATCACAGACTTGCACACTTAGTCTGGGTTCTGTGCTTATTGATTTTACATCACATTACATTGCTGAATGGCTGAAAACATGACATGGATTTTACAACACAGATGGTACCTCTTTACCAGAATGTCACATGTTGTGATGTTATGCAATTGTCTTAAAGGTATTGTATCTGTGTGGTCTGGAATCTATACCATAATACAGCATTCTCCCTTTCCCTTTAAAGAATGGAAACTCTTTTTCAATTATGAGTACAAAAATGCACATAGATTTATTATCCCTATACATTCAGATAATGTTGTGTTATCTGATCCTTATGCAGTTATCACACCTTGGCAAGATAGTTTCAGTCTGCAGTGTACTGTATTCCATTATGAATTAATGTATATCATTTGTTTTGGATGTGTGATTGTTATTAATTCTTTCCAAGTATTCAAGTTATCATCCTATATGAGGGACAGTTGATGATGTGCAGATGAATATTTTGATTATGTCTCTTTCTCTTTGCACAACTTGGTCATTGTTCATTACAACTTCATATGACCTAGGCTGGATGCAACAACATAGTTTTTTCTCCATAAATCCACATGTTTGTATAGATCTCTGAAACCTGCAGGCTTTGTCCTGGTTGAAACTGGGATAACTGTCTGCATGCTCAATGATTATACTCCTGTACCATTATACTCCTGCACCATGCAGATATGGTTGGGTGGTGAGGGTGTGGGAGGGAAGAATGTGTGTGGATGCAAACATGAGACTAAATTGTTGCCTAGAGGAGTCGCACATAACTTTAAATAGCTATCGGAGAATCTTGGCGAGTCACATTACCTTTAATTATCATGGAGTTTATAATACTTACAATGTTTTGTGAGACCATTTCACTGAGGGTAGTGAGGAGAAGAGGTAATACATTAAACACCCTTTTTCCTGCATATATCTTGGAAGGGTGTATTAGTGTACTGTGGACCATCATTGGACAGGTTTTGTTGAGATACGCCATACACGCTGATGAAGGGATTATGCCTGAAACATTGACTGTCCTGTTCCTTGGATGCTGCCTGACCTGCTGTGCTTTTCAAGCGCCAAAATGTTTGACTCTGACTCTCCGGCATCTGCCGTCCTCACTTCCTCCTAGTTGTTGAAAACCTCATTGTGAAACCTCTTCCAAGGATGCTCACCCTGAAGACGTTCTCCTCCTCCCTCAACATTCCTGATGGAGGGCTTATGCCTGAAATGTTAACTCTCCTGCTGCTCGTATGCTGCCTGACCTGCTGTACTTTTCCAGCACCATGCTTTTCAGCACTGAGTATGTGTCAAGTATGGGGGCGGCACGGTGGCACAGTGGTTAGCACTGTTGCCTCACAGCACCAGGGACCACGGTTCAATTCCAGCCTTGGGTGACTGTCTGTGTGTATTTGCGCATTCTCCCTGTGTCTGCGTGGGTTTCCCTGGGTGCTCCAGTTTCCTCCCACAGTCCAAAGATGTACAGGTTAGGTGAATTGGCCATGCTAAATTGCCCGTAGTGTTAGGTGCATTAGTCAGGGGTGAATGTAGGGGAATGGGTCTGGGTGGGTTTCTCTTTGTAGGGTTGGTGGACTTGTTTCCACACTGTAGGGAATCTAATCTATATGGTCAATGCGCCAAAAGCTGGTGATTTATTACGAAAAAGGGAATTTGGTAAAATAACCAATCACTCTAATATAACTGTGTAGTTGGCCATGGAAAATATCAGCATGGAGCTTGCACCATAGAGTGGAAGGAATCCCATGGGGAAGGAAAAGTTCTCTCAATTGTTGATGTTGATAGAATTGATATGTTTCACGTGACTTGATGCAATGATATATGCCCTTATTAATGCTGGGCATACATATACATTCTCGAGCCAATCTCTTGGTCTTCTTCTGAGCTTGTGACTGTGGTCCAGCATGTCTTGATGTAGAGCTTGTAGAGTTATGACTTATTTGCCCTTGAAGAGTCCTAGTTCATTTCTGACTGACCAAAACGATTGTAAGGGTAAAGTTGTTATAATCTTACCAGACAACAGGGCTGCTCTCTCATTAGAGAGAGAGAGAGAGAGAGAGAGAGAGAGAGACGGCTGGTTGTGGTTTAACCTGAGGGTCACTGTGCCTCATGTGAGGAGAAAGGTTGAAAAAGGGATTGCTAATGACCTCAGCCAATGAAGGAATTTCACCCATCCTGTTGGCATCACTTTGTATTGCAAACCAGTCATCCAACTGCGCTAAATCGAGCCCCTTAAAAAAGATGTTCTAGCTCAGGGACTTGAAGGATTCATTCAGGTCACCTAATGATCATGGCCCATTTGAGCCCTGCAGTTGGTCAACATCTAATGTAGCTTCCTAAATCAGCTTTGTTTCACCGTGATCAAAGTCTTTGAGCCTGAGTCTAGTGATTTCTCACCTTGTGAATGGTGATTACATAAAGATCTGTGCAAACTGGCAGACCAATAATAGTTAGTCTGTTTGTTTTGATGATGTAAATGTTTTTGGGTGCTTCTGTCTGTTACGACATGGGATAAACCCCTCTGCTAATTTAACCCCGACACACAGAGAAGCTCACCTCCTGCTGGAATCTGTTAAATTTTGAGAGGCAAAGAACCATCCCAGAGGTCACTATTTAAAGTAAAAGTTAACAATTTTATTCTTTAAGTTTAACAGAGAACATTAAAACAACAGCTTTTTACAACTTCCTTCTCTTACACCTATCTTTTACGTGCCATTCTACAATACTGGTCTGATAAATCCTGATTAAGATTCACAAAAAAGATATATTTCAAAACCCAGTCAGCTTTGTCGAGTCTCCTTTGTAGATTTGCCTCTGTGGATTCTCTCCAGGTCAGCCTCGATGTTCTGCTGCGCAAACTTGTTATAGCCAGGTACCTTTCAGAGAGCTCTTCAGCTAGCAGTCTATATATGTGGATGTCCTTGGCAGTTCTCCCTCGAACTGTTCAAAATGTCCATAAGACGATAAGACCATAAGACATAGGAGCGGAAGTAAGGCCATTCGGCCCATCGAGTCCACTCCGCCATGGCTGATAGGCATTTCAACTCCACTTACCCGCATTCTCCCCGTAGCCCTTAATTCCTTGCGACATCAAGAATTTATCAATTTCTGCCTTGAAGACATTTAGCGTCCCAGCCTCCACTGCACTTTGTGGCAGTCCAGTTTAATACTCCAAAACATCAGATTGTTTCATTGGTTTTAATATTGTCAAAACACTAAATTCAAATTTGATTGGATTTTGGTATCTTGGGGCATAATTTAAACTGATTAGCCAAATTTGAGTTTGTTTTTGTTTCATGGCAACTCATCTGCAGCTATTTGTTTTGACCAAGTGTTATATTTTTACTTTGTTCAGGATTCTCTGTGCTTTGTCAGTCCTTGCTCGCTTTTCAACTCTCTTAAAGGTACAGTACACTTCTACACCTTTATTACGTCATTCTGTCACTTGTGCAGAACTTTTAACTAAAACACAAGTGAACTTATCTCATGCTTTGAAAGCTATGTTACATGCAGAATGAAATGTTAATAGATAGACTTCAATTGATGATAATTGGGTCTAACAATCCTATTTTCATAATATGAAAATTTAACTGAACAATTTCTGTACCGTTCAGCCCATAAAGCTGTTCCCTGGCCAACATCTGTGTTTCAACTTGCTGCAATGTTGCAGCAAAGCTCAGCATAAACTGGAATAAAGCACCCCATTTTCTGTTTGGGAACTCTGCAAAATTCAGGGATCAATATTGAGTTCAATAATTTTCATGTTTTATGTTAACCCTCACACATCAGACCTTGTCATCATATGTGCTGCTACCACAAACAATGGTCCTCATTAGCAGCTATTCATTCTCCCAGGTTGACTTTTATCCATTCTTTTGTCTGCCTAACTGTTCCTCTCTCCAACTATTGTTTACCCTTTCCCCCACTCCAACTTCAACCAAAGCATCAACCTTTTTCTTATTAAAATCAATTCAGAAAAAGGGCCTCTGGATCCAAAATATTAACTCTGCTTTCTCTGGCAGATGTTGCCAGACTTGCTGAGTTTCTCCAGCAATTTCTGGGTTTCGTTTCTGATTTCCAGTTCTTTGGGGGTTTTTCCTCACACCTTTCAATGTGCATTCTTGGACAAGAAAAGTTGATTGTCCTTCATTACTTAGTGGCTTTAATACCATAGAATATCCCAAGACTCTTCACAAGACCAATATCAAACAAAATTTGACATTAAATCACATAAGGAGATAATAAAACAAATTACCAAAATCATGGTCTCTGGTACAGGCTTAATTATCTGGTGTACAGTTGAAGATTCAAAGGTTTATAGAGGCAATTCCAGAGCTTGAGGCTATGCATAACCACCGTGGTGGAGAAGTTAAAATTGGGAATGGGCAAAATGCCAGAATTTGGGACCCCGAAAGGGCTGGAGGATGTTTCAGGCTGATAGGGGGTGGGGCAAAGACATGGATAGATATGTAACAAGTTGAAGTATTGTTGAACTGGGAGACAATGTAGATCAGAGAGCACAGGTGAAATGAATGAATAGGACTTGGTGTGAGTTGAGATAAGAGCTGCAGAGTTTTCAGCGATTTGAAATTATGTAGAGAAGAAGTTGGGGGTTGTTGAAAATTTTCCCATTGTCAGCTAAATACTAAAACTGTTAATTATTAGAATTAATTTTCTATGGTGAGTTCAATGGGCAATTAATGCACAAATACAATAGCTGCATGAAACTCACTGGGAGGTTAATGGCAAGATATGACTTGCAGAATTTATTGCAGAGCAATACAAACATCCAGCAACTTGTAAGCATTCCTGTTTTAATTACTTCACAATTGGCAGCCATATATTCATTGCCACAACTCATAACTTTTGAACTCCCTCCCTAAGTAACTCCAATGCCTTTTCATTTAAATATACTTATACTTGGAACAGTATTTTTCAAACAGTAAAACAATTTCCACCATTTATTATTTGCAGACTTAGTAGTTCTGTGTTTATTTGGAAGTAATTTTTGTCTGACAGTTATGCGTTCCCCAAAGAGAAATCAGTGAGTACAAGCTGTAGGTTTGAATTAAGCCCATTTTGTTATCAGCATCTCAAGTGCAACACCATATTTCAGCAAATTAATTCTTTTGTCTTTTATTACATTTTACGATGGGTTTTGTTTATGTGTTCTTGAAAGGTACCAATGCTTATGTTACAGAATCTTTCCACTTCTTATATGCGAGGCAATAAACCCTCACCCTTTGAAATGTAAGCAGATACTGTGGATAAAACTGCTCTTGGCCAACAATGGACTTAGAAAGGCAACTTCTGTTGATTCAGCCACCAGCATTTCTACACCACTCAACTCATGGCCTTTGTCAGTGAGGATCTGAATCAGCAGCTTAATTGTGGTCAGTTTGGTTCTGTCATAACCACTATAATTAACTCAGCATCTTTAAATATGCCGCATATGGAATCAACAGCATCTACCTACAAAAACAAAAAGACATCTAACCCAATCGTGTGAGCTAGCGTCATGTCTGTTCGTAGGTGTGCTGTAACCTTTCATAATATCAAATCCAAAGTACTTTTCCAATTAAACTTTAAACTTTAAATAGCTCCATACCCATGACATTCAGACTCTCAACAATTGTAACAGGAAGGAAAAGACCATCAATGGAGTGTATGTTGAATGGACTGCATTAGCACATTGTGACTGTAAGATTGAGATTGAAAAGTTGTGTATGCAAGCAGGAACTAGTTATTATCCTGTTAGTTTTGTTCAACATGACTGTGTTTGAGGTGTTGACTGTGTTGTGCTAGATAACAGCCTCAAATTGTACAATAACTATTACACTCACAATACCATATGCTCATACGTAACCTAAATCCTGAAATTTTCCCTTGTTCTTTTACTTTACATAAACGTATAATGTTAAATTTAGTCTTGAAAACGTCTAGTTTTTTATTAGTATGATTTACCATCCAATTTTTAATTTTAGGAGTTGAGAGTGTTAGCTGTAAGATAAATGAAAAATCTTGATTGAGGAACTGTAATAAATTTGAAGTGCAAGTCATTCAAATAAACCGGGAATTAATTACAGTTAAAAGCTATCCTAGAGGGAGAGGTGTAAACACTTGAATAATGTCTGCCCACTTATGGATGGTCCATCCAGAGCAAAAAGGTGTCAAATGCCTACTCCATTTCATCTCTCCTTCCTCCTAAGATGTGGCCCTCAAAAGTCTAGTGATGCAGGCTGCACCCATATGAAATCAAATTGTGGATGATGCAACAGGCTACCACGAAACTGGGCACGTGCTCTGCTGCTACTGCATTGCTTTATGGACCTACTTTGCTCAGTGAAGGAACTTGGGGAAGTTAAAAGCCTCCTGGCAATTTCAAACTGTGAAATGTAATTGAAGGGAGGAGAAAATTGACCACATTGCAGAAAATGAAGCAAATTACAATGAAATATGTACATTGGAAATGTTGGCTCATTTTGATTTTATCAAATAATGTAAGGTAGATGATACCACATCATAACATCTTTCATTCTCGGTCAATAGGAATAAAAATCAGGAGAGATAAAGAAGAGTTAACATTTTGAGTTCAGTGACTCTATTACAGTCACTGGGCTTGGAACATTTACTCTATTTCACCTCCATAGATGCTGCCAGAACTATTGAGTTTCTCCAGCAATCTCTGTTTTTAATCATTTCAGACCTTCAGCATCCACAGTTCTTTGTTTTATTGTATAATAGAAGACACTGGTGGCTCAGTATCGTTTATTTTATAGTACTCAATCAAAATCATCTCCTTTAAAAAAAAGTTACTTCAGCGGATGAAACCTGTGGTTGTTGGGGACTTGAATGAGCATGTATAAAGGAGTATAAAAGACTCTAACTCTAACTTGAATCAGCTGATTAAAACTATAATATGCAATAGAGAGTCATGTGTGAACAATGTTTATCCCAGCTGCTCAAGGCCACAGTTATTAGTGACAGTATCGCCTACAGAATAAACATCCACCTAATCCAGATAATTGCACCTAACAAACAGTTCAGTGGGTTTGCTGCAGGTAAATTGGTTGCACATGCTTGGCTGAGTGCTCAAACAGCTGGAGTTTGTTGGTTTGTGGCTGTGATCTAGTGGGTTATTGTAACAGAGACAGTGCAGAATGCTCCCTGCTGGGTACAAATGACATTCATTTAATTGAGAGACTACGGGGACCGTTCTAATAGGATATTCCTTTTCTGAAAGTGTTTTATCAATTGTTCACAGTTATGACTGAAATTGTAAATAAAGGAATCTTTTGCTTCATCTCCGTCCTCATGCAATGATAAAAGAATTTTTATGTGCTTTTTCAGGAAGCCAGGATTTTACATCATCCCCACCCACATTCTGATTCATTGTCAGTGAGTCTGGGATCCAGGGAGAATCTGCTACTGATACTGCAGACTCCTCTTGCAGTGCTAGATCCTCAAGATTTAAAATGCATCAAGGATTGATTTGGCCACATCAGTTATCCTCTTTGAAATCTACACTGAGTGAACAACATTTGATTAAACAGAAGTACTGCACTAGCTGGATACTTAAAATAAAAAAAAAACTGTAGAAATTCAGCAGCTCTGGCCAAATCTAGAGAGAGAGGAAAACAAAGTTAACATTTTGAGTTCAATATGAATCTCCTAAAGAATAAATCAGACTTTGCCGACCACAAGGTATTTTTAAAGGCACTAAATTAGGCCAGGCATTAGTTTATACAAATCCAGCCACACTCTCCCCACACCAGAAGTAAGGTCTGGACAGGAAGGCGCAGGGTCAACCTTTCCAACTTCCCAGGGTACTTGTGGATCACTTCAGGGCCTCAACCAAAATTAATCTCCATCCATGATTGAAAAGTCGCTCAATGGCTGCCAGAATTTAATGACCATGCCTAGTTGCCCTTGAGAAAGTATTGGTGTCTGCTTTAGAGTCAGAGAATCATAGAGATGTACAACTCGGAAACAGACCCTTTGGTCCAACTCGTCCATGCTGACCAGATATCCCAATTCAGTCTAGTCCCACCTGCCAGCACCTAGCCCAAATCCCTCCATATCCTTCCTATTCATATACCCATCCAGATGTCTTTTAAATGTTGCAGTTGTACCAGCCTCAACCACTACCTCTGGCAGCCCATTCCATACACGTTACACCCTCTGCGCAAAAACGTTGCCCCTTAGGTCTCTTCTATATCTTTCCTCTCTCACCTTAAACCTATGCCCTCTAGTTCTGGACTCCCCAACCCCAGGGAAAATATCTTGTCTATTTACCCTATCCATGCCCCTCATGATTTTATAAACCTCTGCAAGGTCACCCCACAGGCTCCGATGCTCCGGGGAAAACAGCCCCAGCCTATTCAACCTCTCCCTATAGCTCAAAATCTTCCAACCCTGGCAACATTCTGAACCCTTTCAAGTTTCACAACATCCGTCCAATAGAAAGGAGACCAGAATTGCACACAATACTCCAAAAGTGGTCTAACCATTGTTCTGACTAGTCACAATATGACCTCCCAACTCCTGTACTCAATACTCTGACCAATAAAGGAAAGCATACCAAACGCCTTCTTCACTATCCTATCTATCTGTCACTTCACTTTCATGGAGCTATGAATCTGCACTCCAAGGCCTCTGTTCAGCAACACTCGTCAGGACCTTACCATTGAGTGTATAGGTCCTGTGATGATTTACTTTCCCAAAATGCATCACCTTGCATTTATCGATATTAAACTCCACCTGCCACTCCTCAGCCCATTGACTCATCTGATTAAGATCCCGTTGTAATCAGAGGTAACCTTCTTCACTGCCCAGTACACCTCCAATTTTGGTGTCATCTGCAAACTTACTAACTATACCTCTTATGCTCACGTCCAAATCATTTATATAAATGATGAAAAGTAGTGGATCCAGCACCGATCCTTGTGGCACTCCACTGGTCACAGGCCTCCAGTGTAAAAAACAACCCTCCACCACCACCTTCTGTCTTCTACCTTTGTGCCAGTTCTGTATCTAAAGGGCTAGTTCTCCCTGTATTCCATGATATCTAACCTCTTGAACTGCTGCAGTGCATGTGCAGTATGAGGGAGTTTGAGCCAATGACATTGAAGGCATAGCAATATATTTTTAAGCCAGGATGTTGCGTGACGTGGAGGGTAATTTTCAGGTGGAGGTTGTGGTGACTGTAACAAGGTCAGCCAGGTGGATCTCATAAGATATTAGTTCACTGATTGGGGCTGTTTGTGTGATCCAATCAGGGAGCCCTGGCTGACAGACAGAGTGTCAGACATCCTGTTCATTCGGAGAGCTGGCTCTGTGGAGCTGGATTAGTGTCAAGGTCTCCTGTTTGAGCCAAGACTGTAATGAGGTCAGGAGCTGAGTGGCCTGGCGGAACCCAAACTGGGTGTTACTGAGCAGGTGCTGCTTGATAGCACTGTTGATGACACCTTCCATAAGTTTACTAATAATAGATTGATGGAGCGATAATTGGCCGGGTTGGAATGGTCCTTCTTTTTGTGTGCATGGCATACCTGGGCAATTTTTCAAATTGTTGGGTAGACGCCAGTGTCTTGGAACAGCTTGGCTAGGGGCATGGTAAGTTTTGGAGCACAGGTCTTCAATAATATTGCAGGATCCTTAGTCTTTGTTGTATTCAGTGCTTCCAACTGTTTTTTGATATCACAGGGAGTGAATTAAATCTGCAGAAGTTTTGCATCTGTGACTGGGGACTTAGGATGAGGCCAAGATAGATCATCCAATTGATAGTTGTGGTTGAAGATTGCTGGGAATGCTTCAGCATTATCTTTTCTGCCGATGTGTTGGGCTCTTCCATCATTGTGAATGGAGATATTTGTTGAGTTGCCTCCTCCAGTGAGTTGGTTAGTTTTCTACAACCATTCACGACTGGATGTGGCAGGCCTACAGATCAGTTGGTTTTGGGATTACCTAGCTCTGTCTATTACTTGCAGCTTATGCTGTTTGACATGCAATTGGGTCTGTTTTACAGCTTCATCAAGTTGACAACTCCTTTTCATGTTTGCCTAGTGCTGTTCCTGGCAAGCCCTCTGTTGAACTAGGATTGATCCCCTCCCTGACATGGTGGTAATGGTAGAGAACAAGATATGTTGGGCCATGAGGTTACAGATTGTGCTGGAGTACAATTCTGCTGCTGTTGATGGCCCAAAGCACCTCATGGATGCCCAGTTTTGCTAGATCTGTTTGAAGTTTGTCCATTTAGCATGGTGGTAGTGCCACACAACATGATGGAGGGTATTCTCAATGTAAAGTCAGGACTTCATCTCCCAAGGTTTGTGCAATGATCACTGTTAGCGATACTAAGTGAAAGTGAGGACTGCAGATACTGGAGATTAGAGTCGAGTGTGTGGTGTTGAAAAAGCATATCAGGGCTTCCTGATGATGGGCCTTTGCCCAAAATGTTGATTTTCCTGCTCCTGGGATGCTGCCTGACTTGCTGTGCTTTTCCAGCACCACACTCTCAACTCTTACCGATACTGTCATGGACAGGTGTATCCACAGCAGGCAGATAGATGAGGATGAGGTCAAATATGTTTCTGTCTTGTTTGTTCCCTCATCATCTGCAGCAGACCCAGTCTATCAGCAATGTCCTTTAAGACTCAACCACTTTGATCAGTGGTGCTGCTGCCAAGCTACTTTTGCTGGTGGGCATTGAAATCCCCTGTCAGAGTACATTCTGCATTCTTGCTATCTTTGGTGTTGTTCAACATGGAGGACCCATAAAGCTATTAGCTGAGAGAGAATAATACATGGTAATCAGCTAGTAACCTACCTTTACTCTCAGTCCCTGGGATCAACCCTGGATCATTGAAGAGTGCAGGAGGGCATGCCAGGAGAAGCATCAGACATGCATCAAAACGAATTATCAATTTGGTGAAGCTTTCAAACAGGATAACTTGCATGTTTGATCAGGTGCTACAATGCTTCATTGATTCTGGAGTCAATGTTGAGGAGTCCCAGTGAAACTGCCTCCTGACTGTGCTGCCACCTCTACTGGGTATGTCCTGCTGGTGGTAACAGGACACATCCAACAGGACATATTCAGGGATGGTGATGCTGGTGTCTGGGAGATTGTCAGCTATCATTCTGCATGTCTACATCAAGCTGTTGCTTTACTAATTTGTGAGGCAGCTCTCCAAGTTTGGGCAATAACTTCAGATGTTAGTAAGGATGACTTTACAGGGTCAACAGGGCTGTTTCTTACATTGTCGTTTCTGGTGCCTAAGTTGATTTGTGGTAGTCCATTTGGTTTCTTGTTTTTTGAGACTTTCCAGTGATTGTTAAGTGGCTTTTTGAGCCATTTCAGAGAGCAGTTGAGAGTCAGCCACAATGCTATGGGACTGATGTCTCGCATAGGCCAGAGCAGGTAAGGACAGCAGTCTCCTTCCCGAAAGTGCATTCATGACTCAGATTCCAACAATTCACAATGGTTTCATTGTCATCATTAGACTCTTAATTCCACTCTTTTATTGAATTGAAATTCCTTCTGACATTGATTCAAATTTGGATCCCCAGATCACTACCTGCATCTCCAGAATAATAGTTTAGTGATAATGCCACTAAGCCATTGCATTGCTAATATGGGATATTGGAAGAATGCCCCATGAACAGAATGTTATCAATTCAATCTCTTTGTCCAGATACACTGGTGACTTGTGGCTGACTGATGTTAAAAACAAAACATAACACTGATCTGATGTCATAATTGGCCTCTTCCAGTCCTCTCTCCAACCTAGTCTTTGTATCATTTCCACCACAACATTGAGCAAAGGAAAACTGCTGCATATTTTGATTTTCCAACAATAAATATGTTTCTGTCCAATAATTATAATAAGCTCACAATGAATGAAACCATTCAGTACTTTGAGTACTTTCATAAGCATTTGCCTCAAAGGAAAAGTAAAAATTGCAGGTATTTAACCAACGTTGGAGCAGAATATGAGCCAAAATATTCCAAATACTCATCCTTTTGCTCTATTCAGTATTTCCTTTAGTCAAATAAATAGCTTGATGTTTAAAAGGCCTTTTTTTATCTGAAATGTTCAGAGAAAATCTGTTTCAGTAATGGAAAGATATAAGAAAAACAACCTTACTAAAATCACTTTTACAGCAAGAGCAGCCTTGTATAAAATATGCTATTTTTCTTATCAAGTTTCATGCATTTGGGTCATGAATAGGAAATCTTTCGTACTTAATAAAAGAGGAATTCAAAAGTTTTTCCTTTAGCTGACACATTGGGTAACTGAGGGATATGGAGATAAAACAAGGAAGTAGACTTGAGGGCAGCATTGACACATTCACCTATTTCTTATCTTCTAGCGTTGTGTAAAATTATCCAGAAGATAAAAATGTCCTTATCAAAATTATAGTCAATTCTTATATACTTGGGAAGAATTGATTGAACTGATGGCTTGCTATCATATTCCCTGATCTGCCACCACAATTACAGAACATTTTAAAGCATGTAAATCTACTGCACACTTAGAAACTTGTGAAATTATAAACTTCCCCAATTTCTTTTTTTATTAACATCCAACAACGTAATTTTTTTTAAAAAACCAGTGTATGAAAGCAGGACAGAACAAAACCAGATATTTTGTACCTGCTGATACGTTCTCTGGAGATTTTGTGTGCAGACACAATTTATTTTCTATCTTTCAGTCCGCATTGCTCTGGGATGTGTAAAATTTTCAAAAATATATAGATTCTCAACAATTAGATCTCTCAGTGGATGCCAGAAAACTGATGATAATGCCGAGCTGACCTACGATGAACATTTGCAGTATCTACTGCATTAAGATGGTTGAAAGCAAAACACATTCGGGAAACATTTTCAAAATGCATGGAATCATTTTCAAAGTCTCTATTGATTGAAACTCTTCCTTGACTTCATTCAGCACTGTGCTGAAGTTATACCTTTGGCTTTTCACAACTAGTCTTAACATCCTAATCCTGAATCTTAACATTAGCAATATTCCGAATCCAATGTTTTGCACCAGGATAAAGCTGCCCTTAGCGATTTGTTACAACTGCTAACAGCCATTTTAATTTTTCGTTCATCCTCCATGTTCATACCTTCTCTGCATGCCAGCAGAAAACATTACGAGATGTTTATGAGATGGGATGGAAGTGAACTTTCTCACTGGTCCTCCTGGACCTGGAATTAATGTGGGCTGGACTTTGAGGTTCTCACATCCTACGAGCGATCCAGTCTTGCAGGAGTGACCATCTCTGCTTTGAGGAGAATATGACCCTAACATCATGAATACCATGTATCCACTAAGATGGGAATGAAATTCTGGTCACTAGCAGGCAAACAGCCCTCAAAGAACCTTCAAACCATTCCCTCCCTGAGAGAAAAATCATTGAATATCTTCTAGTCTCAGAGTTGCATTGAGTTCTCTGGACTGTCAAACAGATCAGCACTTCTTAATTCAGGGCCACAACATTTATTCCTGAACCTCTCACAAAGATGGGAAGAAGGCTGAGAACACTTACTCAGTTGTCACTTTGTCCAGGCTGCCCTGCATTGAGTTGAAGCTGCCTATTTATTGCTCTCCCAGCTATTTTCCAAAATAGAACACGTGTGATTGAAACTCTGATAACATACTTGTCACTGTTTCTGTCAAGTTCAACTGGCAACATAGTCTCATTGAGTTAGACAGCACAGAAACAGACTCTTCGGACCAGGTAATCCATGTCAATCAGATATCCTAACGTAATCTAGTCCCATTTGCCAGCATTTTGCCCATATTCCTCTAAACCCTTCCTATTTATATACCCATCCAGATGCCTTTTAAATGTTATAATTATACCAGCCTCCACCACTCCTGCTAGCAGCCTATTCCATACATGCACCACCCTCTGCTTGAAAAAGTAGCCCCTTAAGTCCATTTTATAGCTTGTGCCCCCCTCCCCTTAAACCTAGGCCCTCTACTTTTGGACTCATCTACCCTGGGGGAAAGCCCTTGGCTACTCACTGTATCCATGCCTCTTTTGGTTTACAAACATCTATAAGGTCACCCCTCAGTCTCCGACGCTCCAGGGAAAACAGCCCCAGCCTAGTCAGCCTCTCCCTATAGCTCAAACCCTCCAATCCTGGCAACATTCTTGTAAATCTTTTCTGAACCCCTTCAAGTTTCACAACATCCTTCCTATAGCAGGGAGAGCAGAATTGCACGCAATATTCCAAAAGTGGCCTAATCAATGTCCTGTACGGCTGCAACATGGCCTCTCAACTCCTGTACTCAATCCTCTGACCAATAAAGGAAAGCATACCAAATACCTTCTTCACTATCCTATCTACCCGTGACTCCACTTTCAAGGAAATATGAACCTGCACTCCAAGGTCTCTTTGTTCAGCAACACTCCCTAGGACCTTACCATTAAGTGCATAAGTCCCACTCTGATTTGCCTTTCCAAAATGCAGCACCTCGCATTCATCTAAGTCAAACTCCATCTGCCACTCCTCAGCCCATCAGCCCATATGATCAAGATCCCATTGTAACCTGAGGCAATCTTCTTCGCTGTCCAATATTGGTGTCATTTGCAAACTTACTAACCATACCTCCTATGTTCACATCCAAATCAATTACATAAATAATGAATAGCAGGGGACCCAGCACAGATCCTTGTGGCACTCCACTGGTCACAGGCCTCCAGTCTGAAAAGCAACCCTCCACCACCACCCTCTGTCTTCTACCTTCGAGCCAGTTCTGTATATAAATGTTCTCCCTGTATTCTGTGTGATCTAACCTTGCTAACTAGTGTACCATGAGGAA
This sequence comes from Chiloscyllium plagiosum, assembly GCF_004010195.1. NCBI lineage: Eukaryota > Metazoa > Chordata > Chondrichthyes > Orectolobiformes > Hemiscylliidae > Chiloscyllium > Chiloscyllium plagiosum. The sequence goes on from NC_057719.1 coordinate 65,432,272, forward strand.
CCTTGTCAAATGCCATTCTGAAGTCCATATAGATCACGTCCACCACTCTGGCCTCATCAATCCTTTTTGTCACTTCTTCAAAAAACTCAATCAAGTTCATGAGACATGATTTCCCACACACAAAGCCATGTTGACTGCCCCAATCGGTCCTTGCCTTTCCAAATACATATAAATCATGTCCCTCAGGATTCCCTCCAACAACTGGCCCTCTACCGACATCAGGCTCACCAGTCTACAGTTCCCTCGCTTTTCCTTATCACCTTTCTGAAATAGTGGCACCACTTTAGCCAAACTCCAGTCTTCCGGCACCACGAAATTCTAGGGTGCTGGGGATTTAACCATATTTATGCTTTTTAAGACGTCCAGCATCTGTAATGTGGACATTTTTCTAGTTTTCATATTCCTCTCTACAGTGAGCACTGATGCAAAATACTCACACATCTGTGGCCTTGCTGATCTTTAAGGGACCCTAGTCCCTCCCAGGTGGTCTTTAGTCCTTAAAGTATTTGTAGAATCCCTTTGGATGCTCCTTAACTCCATTTGCCAAAGGTATCTTATGCCCCCTTTTTGCCCTCCTAATTTCCCTCTTAAGTATATGCCTATTATCTTTATACTCTTCTAGGGATTCACTCAAGCTCTTTGGTCTATACCTGACATATATTTCCTTCTTTCTCTTGAACAAAACCTCAACTTCTCTAGTCATCGTGCATTCCCTACACCAACCAGTTTTGCCCTTTACCCTTAGAGCAACATACAGTCTCTGGACTTTTGTTATCTCCTTTTTGAAGGCTTCCCATTTTCCAGCCATTCTTTTACTTATGAAAGTCTGCCCCCAATTAATTTTTGAAAGATCTTACCTAATATTGTCAAAGGTTGGCCTTTCTCAAATTTAGAACTGTAACTTTTAGATCCGGTCTATCCTTTCCTATCATTAATTAAAACTAATAGAATTATGTTCGCTTGTCCCAAAGTGCTTCTCCACTGACACCTCAGTTATGTGCCCTGCCTTATTTGCCAAGAGTAAATCCAGTTTTGCTCCTTCTGTGCATTGATTGATTAGTTGATTGATATTTTTTGTCACGTGTACCATTGTACAGGGAAAAGCTTCGTTTATGAACAGTATAAGTACATCATAGTAAGCAAGATGGACAGATCACAAAGACTTAGACAGAGACATACAGGTTACATTGCACAAGATGTGCCCTGGGTGAGATCAGCATTAGCAAGATCAGCATTATTTGAGGCTAGAGAGTCCATTTATCAGTCTATTACTGGCAGGGAAGAAGCTGTTCCTGAAGCTGCTGGTGCACGTGTCCAGGCTTCTGTATCTTCTGTGTGATGGAAGAGGTTGTAGGAGATGATTACTGGGGTATGATGGATCTTTGATGATCTTAGCAGCCTTGCCCAGCAGCAAACTGTGTAAATGGCGCACATTAATGAAAGGTTGGCTTCTGTAATAGTCTGGGCTGTGCACATAACCTTCTGCAGTTTCTTACGGTCCTGAACAGAGCAGTTGCTGCACCAGGCCCTTATGTATCCGGACAGTATGTCTCAATGGTGGATCTGTAGGAGTTGGTGAGGGTCCTTACAGACATGCCAAATTTCCTGAGCCACCTGAGGAAGAAGAGGCATTGTTGTACCTTCTTGACTGACACATCTAGTTGGCAAGTCCAGGACAGGTTGTTGATTCTGAGGAGCCACTCTGAGAAGTTTAACGCTCTCCACCCTCTCACCCTCAGTTCTGTTGATGTAAATGGGGGTGTGTTCTTCTCCTTTCTTTCTGAAGTCAATAATCAGTTCTTTCATTTTGCCGACGTTGAGAGAGAGGTTGTTCTCAATGCACCACATCACCAAGCCCTCTATCTCCCTTCTGTATTTTGACTCGTCATTGTTAGATATCCGTCCCACTGCAGTGACCTTCAATGAACTTGTAGATAGCATTCATTTGGAATTTGGCAACAGAGTCGTAGGTGTGCAGGGAGAACAGTAGGGGGCTGAGCATACATCCTTTGGGGGGCTCCAGTGTTGAGTGTTATTGTGGAGGAGGTGCAGTTATCTATCTTCACTGATTGCAGTCCATTGGTCAGAAAGCTGAGGATCCAGTTGCAGAGGGCGGAGCCAAGACCAAGGTAATGGAGTTTTGAGATCCATCTGGAGGTGATTATGGTGTTGAAGATGGAGCTGTAGTCAATGAACAGGAGTCTGATGTAGGTGTCCTTGTTGTTCAGATGTTCCAGGGATGAGTGTAGGACTAGGGATGCGGCATCTGCAATGGACCTGTTCCATGGGTAAGCAAATTGTCAGGAATCGAGGCAGGCTGGGAGGCTAGAGTTGATGTGGGGCATAACCAGCCTCTCAAAGCACGTCATGATGATTGAGGTCAGAGCCATTAGGCAGTAGACATTAAGACATATTGCATGTGCTTTCTCAGCTATGGGAATGATGTTGGTCTTCTTGAAGCACATGGGAACTACGGCTTGTAGGTGGGAGAAATTGAAAATGCTGATGAATACCTCCACCAGCTGGTTTACATTGGATCTGAGTGCTCGGCCAGAGACACTGTCCAGGCCCATCACTTTCCTTAGATTGACTCTCAGGAAGAGCGATCTGCCATCTGCAATGGAGACCAAGGGAACAAGTGTGTCCTGGGCTGTTGGGGTAGGGGTCACCTCGCCGCTGGCATTCTGTTCAAACAGAGCATAGAAAGCATTCAGCGCATCAGGGAGGGATGTGTCTTTGTCCGCTATCTTGCTTTTGCTTCATTTTGTATCCCGTTATGTTGTTCAGGTCTTGCCATAGTTGGTGGGAGTGTGTTTGGTAGGTATGGGCCTCTAACTTGGTCTGGTACTGCCTTTTGGCATCCCTTCTGGCTTTGCGGAGATCATATCGGAATTTTGTTATTGGTCTGGGTCATCCCGCTTGAATGGTGCCCGTCTAGTCTTCAGCAGGGAGTGAATTTCAAGGTTCATCCAAGGTATAAGGTTGTGGTACACTCGGATTAACTTCTTTGGTACATAGTCCTCCATGCCTTTGCTAATGAAGTCCATGATGGTAATGGCATACTCATCTCAGTTTCCCACTGAGTACTTGAACATGGTTCAGTCCACCAATTCCCAGCAGTTCCAGAGACTGTCTTGGACCAGCATTTTACTTCCTTTTTTGAAGTATCCTTCCGTTTCAGGCTCTGCTTGTAAGCTGGGAGGAAAAATACAGCACCCTGATCAGTATTGCTGATGTGTGGGTGTGGGATGGAGCAGACGGCATCTGTGATGGCTGTATAACAGCAGTCCAGGATGTTCAGTCCTCTGGTGGAGCAGAAGATGTGTTGGTTGGTGCTCTCTTGAAGTTGGCCTGGTTGAAGAATGAAACATAAAAATTTCTTGTACACACTTAATTGATTATGCTGCACATTTTTTCTTTCCTCCTCCTCACTGACATAGCATCTACCATGTTCACTCACCCCAACCTCACTCTGTCTTTAATTGGTTATTGAAATGAGTTGATGTCGGGATTTCTGTCGCTATCTGCCTCTGTAACATTTCAGCAGGCACATGCCTGCAAGCTTAGGCCAAGCTGTTGGAGGCTGCATTTTGAAGTCTCAACATCTTGGCTCATAATCTAAAAATTGTTCAAGATATTCAAGATATTGGAGGATTTCCACGATCCATTAAGCTGAAATTTCATAAACAAGAAAAATAAACAAGAAAAGTAATCAAGAGAAGAAAAAGAAATTAAAATGATAGTATTGACCTCACAAGTGCTGAACATTATGTTCTAGGTCCTATCTCAGCATTCTGAATATATGCTAATGTTATCTGTTCAGGTGGACTCCACATTGGATGGAATACTATTGATTTTAATTTGCAAACCATCCATAGGGAAACAGACTGCAAAGTATAATGCTTCAAACCTTGGGCTGAAATAACTCAGTCAAAGAAAGGATATTATAACCAGGAATTTTTCATTCTAAAGCCAAGTGAAAAATAAGGACACATGTTCCTCATAAAATAATACATATTAGAGTAATGGGTGTAACAGTTCAGGTCTGACGAATTTCAACATGTGAAAAGATTACCGTTCACCTTTATTCATTGCAAGGAGAGCTTTGGGTGGTGTAGGAAAATGAGATGGTGAGGTGTTTAAGTATTGTAGAGCAAATATGATTAAACCACCAACGTATATTTCTCAACCCAATCTGTAAGGTATGTGTTACAGGGTATTAAAATTACAAAGCCAGGAAGTGCGTACAATTGGAATTTTTTCAGTCAGTGTCCAGCAGTGGTCAATAACAGGAAAATAGTGGATGCCAAAAGACCCACATATTGCAATTCTCAGGTGGACTTTTTAATGGATGTCCATTAGTCCAGTCTGAAACAGGCTTCTTGAATATACATTTCAAAACAAAAAGTCAGGGCTCAATGCAGATTGTAGGACCATACCTGCAATATGCAAACAGAAAGAATAATCACAACAGGAGTTGAACAGCTGAAGCAGCTGTCCTTAACTGGACCTTTGAAGGCCGTGCCTGAAATAGGCTATAACTCGAACATAGGGGTTATAGGAGTGAGCGTGCTGGATTTCCTACCTTTGATTCTAAACTGCCTTATCCAGTGGTAATCTAGAGCTGGGCAGCTTACCAACTGTGTTCTGTCCTGGCACTAGATTCATCAGATGTTTGCTGTTTACTGACATTGCTTCTTTATAGGGCAAACGTTTAAGCTCACTGCTTTATCTCTTTCTGTGGTGACAAACTGAAGTAGTGGAATCTCTTAGAAGTCAAAGTGCTTCATTGTAACTGTATCTAAATCATGGACAAATGCCATTGGAAGCATTCAATTTTTTCACCTATTTTCCATATTTGTAGTCTGCTCTCTCTCTAAGGGTAAGGAGGTTATGATGGAACTGCATAAGTCATTAGGCCACAGGTGGAGTACTTTGTGTACAGGTCACCTCATTATAAGAAGGATGAAATTGCACTGGAAAGGGTGCAGAGGAGATTTACCAGGATGTGGTCCAGTTTGGAGTGTTTCAGCTATGATGGGAGATCACTGAGATGGGACCTAACTGAAGTCTACTAAATTATGAAGCACATAGATAGGTTAGATAGGAAGAAATGTTCTCCTTAGTAGAGGGAACAATAATCAGGGGCCGCAGGTTTGTGCTGAAGGCAAGAAGGTACGAGGGGATTGAAGGAAGATTTTTTTTCCATACAAAGAACGGGGGTTGATTGGAACTCACTGCCTGAAAGAGTGGTAGAGGTGGGAACCATCACAAAATTTAAGAAGATTTTAGATGAATGATATATGCAGTAGCATATATGGCTTTGTGCCAAATGCTGAAACATGTGACTCAAGTAGATCGGTGCTTGATAACTGGCAAGGATATAATGGGCCTCTTTACATGCTGTACAACTCTTTGATTAATCTTTTTTTGGGCATTTGAACAGTGATATCTGTTGAAGAGAGGGTAGAAACAAGAGAGATTTTGCCATTCAAGTTGATCATAATTGATTTTCTATCTGGTCTTGGGACAGATGCAACTTACGTCATCACTGCTTGAGTAAGTCTAAAATTGGTTACATAATAAATGTTGGTGACAGTGATGAAGCTGTGAATTGTGGGACTAGATTGGGTTGAGATATCTGGTTGGCATGGAGGGGTTGGACCGAAGGGTCTATTTCCATGCTGTACATCTCTATGACTCTATAATACTTTGTAGGCCAGAACCATTTCTGGTTCAAATGAATCAAAAAATTGATCCCAATGAATTAGTCAGAAACTTTATTTTCTTGTAATCTAACTTCAGCTCTGAGAAATTTCCAAAGTGGAAAAACACACCATGCTTTTCTTGATTTGCAGCTATGCATAAAATATTGTTGTGGTGCCCATAACCACATCAGAACCTCCAATGTGGTTGGCTGTTGTAGAGAGGTTATGATGTTTCTCCAAGCCACATCCCTGCCCAATGACTCATCAATATGTGTGTAAATTGTGTTGCATGCCATAATTCAAATTGTTCCTTGTTGTTTGTGTGAAGTGGCTTTACACAGTAATTCAAAGCATCAACACCATCTTGGTTTTAATGGGCTTTGGGCATGTGCTGGTTGCATGCAAAATAGTTTTTGGATTAGAGATTCCTGAACAATGGCTTAATAACTTCTTACAAATGTTGACAAATTCACTGAATTAACATGAATATCACCATGGTTGCTCTGCACATTGCCTCACTGCCAATAAACAATCATCTATCAGCTTTCTTCCTTCATAAGTTGGGCATGGAATTGACTTTCTGAAAGCCGCAAACACATTGAGCATGACATTCAAAATAACAACTACTTCTCCATGAGTGTGTTTCCTCCAGAAGCTGGGGGTGTACAGTGCTTATCCATTAATAATCATTCATTATTTAGGAAATCTTTCTCATATTGAGAATCTACTTTTCACTTTTTGAACGACTTTTCTAAGAGTGCTGCATGCAATGCATATTCTCAGTCATGCCAACATGTAACTCCTTTAAATTCTAAAAGAATTGCAGTTCTTTGCACCTGGCACCAGCCTCTTTATGGTGTGAACTTAGACCTATTGACATGACACACAGAGGCTGAGAATGCAGCTCATGTGAGAGAATTAAAAGTACTGGGGACCCTTAGCACCTCTCTTGATAGTCAATTCAGTTTCAAACTCTTAATGATCAAATATAATGTCTACAAGTTTATATATGATATGCCACTCTTTTAAGATATTTTCTTTGTTAATAATAGATATTAATGAGGCTCTACTAGGTCTTGAAACCAACAAGCATATTTAAAGCTAATTGATAGTCGCTGGTTTACATTAAATGGTTTGAAGAAGTACTTTATCATCAGGAGGTCCTCTGTTGGGAAGTTCAGAAACATAATTAGTTCTGTGTCAGAGGTGGTTGCTTGTCAAATATGTCTGACACTCAGCCTGCACTTGTGGCCTCAGTGTGCAGAAAGGAAATGGGAACAGACAGAATTTCATTATCTTTAGTCTACAAATATTAGGAGCCTGTTGTTGCTACTGAAACAGGATAAAGTAGATATTCTTTACATTTTTCATTAAAATGGCCATTTTTTAACCCTCTCTACAATAAAGTACCTTCAATATTGACTTAAGCAGAATTCTTATGCTGCTATGTAACTTTGAAGGTCAAGTCCATCAGTCATCTAGCCTAACCTCTATTTGGAAAAGTATTGTATCCTAAATCCATTCCCAATCACATCTTCATTCAGTTAGCTAATACCTTTAAATCTGGATGACAAAAGGCTGAGTCACAGACATTTTAAAAATATTAATGTTTGACACTTATTTTGGATTTAGTTATATGCTTGTAGTTACATATCATACATTTTGAAAAGATATTGGTGTTCTCCTGTGCAACTGTACTTGATAAATATTACAACTTAGGTAAAGCAGCTTTTATACTGTGCTTTCAAACCTCTGATCATAGCTGTTGGTATCAATCCAAGCAGGCAATAATCCAGTTCCATTACCAGTCTGAAATGTTGCTTGAAAACAAGCATATGGATTAAACTCATACATAAAACACTCCCAGTTGCTAAAGTGTCGATGTTTATGGAAAGTAGGTGTCAATATCTTCACTGTCAGAACATTTGAATTAATCCAGATAAATGAAAAATGTTTTAAAAGGTTCACATTGCACTCAATGAAGTGTTGTATTCAAGCTGTGTGTAACAGTCTCCTTCTGCACATCACACATTATTTAATTCCATGATTAGATCCTGATATGATATTATAACGGCATTACAATGCAGAACATGTAGTGTATACACAGTCATGGGTAACAGAATAATTTGTTTCAATTGAAGATGATATCTGTTCTAATGATGGCTATGTAGATTAGTAGATTAGATAGGAAATTACCAAGTTGCATTATATTTCAACTTCAGGTCCCACATAACTTTTATTACTTTTAAAAGTAAATTTCAAACAAAGCAAGCAAAAATGATGGACAGGGAAAGACCATCTGATTTCAGGCCTACCCCCACATGCTGTTAATGCCTAAAGTATTATTATTGCATATGCAATACACCCCATCACATATGTGGGGAGGCAAAAGAAACCCTGTTTAAAAACCCAAGATGAATTAGGCAATCAAAACTGGAAATATATTTCTCACTACTTTCGATGAACACATTTAATCCCGCTGTTTTTTTTCTATGGAATACACAGTTCTGTTAAAATACTGGCCTGTTAGGATGTGCAGCTGGCATTTATCTCACCCCGGTAGAAATCCAAGTCTCTGCACTGATTGTCAATTGAAGATGCCAGTAAACTTATGACTGTTAGGTGCTCAACATATGCATATTCATTATGAATCCTTGCAGACATTTTACTCATCATTTCATTCTGGCATTTAGCAGCACTTTTTTTTAAAAACTCCATCTTCAATTTTGCAAATTTTATAAAATTGTACTGTGACTGAATAGAAAAGAATCTCTATTTATTTACTGAAAATCTAAAAACACTTTGAAGAGAGAGGCTGATTCTACCCCAGTATTGAACTACAACCGAAGAAAAACTGCACTTCCTCCAATTTTCACTCTATGGGTATAGGTCTATACAATGTTAATGTATGTGACTGTGTGCCTTCCCACATTGTTTAACATTTCCAAGTCTCCTCTTTACCTTAATAGAATTCCCACAGAGACCAAGGATATTAAGCAAGAGGTTGAATTCCCAGCGATTGACTGCAAGGACCACACAGCAAGGTTTCAACTTTTAAGACTTCTATTCTAACAAATGACTTAAAAGCAATATTGTCTGAATATTATTTAGTATGCAACTAATACCACTAAACAGCAGAAAAGATATTTGCCTTTTAACTATGAATGTGACCAAAACCCCCATGCACAATTCATATTTTACATCCTACTCGCAGCTGGATAACAGTTTTCACAGGAACCGTTCTAACTTCACTCTCAATTTCTAATGGGCTCACATATCACTGCTTCAACAAGTTGGAACATTGAGTGGGACTTTTCGGAGAAGCTTTGACCGAAACCCAACAAAAAGGCTCACTGAGGCCATTCTTCCCTTTACCACCCCCTCCCACGCTCCACCCCCCAACCCACCCACCTTGACCACACCAAAACATATCTTCCAGGTTCCTCAGATTGTCACATGATGCATTCTTCAAGCAGAGTCCATTCTCTCTCTCACCTCTTTTTTTCTGTAGTTTGGAGAAAATGCCTCTGCTCTTTGCTGACCATACTAGCTCTTAATCGTTGTCCCTGTTAGTGTCTTCTGTCAAAGATGTCTATCCACAGTCAACACAGCTGCTCTGCCTTTGCTCTTCGATGTAAACATTTGAAACAGAGTCATAGAGTCACAGAGATGTACAACACAGAAACAGACTCTTTGGTCCAGCTTGTCCATGCCGACCAATATCCTAAACTAATCAAGTCCCATTTGTCAGCACTTGGTCCATATCCCTCTAAACCCTTCCTATTCATATACCCATCCAGATGTCTTTTAAATGTTGTAATTGTACCAGCCTCCTTGCATGTCATGCCATCCTTGCTCCAAGGAAGTCTCAATCTGGTCCTTCCTTTGCCAATAGTAACCAAGCCACAAAGCTTACTATGGGGAGAACTCATTACAGATCCCTCTTCACTCCTCCATTTTACTTTAGTATAAGGAAATAGATTAAAAGGTAGCAATCTTATAAAACTTCATGCTCATCACAACCTCCATTAAAGTCCATGAAGCTGGTATCAGAAGCTTGTTATTCTTCAGTACTTTCCTGTATTAAGTTAATCTTTTTAAAGGGTGTTCCTGATAACAATATGTAAATTTATCATTAATCCGCTGTATGACGGTATTAAGGGCTGAGTATGCTAATGAGCCAAGGATTCCCTTTATTCTAATTTTTCAAGTGGTTGCCAGGCGAAACTTTAGCTGTAGAAAGGCCTACAGAAGCATTTTGAAACTTCTAACAGTGATTTTAAATAAATAATTAACAAAGTTTTTTTTTAAAACAAACAAAGAAACATTGCATGACTGTAGTAAATGCATGACATTCCCCATTAAGTATAATTTGCATGCATCCTACAAAAGGAAATGCATTGTTTCGATGGCCAGGATACACTCAGTTAATGAAGATGTGGAAAACCTTCGTGACAACAACCTGACAGCGTACAAAAGACCAACACCCATACAAGGCAAGAACAAATAAGTTTGAAGTCCAGACTTTCACAAGATTATATCATCATAAGATGCAGAAGGATTGGCAAAACCCCTATTTATTGTGTATACACTTAGGCTCTTAAACTGGTACATCTTACAATTCTTCTTACTGTGTAAGTAGTTTTGTAACTAACTAACGCGCACACATTTTCATTCCTTGCATATGTAATTTTATGTTGGTTACAAAAAAGGATGTTGTGTTACTGCTTCAAGATCTGAGTATGCTAATAAGCCAAGGACCAGGGTCACACCACATGAGCAGCATGCTTGACTGAGGATATCCACACAATTTGTACTCTAACTGCAAGTTATCCATTTATCTATTAAGTAAGCCTGTTTGGGATTTTCAAGTAAATCCAATCTCTAATCCATTATGAGAGGAGTAATCCTGTGTGAAGGAGCACAGCACAAAGTACAAAAAATGTTCAGTTCAAAAGAAGAAAAGGTTCAATCTCACACTCAAAAAATTCCTTTGCAAAATTCTTAAGATACTCAGACTTTTCCTCTAAGGAATTAAGATTTTGTTTTATGCGGTCCTAAATCAATCAAGTTTACTTTTGACATTTATAACCATGGCAAGTTTTGTGGCCAATTTGTCCAAAGCATTATTATGAATCTTTGTCTGACTTCCAGTTGTGATGTAGGTGGCTGAGTGGAGCAGCAGCCAACCCTTGTCACTGCTATTCACAAATAGTTCAGGATGCAATCAAACATCTCCAGGCATTTTACTAATCTGTACTGGGATCTCCTGTGGCAATACGAGGTAGCTGGTGTGATGTCATGTATAAGGAAGAAACTAGTTTATTAAGTTATTTTGACATAATAACTATAACTTTTAATTTCATGCACCACAAACTCACTCTAACCTACTTCAATAGCTTCTTGTGCTCCCAAACGTACTTCTGCCCACAAAAGACTTTTATTATATTTCTAAAAAACTTAGTTGATGACTCAAGTTTAGGGAATTTCACTCAATTCCAAATGCTTACAATGTTATTTAAGCCTTTTTACACATTGTAGTTCACAAGTTTATAAAGTCAAGGAGAAGTTATATTAATTTTCTATCCTGGCTAAAAGTCTTTGCTGTAATGTTACTCAACATATCTGTTCCCTTCCTTCTGGATGTTTCCTTTGATGTCTCCCAATTGTAAACAGGGTTCTCATTTTGTCTTCACTTACAGTGGTGGCATGTTGGTTCAATGGTTAGTACTGCTGCCTCTTAGTGCCAGGGACCTGGGTTCGATTCTAGTCTCTGACAACTGTTTATGTGGTGTTTGCATGTTCTCTCTGTCTCTGGGTGCTCTGGTTAATTCTGCATGTTAAGTGGATTGATCATGCTTTATTGTTCTGTAGTGTCCAAGGATTTGTAAGCTAGGTGAATTAGCCATAGTAATTGTGGGGTTGTAGAATATGGGGGTTGCTATGGGTGAGATGCTCTTCGGAGAATTAGGGCTGACCTGAAGGGCCGAATGGCCTCTTTCCACACTATAAGGATTCTATATGATTCATAGAATTTACTGTTCATGATATTAAGTCCTCTGGACGTTGGTAATTTGTCAGACTTATTCTCAAAGCAACTTCAAGGTAGGCAACTCATGGGAGACCCTGGCTTGTGATAGACCAAAACAGAGAAGGCAATTCAGATAAATGCCACAATAGAATTAAATTGACCTGCAATGTGGAACTTCCAAATCTAAATGCATCCCTGATCCTCATCCATTCACTATTACCCAGCACCATAAGAGCCAATTGGCTACACCATACATGGAGTATAGTGCCATTGTTCCCTTAATAGGTTTGCCCAGCTAAATCATTGTCAGAGAAATTTAGTTTCCTCTGCTAGAGGGCATGATTCATAAATCAATTCAACATGAGCATGGGTGCCTTATCAGACAATCAAATGGGCTATTTGTCTTTCATTAGATCATGAAATTGCTCTCCATTTCTAATTTATCACCTTATAGCAGGTAAGGGGGAGACGTTTTCTGCAGTTATGAGTTAATGGGTCATGGGTGGTGTGACACTCGGAGCAAACGCTGGAGAAATATGACCAGATTTGTCTGATTAGAGATATCAGGAAATACAGAGGGAACCTGAAGGGAAATTAAATTTATGTACCCCTTAAGAACATTGCAAATATGTTTGAGTTTATCCATGTGAATTCAGAATTCTGGCACAATTTGCGAGTGCAGGGGAGTTTGGAAGATGTAAGTTGTCTCAAAAGACGTCTGGTTCAGTGGAATTATATAAATCTCGACTATCATTTTCCACACTAAATAGCTACTGCACTGTCTATGGTGTATTAACCCACCCTAATGCAACCAGCCTTGAGAATGTATTTGCAAGAATCCATCAGAATTTCCATTTCCAAATGTCTTCCAGTCCTTTTACAAATTCAATATTACTACAAAAGCCTTTCACAGATAAAAACAAAAAAAAAAGGCAGGTGGAACTGCTATTTTAGGTATTTTAAGTGTTTAATAAATTTTTCACTCCCCAAAACGAAATTATATATTTTGACAGTATTCTACCCAAGACACTTTGAAATCTGGTGGCAATATTACAATGAAATACAATCACCTCATCTACCTAATTGCATTCATTTTGTAAATATTTCAACATGGAATAGAATGGCTTTCCAGATAATATATCTATTCATTACAAAAAAACTGTACAATTGCATTTTTAGAAAAGTGATGCAACATTGATTTCCAATACTAACATCTGAAATGGAGCAATTTTTTAAAAATCGTACAGAGCATTTTATTTTCTTTTTTGGGTATCTGTGTTACATAGTGTAACACAATGTTATCCAGTATAACCTGAAAAGCCCCAAATTCTTCTTTAATATTCTGGCATTTTTGTCTATTATTACATTTGTCAAGACATGAGTTGTATCCATTCGGAATGTGAAATCCATGGTACCCAATAAATAAATATATACAAAATCATTTTACTCATATTCAAAGGTAAGTATGGATTAAATAAACAATTGCTAAGAGTTCATCCCAGTCAGTTAATGCTCACATTGAAAAATAAATCAGTAACTTGCATTGATGTAGTGTGAGTTTCATGACTTCAGGATATCATGAAGAATTTCCCGGTTACTTAAACATATTTGAAATGTAATTACTGTTGCAATGTAGGCAAATAGAGCAGTCAGTTTTCTTTATATCAAGTTCCCTTAAACAGCAAAAAGGAAAAAGAACCAAATAATTGATATTCGGTTATGTTGGTAAAGAGATAAGTCAAAATCCCAGGTGAAATTCCTTAGGCTTCCTGGAACTGTGCAGATGGGATCCTTTATATCTGTCTAAGAGGAAAGATTAGGCCTTGTTTGTATATTGCATTGAAAAATAAACCAATGCAACAAATTTACAGAGCAACATGAAAACATTTTCTTCATGGGACAGTTGGGAATAGAATCTGCTGGAACTTGTTTGACATTAGTTGATGTTAGTTAAAAGTTCCCCCTGTTCAGCAAAACTGAAAGATATTTGTGAATTGATGGGAGAAGAGAAGAGAATGCACCATCAGTACAACAGACAGCAGTTTGATAATATTTGCTTGGCTCAGCATGTAGGAAAGACTGTGTAGAGTGAAAGTTCCCTGGTTGCATATACATTCTGTGCGCCTCTCGAATCATTAAAGGTGGCGCCTGAGGTTGGAAATTTGTGACCTAGATTTCTTGGAACGATATGACAATTTATCACATCTATGACAACATTTAAAATAGCTTATTTTTGTTTAGAGTTCTTTTGACAAATTGCAGAACAAATTGCATAATGTGTTGCTGAGCAAAATCCTTTGCAGCTTTTACCAGAAGCAGAACACATTTAGATATACTGATTTTATTGTGTCATGCCTATTAAAGATAAATGGGTGCTGACAAAACAACTTGGAGGTTATTTGAACTTTGGGCTAATACGAATTGAGTGTTCAGTAGGGCCCTGTCTGAATTTTCGCATCAGTTGACTTTAATGGTGAAAGTCGGTTTCCTCATTTCCTCAGTCCAAAAAAGACTTTAATGGTTGGGTGGCACAGTGGCACAGTGGTTAGCACTGTTGCCTCACAGCGCCAGAGACCCGGGTTCAATTCCCGCCTCAGGCGACCGACTGTGTGGAGTTTGCACGTTCTCCCTGTGTCTGCGTGGGTTTCCTCCGGGTGCTCTGGTTTCCTCCCACAGTCCAAAGATGTGCAGGTCGGGAGAATTGGCCATGTTAAATTGCCCGTAGCGTTAGGTAAGGGGTAAATGTCGGGGTATGGGTGGGTTGCGCTTCGGCAGGGCGGTGTGGACTTGTTGGGCCGAAGGGCCTGTTTCCACACTGTAAGTAATCTAATCTAATCTAATATCAAGTGTGGTGTATAATAGTTTGGCTAATTTGTAACTGTTCTTTCTTTTCTATCACTCAAAGTTCAGCTTGTACTTTATAATTGCTATTTGAGACAAGAATTAAGGAAAATAACCAAAAGCTATGCATGCACTGGTGCAATTTGCACTTTACATCATCTCATAGAATAGAATAGGTAAAAACAATGACTGCAGATGCTGGAAACCAGATTCTGGATTAGTGGTGCTGAAAGAGCACAGCAGTTCAGGCAGCATCCAAGGAGCAGCGAAATCAACATTTCGGGCAAAAGCCCTTCATCAGGAATAAAGGCAGAGAGCCTGAAGCGTGGAGAGATAAACTAGAGGAGGGTGGGGGTGGGGAGAAAATAGCATACAGTACAATAGGTGAGTGGGGGAGGG
>NC_057719.1:65447256-65474567 GCF_004010195.1 Chiloscyllium plagiosum
GGGTTGAAGTGTTCTGAGGCGGAAGATGAGGCGTTCTTCCTCCAGGCATCTGGTGGTGAGGGAGTGGTGGTGAAGGAGGCCCAGGACCTCCATGTCCTCGGCAGAGTGGGAGGAGGAGTTGAAATGTTGGGCCACGGGGCGGTGTGGTTGATTGGGTTGAAGACTTTAAGCTGCTGACTGCACGTTGAGTTACCTCCAGAGTATCTCAGCCTGTAAGCTTCTGCGTGTGAACTATCCCTGAGGCTTCTTCCTCCATTCTCTAAGTAAAGCTCTTCAACTTCTTTTGTGCTTTAACACTCCTTTATTTACTTCTGTACATTGTAGATTATCAAATATTCATTGCCACAGAAGGCTGTGGAGGCCAGGTCATTGAGTGCATATAAGATTGAGATCGATAGGTTCTTGAATATCAAGGGAATCGAGAATTACGGCAAGAAATTGGGAGAATATGATTGAGAAACTTATCAGTCATGATTGAATGGTGGAGCAGACCCAATGGGCTGAAGGGCCTAATTTCTGCTCCAATGTCTAATGGTCTTATGTAGCTCTCTAGCCCAGAGTCTAAGACCTTTCACTTTGCACATTCATTCCAGACTTTTGACTTCTCTTACTGATGTCAAACGTATGTAATCAGTTACATTATCATGACTTACATAAATCTCAATATATTACACAGTCATCAATGCCCTGATATTAACATAGATCATCTTTTGAAGTGAAATAGAAATCATGAATTGAAAAAGAGTTATTTATTTAGTCAAGCTAATCACTAATACAAAATGGGTCAAATTAGGTGTCACAAGGCTTCAACCAGCATGTAGAATTGGTTTTGACAAAGGGTCACTGAACATGAAACATTAACTCTGTTTCTGTCTCCACAGATGCTGCCAGACTTGCTGAGTTTCTTCACCACTTTGTGTTCTTGTTACACAGCTCCAACATCTGCAGTTCTTAATTTTATTTTATAGAGTTATATTACCCAGACATATATTACCCTACCCAGATTTACAATGAACAATTGTTGTTCTTCCAGTACCAGTTTTGTATCAGTAAGTATGAAAAAGAGTTCTGTAACATTTAATTAGTGGTACATGTTGTCCAAAACTAATCACATTTCTCGCAAATCATTGCTAAATCCTTGAGTCATATAAATGAATTAAAATGGAAATGATTTGCATTTTTGGGGGTAGTGATTCCTTATGTATCATTGGTGTTGAACACAATAAGATGTTTCTTCCTATGATACGGCTGTAATAAATCAGAGGAATTAATTAAGACTTTTGTTCTATTGCGTCAAAACTATTAATCCATTCCACCTGTTGGTTGTATGTAGCAGCTGATGAGAAAGAATGCTGGGAGAGCACGATGACACTAACTGGGTTCAAGCCAAAAAAGCTTTTAATTTAGGATATCTCAAAATTTTTTACCATAACGGTTCCTCGTTCAAAAATGATGATTTTATTTCCATGAGAAATTTGTAAAGAATGCAGTAGTACTGCATAATTATTTCATTTATGTTTCTGTTTAGATTTAAATCTTTAAACAAAAGGATAACCAACAGAATGTTGACCAAAGCCTTTTGCTCCCGTGAAAGGTTCCAAAATTTCACTTATCTAACTACAAAATTTGTATCGAAAGAAAGCCACAGGAATGCTTTAGATAACATTCTGTTGCCATGGTGAGAATTTTAAGTATACTCGTTTACAGCAGGAAGTTTAGCTTTAGCTAGCCTATAGCAACTCAATGAGACTTAGCTTGTTGTTTTGTTTACTCTGGTATTATTCTGTTGTTTGTCTTAAGCTATGTGCACGGCTTCAGTCAGGCTCAGCACACTTGACACATTACTTTGAGCAAGTCATGATTTCGAGGTGCCAGTGTTGGACTGGAGGTGTACAAAGTTAAAAATCACACAACACCAGGTTATAGCCCAAGAAGTTTATTTGGAAGCACTAGCTTTCAGAGCACTGCTGAACCACCACCTGATGAAAGAACAGAGCTCCAAAAGCTAGTGCTTACAAATAAACCTGTTGGACTGTAACCTGGTGTTGTGTGATTTTTAACTTTGAGCAAGTTCTCAACGTTCATCAGAAGTGACGTCTTTCAGATACAACAGTAAATGTAAAACAAATTGCATTTTGCAAGGAAGAGGAAATGATACTTCCAGTTTGTGATCAATATTTGTCTCTTAACCTACATCACAAAAGAAATCAGCATTTATTTGATGTGTGTAGGACCTTGCTTGTGCAAATCATTTTAAAAAACATTCTTTTATTGGATGTGAGCACTATCAAATGTACACATATTGGCATCTATGTCTTGGACTGTCCTGAGTACATGAATGATGCCATATCAAAACAAGTTCTTTAATTTGATTTGTTTCCTGAATTGATCCTGTGAAGTGCCTTGGAACGCTTTATTAACTTAAAAGTCACAATAGAAATTATGTTGTTGTTTGTCATTAAATGCCTAAATAAATTCCATATTGTCACATAATTGAATAGTGAACATAGGAACAATATGTTATGGCACACACTGCACTAATACTAGTTCCAAGAACTTCAGGCAAAGAGATTTCGAATCAGGAGATGGAAAGTTCAGGCTATTTCTATTTTTAACTCTCAACTGCTAATTTAATTTTATAGTTTGGATATTTATTTCTTATTTGAACAAACACAATACAGAAACTGGAAGGCTCATGGGAAACAGTTTTGCGTTGACATTAACATTGTCATGAAGATGCGCTTACATTGAATATCAACTTTTAATTCATCAGTTGAAAAAGGAATTAAGCTTTTAATAAATCTGTTGAAACAGAAAATTCAACTCACAGCTCAAAGTGGTTGGATTCTAACTTATAGCATTGATGGTTTTACATTCCAACCCTACTGAAACTAAGACAGCAAGTCAACAAAATTCCTGCAAGATACCTTAAAGATGTTTTAAGTTGTTCTATTAATAATACAGCTGTGAGAAAATATTTGGAGTATTCATACATTGAAGATTCACCATTAAATATTAATTACTTGGACAATGACACCTATGGGTAAGATGAGGAAACTCCCAAATCAGACCTATTCCTATTACAGTCAGAACATGCAATCATTCTTGGATCACTGGATTTTGTAAAGTAAGATGCCATAACAAACCAATGTCTGTTGTGTCTTTTAGGCCTATCAAGTCCTCTGAAGAGCAGTCCACCCAAACCCGCTCCCTACCATATCGCCATAACTCTGCATTTCCAATAGCTAAGCAAGCTAGGCTGACTGTGGGAGGAAACCACAGCATCCGGAAGAAACGCATGCAGAATGGAATGTTCATGTGAACATAAGAATTAGGAGCAGGCACAAACCACTCAACTTCTGAAGCGTGTTTCAAGTTTCAATAGGATTGTGGCTAATCTGGTGAGTCCAAACAAAAACCTAGCCTCCCTCCCCCATCATTTTTCAGATCCTGCTCATGAGGAATCAGTCTAACACTGTTTTAAAAATATTTACACCCCCTCTTTGTAAAAGAGATTTCCAAAGACTCATGTCCATCTGTGACAAAGCATTTCTCTTCATCTTTATTTTAAACAAGTGTCCCCATATTTTTAAACAAGTGTCCCCTTATTTTTAAAAAGTGAACTCTATTTCAGATTTGGCCACAGGAAGAAACATCCTCTCCACTTCCATCCCACTCAGACCCCTTACGATCTTATATGTTTCAATCAAGCCAACTTCTGAACTCCAGAGCATACAAATCCAGTCTGTCCAAATTTTCTTCAGAATACAATCCATACATTTCAGGTTTGTAAACATTCTCTGAACTGTTTCCAATGTGTTTAGATCCTTTCTGAGAAAATGGCCACCAATACTGCAATGTGGTTTCACCAATTCCCTTCATCTCTTCATTTCCTTTGACTTAACCTCTACACACAATAATTGACAACATTCTTTTAGCTTTCCTATCTACTTGCTATACCTGCAAATTGACCTTTTGTGCTTTATGCACTGGGACACCTACAACCTTCTGCATCCCAAAGATCCACAATTTCTTTTATTCTTCCTGCTAAACCAGACAACTATACTTCATTTGCCAGATCTTGGTGCACTTACTTAACCTAGTTATATCCCTTCATAGCTTCCTATGTCATCTCCACAACTTGCTTTCTTTACTGTTTGTGTGCCATCAGTAAATTTGGCAACGATTCCTTCAACAAAGTAATTCAGATGAATTGTGAACAGTCAGGGCTCCAGCACTGATCAATGTGGCACACCACATGTTACATCTTTCCAATCAGAATATTACCATTTATGATTACTCCCTGTTTCCTGTTAACTAGCCAAGCTTCTATCCATGCCAACAGCATGTTACCCCCTACAGCATGAGCTTTTATTTTCCACAATAACCTTTGATGTGGCACTTTATCAAATTCATTCCTCAAGCCTAAGCGCAGTTCATCCACCATTTCTCCTGTATCTACATTCAATGTTACTTCCTCAAAGAAATCCAGCACATTAATTCAAACTGATTTCCCTTTCTCAGAGCCCTGTGTAATAATCTTAAAATTTTCTCTAAGTGCCCTGCTATAACATCTTAAATAATAGCTTCCAACACCTTCACCATGACAGATGTTAAGCCAACAGTTTCTACTTATTGTCTTCTTTGCTTCTTTGAGTGCAGGAGTTATCATTTGCCCTTTATAATCTAATGGAAGCTTCCACATATCAAGAGAATTTTGTAAAATTAAAACCAATATAACTATTATTTCACTGCCACTTCTTTTAATAACTAAGGCTAAAGTCCATCAGGTCTCAATGAACTGAAAACCCACACCTGCAACCATGCGGTCAGTATCATTTCTCTGGTGCTTCTTGAGTTCCTCCAATCATGCCACCTCCTGATTTATCCTCACATGGTGAAGATTGTACAAATTATTTCAATGTTCAAATTATCTGCTATCATTTTCCATTATGAACTCCTCAGATTTACTCCTTATAGAATTAACATTCACTTTGTTAACTCATTTTCTTTTAAAATGTCCATAGGAGTTCTTACTACTCTGTTTTTATATTCTAAGCTCATTTTCTCTCATACTCTAAATTTCCCCTCCTTATTAATCTTGTAGTGATTTTCTGTGTTTTTTTAAACATTTTGTCCAATGTTCTGACCTGCCATGAAGTTTGCACAACTGTATGCATTTTCTTTACCTCCATTTTTAATATTCTTTGATTAACTACAGACAGTGCATCCTCCTCCTTGATATGTTTTCATTGGAATGCATCTACTCTGTGTGTTTTGAAAAAGACCCTTAGTTATCTACCACTGTGTCTTTACTGATCTGTCCCTTAACCTAATTTGCCACTTGCTTTAGCTGGCTCCGTTTTCACTCCTCCTTATTGTCCTTAAATAAATTCATTTTTCTCGCCTTTGATCCATTCCTCTCTCCCTCAAATTGCTTATAAAATTAACTTCTGAGCTGCTCATTGCTATCTAGGGACAAATTCACTATGAGATTATTAATTAATGATATCTCATTGTGCAAAATGAGGTCTAGTATAGCGTGCTGTTTGGTTAGCTCCAAACTTTTTCTGTTCTAAGAAGTCAGCCAGGTTTCACGATGGGGTCTGACTTATCCAGGATTATCATCAGCTGGTGTACAACAAAGAAGACAACTAAATTCAGCATCTAAATCTTTAAACTGGAAATTTCAAGACCATTGATTTCAAATTGAAGCCAGTTGACTCAGCCAAACTATGAACTGTATGATCTGTCTGTGTGTGTGTGTGTGTGAGGGAGGGGTGGGGGGTGTTGGGGGTGGGGGTGTGTTGGGGNNNAAATATAATTAACTGCTTTATTATTGTGTTACACTCAAGAAAACCTGCGCAATTGGTTGTTTAAAGCTCACAGTGCACAAATAGTTAATTCATCACTGAATTAGTAAAACCTTTTTTTAGGAACAAAGCAAAGTGTGTTACTGTTAAATAAGAGGGAAAAGAGAGGACCCATTTGATCCTCCTCACCTGATCATAACAACATTAAGCTGACTTAATAACATTCCCATTAAATTGAGGGTAATCATCAAACATGCTAAATAAAAGGTAAGAACTATCAACAGAACAACTAACTCAATGATTTGAACTTGCACTGCCTACAATGTAAATGAGGTTAGGAATAAGTTGGTATCTTGTTAGCACACTTTTTTTCATAAAGGTTAGCTATCTACAGGATTTTTATTTTGCCAAGTTCAGTGCAGCATATTTTGTTGCGCGCTTGCCAGACAGGGTTATAATGCTAAACATGTATCACAATCTGCTACTAGTTGATGACCCTAAGTTGTCTGAATTCCTACCTCTATAACAAAGATATGAGCTGCTTGTTGAGACACTCAAAATACATGTAAACATTACAGATAATGCATGTTTGCCAAGTTCAAGTTTATCACAAATTCACACTGGGGCTCCCTGAAACTGCCAAGGACAGATTGACCCCTGATTGTCCAGCCATCATTAGGCTGATGCCAAATTCACCATACTGAGTGGTGTCTCACTTAACCATAATGCTTCTGCAAAGATTTGAGTTTTTGTTCATTCTTAGTCAGGCAGTAATTGCTGCCCCAATCTACTTAGCTCCAGTTTTGCAATGCCCTTTTCCTTCCCGTGCTCCTCTGCTATTTCTGAAGTAGGTATATCCTGTTTCTACATCAGCACATATTGGTATGGCAATTATGTATTTCCAATATGATTAACATTATTTGGACCCATTTACAGTGTTATAGAGCAACGTAAGGTAACTTTTGTTACGTCATCCTAATGTAATAAGCAATTATTTTTCATAAGGTAAATGCCTCATTATAGTCATATTTGAGTCAGAGAATCATAGACATGTACAGCACAGAAACAGACCCTTTGGTCCAACTTGCCTATGCCAACCAGGTATCCCAACTCAGTCCAGTCCCGCCTGCCAGTACATGGCTCATATCCCTCCAAACCCTTGATATTCATATACTCATCCAAGTGCCTTTTAAATGTCACAATTGTACCAGCCTCCATCACTTCCTCCAGCAGCTCATCCCATACACATACCACCCTCTATGTGGAAAAGTTGTCCCATCAACAATCATTCTGGAGCTTGCTATTGCTAAGAGTAAAAGATAAATAATTGGGCAAAAATTATAACTGACGAGCATGATTGTTATAAGTTGCTGGATAATAATTATCCCGTGAGACAGCAAAACATTTGATTAAATTGAGGAAACTCCAAGGCATCAAAGTAAGCATTGTTGAAGCAGGTATACAGACCAAATATAATCAGTTACGGTTGTGTTCTTGTTGTGATATGGATCAAACCAGAAGCTATTTAAGAGTCACTGATTACATCTTAATGCAGCACACAAGAGCATTTGATAGATCAACAAAATGAATTTGCAACTGGACAGTGTTTCTGTGATCATTGTGCATGCAAGGTTGAGATTGAAAACTTTTCAGCATTTTACAAGATCAGGCTATGACATTGCAAACATCTCAGAGACAATTGAGCTGCAAAGCTGGAAAGGAGGGGTAAGTGAGAGAGGCAAAATGGCTGCAAAGAAATAGGAAATCCAATAAATTATTTCCAATGACATGTTTTATATAAAGACCAGACAGCTCCTCCGAGGAACAAATTAGTGGAAATGTTGGTGAGCTTCAGGAAATAGCAGATATGCTACTTCTGTCAGACTGTAACAAGTTCCAGCTCCAGTCAGATTGGCCCAAGGATCATTTAACATTTGTACAGGTTAATAAATCACATATTGGGAAGAAACAGCAGCTCTTCACCATTTTAGAATTCCACATGAAATGGGATGGGCTTTGGGCCATATTTTTCAGAACTCAGACGAATCTGGAGCTACACTTTTTTTGCTGATCATTCATGGGATGTTGGCAGCATTGACTAGGGCAGCATTTTATTGCTCACATGGAATTGCCCTTGAGAGCAATTAAATTATTGAAAGGAAACAGTCGGGAAGGCAAATAATATATTGATCTTCATTACAACAAAGTTCGAATACAGATGCAAAGAAGTTCTTATTGAGCTGTGCAGAGGCTTGGTGAAACCACGTTTGGAGTATTGCAAGCAATTTTGGTTTCCTTCCCTAAGAAAATATATACTTGTCATGGAGAGAGTTCACCAGGTTGATTCCTGATTTGATGGATGAGGAGAGATTGGTTCAACAGGGCCTGTTTTCACCAAGTTTATAAGAATGAGAAGGAGTCTCACTGAAATGTTTCAAATTCTGACAGGGTATTTTCAGACTGGACGCAGAAATGATGTTTCCAATAGCTGCGGGGCCGTCTGTGGATATGCTGTAGACCATTGTGGACTGAGATGGAAAGACATTTCTACATTCAGAGTGCGCTGAACTTGTAGAATTTTCTATCACAGAACACTGTGGAGCCAAAGATACAGAAGATATGTAAAAAAAAATTTCTAAAAGCTAAAGGTATCAAAGGGTAAGGGGAGGTGGGGTGGGGGGACGAGGGGAGGGTCAAGTGTGAGTAAGACAGCTCTTGTAATGTCTCTCATTGATCTGCTCGGCCAATGTCACTTTCCAATTGGTAGATTTTGAACACTGATGGATTTTTTTTCTTATCATCAGCAAGCACCCCTTATGTGTCCAGTGTCAAGCTGCTGAAAGATGGGAGACTGAACTCATAATATTTTCAGATTTCAGGTGTCAGCAGAAACAGGGGCAAAAGTGCAGAAAAGATGAAGGATGGATTTAACTGCAAATCCTATATATTCCAGTCGCTCTTCGTAACAAAGGCATCTGGTTCCGAAAGGTTCTACAGCTGCTTTAGGTACAGCAACAACTCTTTAAGAAATCCAGTCACATTCTTAAGTAAATATTTATGCAACTACTTTGAAAAGGAAACCATTATATGTTTCTTGTTCTGTCAGGTAAGGTGCCTTCCTAACTTTTAATTTAATAACCATATTACCCTGCAGTGATTAGACATCTCCTGAGATCCCCACAATCATAAATAGAAGACTGCAGCCAATGCAATTCACTCTATTTATAGCAAGAAATGACTGAATGTAATACCTACAGCAAAGGATATGGACACAGGCAATATCCCAGTTGAAGTTTGGAATAATTGTGTTCCAGCACCAGCTACAAGCAATTCCAAGTCAGCTATAACATTGGCATTTACCCAACAAAACAAAAAAGCAGTGTAACGTAAGTTGTAATTGTAGGAACAAAGCATTTTTAAAAATTAATTCACAGGATGCGAGTTTCACTTGCTAGGCCAGCATTTAATACCCATTCCTAATTGCCCAGAAGTCAGTTAGGGGTAAACCACTTTCTATGAGCCTGGAGTCATAATATAGGTGTGACCAGGTAAGGAAGTCAGTATTCTTCTTTAAATGGCATTAGTGAATGAGTTTTGTTCCAACAATTGACAATGGTATCATTGCCAATGGACTCTTATTTCCAGATTTCGATTGACTTCAAGTTCCACCATTTGCTCCTGCTATTGCAGCTGCTCCTGCTGCTTGTAGTTACTCCAGCTGGGAGACCTGCTGTCATGGTACACCATCCTGGCACACCTACAGTCCGTTTTCTGCAAACAGTCTGTGCTTTCCTCATCCAACTTCATGTTGGTTGACATATCCCTCTAAGGTAACATTGAGGGCCGAAGGGCCTGTTCTATGCTGTATTGTTCTATGTTCTATGTACTAAGGCTTGTCCTCTATAAGAGATTTGATAGAGCATTGACCAGGAGAAACTGATTCATCTCGTGTCAGAATCCAGAACAAGAGGGTATCATGATAAAGTTAGAGCCAGGTTCCTGTGGGTGCTGACATAAAATACTCCCTCAGAAAAATTGCAGTGAAAATTTGGAACTCTTTCAAAAATGGTGCTCGAGCTGAGGGGCAATTGAAAATTTCCAAATGAAAGTGATACATTTTTGCTCAGGAAAAGCAGAAGAGAACTGAAAATCGAATAAAGGGGGAGGAGATGAAATATGAAAACAAGTTAGCTAGTAATATAAAAGAAGATTGCAAGAGTTTCTTTAGATATCTGAAAGGAAAGAGAAAGACAAGAATGGACATTGGACCGCTGAAAAATAAGGCTGGAGAATGGGGAACAAGGAAATGACAGACTTTGCATTGGTTTCCACAGTGGAAGATACCAGCAGTATACCAGAACTTCAAGAGAGGGGCAGAGGTGAATGCAAGTGGCCATTGCTAAGGAGAAGGTGCTGGGGATGCTGAAGGGTCTGAAGGTGGATAAACTACCCCAACCAGATAGACTACACCAGAGTTCTGAAGGAGAAGCTGACAAGATTGTAGAGACATTGGTGGTGAACTTTTAGGAGTCACTGGAGTCAAGGAGGATGTCTGAAGACTGGAAAATGTAACAGCCCTGTTGAGGAGGGATTGAGGCAGAAGACCTGATCTTGGTTGCTGATAAGACCTTGCATTCTATTATTAAGGATGACCTTGCAGAGTAGTTGGAAATGCGTGGTAAAATAGGGTTGAGTCAGCACAGCTTCGTCAAGAGGATGTCATGTCTGACAAATCTTTTAGAATTCTTTGAGGAGGTAGGATATACTTAAGAGGGAAATCAGGAGGGCAAAAAGGGGACATGAGATAGCTTTGGCAAATAAGGTTAAGGCGACTCCAGAGAAACTCTATAAATACATGAAGGAGAAAGGGGTAAACAGGGAGAGAATAGGGCCCCGCAAAGATCAGCAAGGCAGCCTTTATGTGGAACTGCAGGAGATGGGGAAGATACTAAACAAGTATTTTGCATCAATGTGGGGAAATAGATGGTGACATCTTCAAAAATGTCCATATGACAGAGGAGCAAGTGCTGGATGTCTTAAAACAAGTGGTGGGCAAGTTGTTGGAGGGAATCATGAGAGACAGGATCTACATGTATTTGGAAAGGCAAGGTTTTTTGAAGAAGTAACGAAGAGGATTGATGAGGGCGGAGTGATGGGTGTGATCTATATGGACTTCAAGTAAGGGATTTGACAAGGTTCCTCATGGTAGACTGGTTAGCAAGGTTTGATCACATGGAATACAGGGAGAACTAACCATTTGAATAGAAGAACTGGCTTGAAGATAGAAGACAGAAGATGATGGTGGAGAGTTGCCTTTCAGACTGGATGACTGTAACCAGTGGTGTGACGAAAGGATCAATGCTGGGTCCGCAGCATTTCAGCATTTATATAAATGATTTGGTTGTGAACATAGAAGGTATAGTTAGTAAGTTTTCAGATGACACCAAAATTGGAGGTGTAGTGGACAGCGAAGAAGGTTACCTCAACGTACAACAAGATCTTGATCAGATGGGCCAATGGGCTGAGGAGTGGCAGATGGAGTTTAATTTAGATAAATGCAAGGTGCTGCACTTTGGAAAGGTAACTCAAAGCAGGACTTGTACACTTAATGGTAAGGTCTTGGGGAGTGTTACTGAACAAAGAGACCTTGGAGTCCTCGGTAGATAGGATAGTGAAGAAGGCACTTAGTATGCTTTCCTTTATTGGTCAGAGCATTGAGTATAGGAGTTGGGAGATCACGTTGTGGCTGTATAGGACATTGGTTTGGTCACGTTTGGAATATTGTGTGCAATTTTAGTCTCCTTCCTATTGGAAGGATGTTGTGAAACTTGAAAAGGTTCAGAAAAGTTTCAAAAGGATGATGCTAGGGTTGGAGGATTTAACCTCTAGGAGAGGCTGAATAGGCTGTGACTGTTTTCGCTGGAGTGTCAGAGTCTGAGGGGTGACCTTACAGTGGTTTATAAAATCATGAGGGGCACAGATAGGATAAATAAACAAGGTCTGTTCCCTGTTGTGGGAGAGTCTGGAACTAAAGGGCATAGGTTTAGCGTGAGAGGGGAAAAGTTTAAAAGGGACCTAACGGGCAACTTTTTCACTCAGAGGGTGGTGTGTATATGGAATGAGCTGCCAGAGGAAGTGGTGGAGGCTGGTACAATTACAACATTTAAAAGGCACCTGGATGGGTAGATAAATAGGAAGGGTTGAGAGGGATATGGGCCAAGTGCTGACAAATGGGACTAGATTAGGTTAGAATAACTGATCGGAATGGATAATTTGGAC
Organism: Chiloscyllium plagiosum; assembly: GCF_004010195.1. NCBI lineage: Eukaryota > Metazoa > Chordata > Chondrichthyes > Orectolobiformes > Hemiscylliidae > Chiloscyllium > Chiloscyllium plagiosum. The sequence continues at coordinate 65,459,349 of NC_057719.1, forward strand.
TGAAGGATCTGTTTCCGTGCTGTACATCTCTTTGACTCTGTGACTCTAGGTAACAGTGTCGAGAGCGTGGTGCTGGAAAAGCACAGCAGGTCAGGCAGTATTCGAGGAGCAGGAAAATCGACATTACGGGCAAAAGCCCTTCATCAGGGATTTCCTGCTCCTTGGATGTTGCCTGACCTGCTGTACATTTCCAGCACCACACTCTCGATTCTGATTGGCAGCATCTGCAGTCCTCACTTTTCTCTAGTTGACTCTCGGTAACAAGCAACTTAGACAAAGCAGAGCCTGTAGACATGATCTATTTGGATTTCCAGAAGGCCTTTGACAAGGTTCCACACAGGAAACTATGAAGTAAAATAAGAGCTCATGGTATTGCAGGTAAGTTACTGGCATGGATAGAGGATTGGCTGACCAGCAGACATCCAAGAATGGGTTAAAGGGGTCTTTTCAGGATGGCGGCCGGTGACTAGTGGACTTCCACAGGGGTCTGTCTTGGGACCGTGACTATTCACATTATACAATAACGATCTGCATGAAGGAACTGAGGGCATTATTGCCAAGTTTCAGAAGGCACAAGGATAGGTGGAGGGACAATTAGTGTTCAGAAAATGAAGAGGGTGCAGTAGGACTTGGACAGGCTAAAAGACAAAGCAAAAATGTGGCAGATGGAATGCAATGTGAGAACGAATGAGGTAATGCACATTGATAGGAAGAATAGAGATATAGAAATCTGAAGCTCAAAAGGATTTGGGAGTCTAAGTTCAGGATTCTCTTAAAGTTAATATGCAGGTTCGGTTGGCAGTTAGGAAGGTAAATGCAATGTTAGCATTCATTTCAAGAGGGCTAGAATGCAATTGCAGGGAAGCATTGCTAAGGCTGTATAAGGCCCTGGTCAGACTGCATTTGGAATGTTGAGAACAGTTTCTGGTCTCGTATCTAGGGAAGAATGTGCTAGCGTAGGAAGAAGCCCAGAAGAAATTTAGAAGAATGATCCTGGTATGAAGGGCTTATCATATGAGCAGCTGTTGAAGACTCTGGGTCCATATTTGATGGAGTTTAGAAGGATAGGAGGGGAATCTCATTGAAACTTACAGAATACTGAGAGGTCCAGATAGAGTGGACATAGAAAAAATGTTTCCACTAGGAGGAAATACTAAAGTTCAAGGGCACAGCCTTAGAATGAAGGCATGACCTTTCAGAACTGAGATGAGAAAGAATTTCCTCAGCCACAGAATGGTGACTCTGTGGAACTCATTGAATGTATTTAAGACAGAGATAAATAGATTCTTGATTGTTAAGGGGATCAAGGGTTACACAGATATGGCAGGAGAATGGAGTTGAGAAACATATCGGCCATGAGCAAATGACAGAGCAGGCTCGACTGGCCATACAGCCTAATTCTGCTCCAAAATCTAATAGTCTTATGTATCTACTGTCCATGACCTTCGAGATGTCAGTGCCATGGGTTTGGAAAGTGCTGTCTAAGGACTCTTGATGAATTACTCCTATTGCATTTCTGCAACTTCTGCGTCTTCTAGATATTACACACTGCTGCTGCTGAGTGTTGGTGGTGGAGAGATTGGACATTTGAGAATGTGGTGCCAATGAAGCCGGCTGCTTTATCCTGGATGGTGTCAAGCATCTTGAGTGTTGTTGGAGCTGCACCCATCCAGGCAAGTACACAATAAAGGGTAATGATTACAGCTGCCTCCAAGCAATGCTGACACATACTGTTTAGAGGTTCCAACTGTTCCTGTCTCAGTCCAAAATAATGCTAACACAACATGAGAGATGAAGCTTCACACTTTGTGTCATATTCATGGAATTCTCTTACTAGATAACATCATTACCTTAGTCTATTTTTCTTCTGTGCACAAGTCCAAATGGGAAGTTATCCACTGAAAAAGAAACAGGATTCTAAGCATGAAGTTATCAGAAATCTGTAACTGGCCTGTACGTATCTCAAAATATTTCTGCATTCCCTTGTGAAAATTACATCCAGCTGATCATCAGAAATAAAAAGGGAAAGATCGACTCAAAACACAGTGAAATTCTGAATTTGTCAGGGAAATATTATAAAAAGAAACCCTCGTGGACTGGAAGGGTTTGAATTTAAAAGCTGACCTGGTTCATTTGCTGAGGCCTGAAACTTAATTTGACACTTTAGAAGTCATAATTTTTCTGGTTCTAATCAAAAGTTTTGAGAGAGCTCCTGCACCTGAGGGTAAGGACCTGGATTCAAGATAATTATTTTTTCTCTCTTAATAAAGTACGGTAAGCTTAATTAAACTGATCCTTACCATTTATAAATGAAGTAAATATCCAGTCTGTTCTTACCTCTCTCTTAGTTTTCTTGTACTTATGGGATGGTCAATGAGTTGTCCTTTTTGATAATCACGGGAATATTAATTCTATATCTCCTTGATTTCTTCTGTCAGCTACAAGCACACATTCTTCAGTAAATATTTAATGCTGTTTGGTGCAATGTGACCAGAACATGATAGCTTCTGTTCACATGAGAAGGTTGTCATGGTTCCACCTTCTGACCTTGCGCTGTTTCACATTTCTGAACCAGCAGCTGGATTTCATTTGTCTTATCTTTAGGAGCGGATATTGTCGACTATTGGCCTCCATGAAAGAACTTACTGATATGCAAACATGATGCCAGCTTACATAGACCCTATAGTTAATGGATTTCCATTAAAAATACACACAAGAGCACACACATAGAAGCATTAGGTGCAGTGTTTGTAGAGGACCAGACCCACTCGGAATAAGCATATAGACCCTTCTAGGATACGATAGCCAAGTAAAGTATGTTCAGAGCACAGGTAAATAGGGCGATTATCAATTTGAAAAATCTTTCCAAAATATACCAAAGGGTAGGTGGTAAGAGTGGAGAGTTCCTTGGTCAGCCATGTAATTAATATAAATTTGAGCTGCTCTGATCACAATCCAGGCCGCAATAGGCAAGTTTAAATACATATTGTGCTCATCCCCATCCTTGGAACTGTGTTGGCTGGACACCAGTGTGAAGCAGTTTGGTGCTTTTAGTTCCAGATTTTTATTGAAGTCAAATTTCTCCATCTGCCATGAGCCACGAGGGATTCTGGATGGTTAGTCTAGTGACATGACCACTCTGCCACATTCTCTCCTGTGATCAAGTGATCATTTTTTAAGGTCAGTGCATTTCCTTTCTAAAACCATTTCAAGTTAACCAGATGAAGGAAATCAAAAATTGACATTTCCTATTTTACCACAATCATGATAGTTTTCATAAGCATTTAATGTTTAGTATGAATAGCTAAAGAGAGGAGAATATAGTATAAGAGGAAAAAGGGGAATGCAATTGGAGTGGTTGAATTATTCCAGAGATACTTCACAAATATTTAGCACAAACGATGCTGGAAATGTGAATATATTGTTGGGAAACATGTGAGCCTTCTTCAGAGAATGCAAAAGAGATTTGCTAGAGCAGTTCCAGAAACAGGGAAATTGTTGCTGCAAGATTAGATTGGAGAAGCTGGGTTTACTCTCCTTTGAGAAATGGTGATTAAGGAAAGCTGGGATAGACATGCATGAGAAGCTGACAGGTTTGGTTAAGGTAGCTAAGAGAAAAACTAACTGATAGTACAAGGGCTAGGGGACACAGATGGAAGATTTTGGACAAGAGATCCAGAGGAGGAATGTGAGGAAGAGAATGGAAACGATCTGGAACTTACTACCTATGAGATGGTCAAAGACAATCAATTATTTCAAAAGGATATCAGATAGGCTTTTGGACAGAATAAGAGGGAATCCTTTGAAGCAGCAGGAGAGAAAGAATTGATTTGTATAAAAGAGTGATCATAAACCGACAAAGATAACTCAGCGGGCAATAGTCCTTAAATTGTTGGACAAAGTCAGAGAGAATTTCTGATCATTTAGTCATTTTTTAGACCAGCAAAGAATTCCAAATTGTGACAGAAAGTGTTATGAAACAAAGCTTCATTGATGTTACTTCACGCCACTGGCAATTCACTTGTGAAGAGAAACAGGATTCAATAAGTAGTTTTATCAATTCAATTTTGACAATTAAAAAGCAAATAAACTGCCAGTCACAGCAAAAGGTTCACAGTATGTCCAGGCTTGTGTGACAGGGAGATTCCTCTCTGAAAACACAACTTGGACTAAAGTCATCGTCAGGATAACAACATGTAATGTGGTTGCAGCCCCACCTTAGGAAAAATTTGACAAGCGTCTCACTTGAATGAAAGCTCTTCATTAAGTAATTACATATGATTGGTCTATTTTTGTGAGCTTGTTAGGAATGTTAGAGCACTGAAAAAAGGAAAGAAGAACTGACTATATGTTTACATATCAGTGGAAACATTTTGGAAACATCTCTTAAGCACATGGAGGCTGCTGAATAAACTAACATGCTGGCATGTTACTTAAAAGACCTCACTTAATGTTTTCTCTCTCTGATATTCATGCACATACATGGGATAACAGGAGAACAAAGGCTGCCTCATCTCTTCCCAAGCTGAAGTGTACAGATACCAATTCTGTTCTTAGATTTTAGACAGTCCTCAATAATTCAGGATCAGATTACATAAGAAAACAGGGTTTGCAAAACTTTGAACAACTTCCTATTTGGTCACATTCAGAAAGCTTTTGTTAACTCATAACCTGGGTGTTCTAAATTCACTCACTTTTTCAGTTGAACCTAACCTGCTCTCCAATCACAACATCAGTGCAGCAATTTAGAACGAGGGACATCTTGGCTTCTCATCCAGAAGCAAAGATACCCTGTCCCATGAACCATGATTCCTAATGTTGGCACACCCCAAAGGAAGATACCCATGAGACTCTCCTGTTTATGGTATAACTTTGATTGTTAATAACTAAGCACGGGTAGAGATTGGGACTGGGTAAACTGAAGAAAATGAAAGTAGACTCAATTTATCTACTTCCTGGTTAAAAATGAGGCTAATTTGGTTACATGGATGTAAAATGCTCCCTAGACAGTCGCAATAATTAACACTGATGGATGAACAGGTATCATATCATTTTAATCAATAATCTTACAGAACTGATAAAACCAAATATTCTTGCATGTAGACAACACTTTCACTCCTAGCAAATTTTGTAAATCACGTTACAATCAATTAAGCACTTTTATGAAGTATATTTTCTTTTGCAATGTAGAAAAAGTGGCAGCATAGAAAGATCCCATAAACAATAGTACCTAGATAGATTGCATTAATGACAATGATTTTTGGCCAATATTGGTCAAGGCATTATAGATAACTCTCTTGCCTTTTTTTTTCAAATAGAGCTGTCATATTTATCTTTGATAGCTCTCCCTTTGCACTGGACTGTCAGTCTTGTATTCAAGTCCTGAAGTTGGACTTGAACCATAATCCTTGTAACTCAGAGGAGGGTTTCAATTCTTTTTAATATTTCTTTTGAATTTCACACCTTCAGCACAAGTCTTAGGAATATCACCAGCGAAAAGGATGTGACACAATTCATAAGGAGTTTTAACTTTCAGATTGGTTAGTCTCAGTGAAGGTTCAAGTCCTTACATTTGCTATTTAGGTTTACACCAGCAAATGTATAACAGAGTCTCTTTAATAACATTGATGATGTTTTATGTAGAAGTTTGGAAGCTTTCAAAGGGTCACCAACAAGATTGGAAGCCAATAGAGAATAATGATACCATATTGGAAGAGGAAGACACTCCCACCCATTTCAGAGACAACATGCAGCAAAGCGTAAGAGACAAGACAAATAGAAGGACCATGATCACGGGAGGAATTACACAATTGGTAACAGATGCCGAGATGAGAACCTGCTTCCTGCCATTGCCAGTGGCCAGACAACATCAATTGCAATAAAAGTTGCAACAACACTTGCTCCTTTCATGATGTTATCCAAGAAATATCAAGGGTTTCTCAATCAGTTCCACATAAGTATATAAGGTAAATAATTGATGGATTATTTCATCCAGAGCTGCCACTTGCTTCATGGCACCTTGACAACCCAATGTTTCTTTTCCCTTCACAATCTTGCCAGCCTTTCTGTAGTTACTAATGGGGTGGGAATATTCTCAACATTATTTCAAAGTATTCCCACCCTATTAAAGCATAATAATGTCAATGTAAATTGGATCTCCACATGTCTTCATCACACTGCAGTAGTGTCACAATGTTTTCCTTCAATGATGCCTTGATTGAGGAGGAACCTTCATTGAGGAGACAGCAAACAAGCCATCCCTTCCATCATGAATTGTGATATTATTGCTGGGAACTTTCAATGTCTGTTCCTAGCCATTGTCAAGCATAAAGCAACAAAGCAATCTAGATGACACTTTGAATTCAATTACGCTTAGTAAAGTGTACTGTTGTATGTCAATAACACCTTTAAACCAACTTACAAAAAGGTCTACAGAGCAGTGGGTAGTATCCCTGCCTCTGAGCCAGATACTTAGGATTTGAGTGCCACCACAGGATCTGATGGCATGAAAGGTGAGTTCATAATGTGGTCGAACAGATTGAGTATCAATCTGCAAATATTCCCAACACAATCAATAACAGCAGGAGACATTCCTGGTCAGTCATGTAATGAAAGGAACATTGGTCATTATTCAAAACTCCAGACTATGTGCTGCAGCAATTCAGACTCTTTGGGTGAGCTGGAACAGTCTCGTGAGTTTATGTTTTGATAATTAATACGCATAAAGAAAATTAATCATCAGCAGGCTGTCTATCTCCTTATTGTTAATACCTACGATTACCATGGCTCAGTCTTGAGTGATTGAAATTAGCGTATTATCTTCCCCAGCAGTAAACTAACCATTATGCGCATAATTTCTTTTAATGATTAGATGAAAATGAGTGCATGCTTTTCTTCACTTCTGTTTTTATAACAGCAAGGCAATGAAATTGGTGAGCTCAAGGTTTTCTTAATCAACAGTTCAATCTAATGTAAATCTTACTTGACACATTCCTGAAATAGGTGTGCAATTAGGAGAAAAGTAAACTTGCTGTGAAACTTTACAATATTGGCAACACATCTAAGTGAGGTTTCTGAGGGCTCTATTGCTTTGTGTAATGTCATAATTTAAATCGGGACTGAAATTAAGAACAAATAAGTTCTTTGCCAAATTCCATTTCAGACTTTCATCTGTTATTGATGGTGGGAGGATTCATATTCTGACCACCTTTCTTTGTCTTAGGCTTGTGTTTACTGCGATTTTGCTTAACTTTGCACAACCTTTGCAGTACAAAAATAGAGGCTGTGAGCATTTTACTGATGATTAAAAGTGGATTAGTTACGCTTTTCTGCCACTCAAGGAAGTTGAGGCTGTAGATTTAAACAAAAATAGCATTTTAGCCCTCTGCTGTCTCCACTGGGACAAATATTTCTTTGTAGCTGTGTTACCTCCCTGAATAAATGCTCGTAAATCCTTTGCATTCCAGCGAGTGCTGACACAAGTTACTTCTGAAGGTTACCTACCTTGAAACCATTTAACCATGTCCAGACAGATGATGTCATCTCCTCTGGTCTATTTTGTTTCAATGATGGGCTTAGGTGATACTGGCCAGCAGCTGGGATTGCCATATATGGTTTCTGCCACTGATTCACGCAAATCATATCAATTCAAAGGGGAATGGAATGTATGGAATCAAAATTGCACAGGTCTCAGAAGGTCTCATTTTCTTAATGGCCATGCCTTGGAATTTCCTGTTGATCCAGCAGGGATCATGTCACAGCAATAATGTTTCACTCTCATTTCCCATCTGCTTTGTCTATCTTTTATTCATCACAAAGGTATCTTTATCTTTCTCTCTAGTTTGTTTCTTTTTTTAATTCATGCCAGCAATTCAGGATGAGTTAATGCTGCCCATCCCCATTCCAACAAAGTTTTTCAGGGACGGTGCTGTCCTTTCAGAATACTGAGTGAAGTTAGCCACATGATGGTAGGAAGGATGCACAAGAGGCTGAAGTATAAAAGCACAAAATTTCTTGGAGAGTCTGACGGGAGGAAGTCACAGAGATAGGAAGGGACAAGAACCCGGGGTGATTGAAATTTAAAGCATCCCTGATTCTCATTGTCAATGTTCAAAACATGCATCCCTTTACACTTGTGCTATTCTTGGATCTTGATCAATAAACCATCTCCAAGGTCTCAGCAAATATCACCTCAATTCCACAATACTTTTCAAATAAACAGTGAAAGCACAAGTGTTGTTTGGTTATGTGTTGGTAACTCATTATTTCAGCTTAGCTTAAACAGGACTGATAGAATAATAAGGAGAATGTGAGGACTGCAGATGCTGGAGATCAGAGTTGGGAGTGTGATGCTGGAAAAGTACAGCAGGTCAGGCAGCATCCGAGGAGCAGGAGAATACACGTTTCAGGCATAAACCCTTCATCAGGAATATTAAATCACACATTGACAAGTGACAAGGTGTTGTGTGTCACCTGAATTACAAACTCTTTTAATGAAAGATAGATGGAGAGACTGTTAAAGCTACGCTTAAAATTTGAAGCAGGAGTGAATTGGGTAATATTGTATTGAACTGAAAGCAAAAGCCCCGACTCTAACATCACTCTTTTTATTGGGGGCAGGGTGATCCATGAGAACTAGAACATTTTCCTTCAGTATAATAACGGTGAACTATGAATATCTTATTTTCTGTTGTTGAAATTACAGTCGTACAGATAAAGTTGAGAGTGTGGTATACGATTTATAGAGGATGTGGGATTTTGGTTTTCCTGTCTAACTACAGACAGTTTAAAAAAAGCTCCGAGCAGGGTCAAGGGTCAATGTCATTAAAATAATCTACTGGAGATTGTCACTTGGAATTACCTTGTTCCATTCAGGAAGTTTGTCACAAAAATTTAAAAACGTTTCTCGCCTTCCTAATAGAGGTTTATGACATCATGAGGGATATGGTTAGGACACATAGACAAGATCTTTTCCCTGGGGTGGGGGAGTCCAGAACCAGAGAGGATAGGTTTAAGGTTTGCTCTGAGAACGTGTCTCATTTCAGATTGTGGTACCACTGATGGGCCCTCTTTCAGATTTCCTGCTAGGCCCATTTTTGTTTCACCTGCTACCTGATTCACTGAGACTCATTTGACAGCACCTACCAAACCCAATATCTCACACAGCTAGCAAAACAAGGGCAGAAACACCACTATCTGCAGGTTCCCTTCCAAGCATCTAGGGTGAGACAGGAAAAATTTAAAAGGGACCCAAGAGGCAACCTTTTCACACAGAGGATGATGTGTGTAGGGAATGAGCTGCCAGAGGAGGTGGTGGAAGCTGGTACAATTACAACATTTAAAAGGCATCTGGATGGGTATATGAGTAGGAAGGGTTTAGAGCGATATGGACCGAGTGCTGGCAAATGGGACTAGATCAGGTTAGGATATCTGGTCAATATGGACGAGTTGGACCAAAGGGTCTGTTTCCGTGCTGTGTTTCTCTATGACTCTCTGAATTTATAACTGAAAAAGCAAAATTGTTTCTTTCCTCCCAACCGGATTTGAAACAAAGCACAAAATTATGTTATTGCACTAATCTAAATTTGTGATGATTCTATTGGTATATTAATCAAAATAATCCTGGAGTACAACCCAGGTGGTTCTACGTATATATCCAAAGTGCTACAGCACTCATCACCTCACTATAATCAGAGGACCAAAGCACTATAATGATCCAGCCAACAGGGGATCAGAAAATTTACACTTAATGTAAACTTCCAATAGTTGCGTCTAAGTGTGTGATTACTTTGAACTGCCAGCACCACTGGCCCTTAAAAGTAACCATGTATCGACAACATGTAACTTTGGAAGCGCAAAATGTTTTATCAGCTCACCAAATGCAGGTTGTACTTTGCAATATTTTTATAAGGAAATTCCTTGAACTTGATTTCATATTTTTACATGTGAGGCATCCGAAAATACTTCAAACAGAACTTCTCTAAATTGACAAAATAGTTGGTAAAATTATTCTGGTGCTGTTAGGAAGCTTAAACAGAGAAAAATAAGGCATGTAATAACTGAAACAATTCTTAAATCACAGTGACTCCACTTTATTTCCTGAATTAGTGAATCAGCCTTACTTATGAAGAGGTTTATCAAAGCTCTCTCAGAACAGCCACTATCTATGGTGCCTTGTCAGCAACAACAACTATCTTTGCTATAATAAAACAACCCAAGGTAATTTGCAGGGAATGGACCAATCAGAATTTGACACTATATGGAACTTCCCAACCCTGTACAATATGGGCAGTGGGCAGTCAGTTGTTAAAATATGATGAAATCAGAAGAATGAGCTTTTTGATGGTGAGTAAAAGTCTGAATTTCCACCAAACATTTTAACAGCAAGATGAGAGTCTCACTAGTGAATGATGAGAGAAATCTTTGCATACATTAACATCTCATAAATACCCTGCCTTGCTTCAGTTAAAGGCAGTTTGCTATTTTACCAAGTTAAAAATCACACAACATCAGGTTATAGTCCAACAAGTTTAATTGGATGCATTGCTATTTTACCAGGCAGTGGAAAGAATCAAGATGGACACAATTCCTAGCAAAGACTTCAGAGCAGGTTGCTAATGATGCAAGTACATCACTTGTCCATCCAAACCTCCATCTTGGATAGCACTCCCCAATATCTCAGGTTTGAAACCACGGACAGCAACTGCTTCCATCCTTCATCCACGGAGGATGACATCAGAAACATACTAGCCTCAACATGTTATCATGGCGCATCTCTGATTCATTGTAAAGTTCTCCATTTCAGTGCTGCACTTTGAGTGTCCTGATCACCAGGATTGTAATGTTGCTGCCAGGTCACTTTGCAAGCAGGCGCAAGCACATAGCCTCATTTCAAGCCCTTAGAAGTGTGACTGCTGGGATATAAGGGCTACCGTCAGTGATTACAGCTGATGACTCCAATATGCAACCCCATGGCTGAAGTTGAGTACAGGTACAATCCAGACCATTCTTTCATCAGGACCATGGCGATAGATCTCCTGAAGATGAGGTCCCAGTGCTTATAGCAGTCAGGAAAGACCATGAAGTACAGACCAGACAGGTTGTGCTGCATAATCCGTGCATGCAGTGCTCTGCACAATTGTAGCAGAAAAGGAAGAGATGTGATGGATACTGAAAAGCTTAGAGAGTGGCACCAGTCCTCTGAAGAAGGAGATAAAGGCATTGCACACATTTGTTTCCCTCCAGATACATCAGTGAAGGGTTAATTCTGGCTGGTAGCATCGCACCTGGTGCGCAGCTGGACTTTCGGTATGGCACCATTGGCATAACCACAGAAGATCAGGGCAGCAGCAAGTACTTCCATTGTGGGTGGGTGTAGCACAGCTCAGCACAGGAGGGGAACGGTATATCCACAGTTCAGTAAACAGTGGAGAATTGCTTGAGATCACTCTTAAAATTCTCAGGGAAAGTGTATGGAGAGAAATCTTCCATGAAACTTTCCAAAATTGACATTTAGCTATTTTTTGGCTAAATTCATCTCAATTTATGAAAGATGATATTAGGGCAGCTGACCAATACCTTAACCAAAGAGTTAAGTCTCAAGGAGTGTTTTAATTGAGGAGAGGAAAGGCAAAACATATGGAAAAGGATTTTCAGAGATTCAGGACTAAGGACCTGAAACAATAACTACTCGTAATGAAGTGACTAAGAACTGGAAGAATGCAGAGTTTTGAAAAGTTTGTTGGGCTGGAGAAAGGTGGAAGGACAGGAAGGGGTGGGACACCTTCCATGGAATTGAAAACGAGGATGCAAATATTCGTGGGTCAAATTAAGAGTTAGGACATGGGCAGCTGAACGTCTGATAAATTCAAGTTTATAGAGGATGGGAAGCAAATACTGGAATAATAAAGTCAAGAGGTATTAATAGATTCATAGATTAATGATTAAATGGTAAGAATTGAGTGGAAATGATCATTCACACCTTGCAATGTTAGATTATGTATGGCATAGTAGATGTGGTGATTGAGCACGTATGGCATTGTGGTAGTGTCCCTACCTCTGGACCAGTACATCTGGGTTCAACTCCAAGCTACTCGAGAGGTGTGTTACATCTCTGAATGAGTTAATTAGGCAAAATATCTAGAAGTAGTTGAAGCAAATGCAAGAGTTTGTTTAGTCCAGTTGATGTTTACATTATAACGATAACATTGAAATTAGCAGCTACTCATGGTTATTATTTCATTCTAGTTTGCCTTATGCTAAAATAGGGGCAATTAAAAGGATATAATTCATTGGAGGGTTGCTGAGGAAATCTTTTCTTCAAGTTAAAGGAGTCAATCATAGAATCCCTACAGTATGGAAGCAGGCCACATGTTCTATACTAGTAGAAAGTGAGGACTGCAGATGCTGGAGATCAGAATCGAGAGTGGGGTGCTGGAAAAGCACAGCAGGTCATGCAGCAACCGAGGAGCAGGAGAATCAATGTATCAACATTGCCTAACCTGCTGTGCCTTTCCAGCATCCCACTCTCGACACATGTTCTACACTGCCTCTCCAAAGAGGATTAAATCCAGCCCACTGTTCCAACCGATCTCTATAACGCTGCATTTTCCATGGCTAATCCACCTAGTCTGCAAATCCCTAGGCACTATGGACACGTTAGCATGGTAAATTCACCGACCCTGCACATCTTTGGACTGTGGGAGAGAACCCACACAGACACGGGAGAATATGCAAACACCACACAGGCAGTCACCTGAGGTGGAATTGAATCCTGGTGCTAAGAGGCAGAGGTGTTAACCACTGAGCCACGGTACCAATGACCTTGAAGGGTATGAGTAATCGATTCTGGTCCCAAAGGCTGTATGTTGATAATTGTTGCAGTGATATAAAATGTTCTGAAATGTACTTTTGCACTAGTTTGGGACACTATTTTAACAAAAATTTATAACTTTTTAAAAAAAGTATTTATTTTATGATTATGACCTTACGATATTAAATATTGAGTGCCTTATGTCTCTGCTTGTTGCCCCTTGAAACATACTGAATAAATGACTGACATATAAAGTATTCTACAGCATGAATTAATAAAAGAAAACAAATGTGTAACTGTTTTGTTTTTGCACAAATTATTTAGTTATAAATAAATTCACTGCAGAACTAGCCGGCTGCATTTTAATGCATGTTATTCCAAAATCATTCAATAAATGTTTCCTATGGAACCAACCCATAACATATGTGTAATAGCGTTAAAAGGTGGCCAGTAAGGATTGTAAAATATTGACTTATTTTAATTCTTTCATGGGTTGTCGGTATCTCTGGCTAGGCCAGCAATTGGTGGCAACCCTTAATTGACCTTGAACTGAATGGCTTGTTCAGTTATCTCAGAGAGCAATTTCAGGTGAACCACATTGCTATGGGTCTGGGGTCACATGAGGTAAAGATGGTAGACTTGGCCTCCTAAAGGACATTAGTGAACTGCATGAGTCTTTATACCAATCAGCAATAGTTTAATGGCCACTCTTAGACTATCTTTTAATCCCAGGTTTATTAATTGAATTCTAATTTCACCTAGGATGTGATGGGGGGGATTGTAAACTCACCCTGAGTCTTGGGTTTACTAAGCCAGTGATATTGGCACAACACCACAGTCCCTCTTCACTGTCCACTACACCTCCAATTTTGGTGTCATCTGCAAACTTACTAACTGTACCTCTTATGCTCGCATCCAAATCATTTATGTAAGTGACAAAAAGTAGAGGGCCCAGCACCGATCCTTGTGGCACTCTACTGGTCACAGGCCTCCAGTCTGAAAAACAACCCTCCATCACAGCCCTCTGTCTTCTACCTTTGAGCCAGTTCTGTATCCAAATGGCTAGTTCTCCCTGTATTCCCTGAGATCTAACCTTGCTAATCAGTCTCCCATGGGGAACCTTGTCGAACGCCTTACTAACGTCCATATAGATCACATCTACCACTCTGCCCTCATCAACCCTCTTTGTTACTTCTTCAAAAAATTCAATCATGTTTGCAAGTCATGATTTCCCACGCACAAAGCCATGCTGACTATCCCTAATCAGTCCTTGCCTTTCCAAATACATATAAATCCTGTCCCTCAGAATTCCCTCCAACAACTAGCCCCCACCAACATCAGGCTCACCGGTCTATAGCTCCCTGGCTTGTCTTTACCGCCCTCTTAAATAGTGGCACTACGTTAGCCAACTCCAGTCTTCTGTCATCTCACCTGTGACTATCAATGATACAAATGTGTCAGCAAGGGGCCCAGCAATCCCTTCTCTGGCTTCCCACAGAGTTCTAGGGTACACTTGATCAGATCCTGGGGATTTATCCACCTTTATGCATTCCAAGGCATCCAGCACTTCCTCCTCTGTAATATGGACATTTTGCAAAGTGGCGAGGCAACAGTGCTAACCACTGTGCCACCGTGCCGCCCAGATCAGATCCTGGGGATTTATCCACCTTTATGCATTCCAAGGCATCCAGCACTTCCTCCTCTGTAATATGGACATTTTGCAAAGTGTCACCATCTATTTCCCTACAGTCTATATCTTCCATATCCTTCTCCATAGTAAATAATGATGCAAAATACTTATTTAGTACCTTCCCCATTTTCTGTGGCTCCACACAAAGGCCGCCTTGCTGATCTTTGAGAGGCCCTATTCTCCCCCTAGTTACCCTTTTGTCCTTGATGTATTTGTAAAAACCCTTTGGATTCTCCTTAATTCTATTTGCCAAAGCTATCTCATGTTCCCTTTTTGCCCTCCTGATTTCCCTCTTAAGTATACTTCTACTGTCTTTATAATCTTCCAAGGATTCACTTGAACCTAACCTTACATATGCTTCCTTCGTTTTCTTAACCAAACCCTCAATTTCTTTCATCATCCAGCATTCCCTATACCTACCAGCCTTTCCTTTCACCCTAACAGGGATATACTTTTTCTGGATTCTCGCCATCTCATTTCTGAAGACTTCCCATTTTCCAGTCGTCCCTTTACCTGCGAACATCTGCCCCCTAAAGGCTTCCGAAAGTTCTTGCCTAATACCATCAGAATTTGCCTTTCTACAATTTAGAACTTCAAATTTCAGATCTAGTCTATCCTTTTCCATCACTATTTTAAATCTAATAGAATTATGGTCGCTGGCCCCAAAGTGCTCCCCCACTGACATCTCAGTCACCTGCCCTGCCTTATTTCCCAAGAG